>NC_135373.1:34636580-34982830 GCF_049243985.1 Paroedura picta
AGAAAATAGGGAGGCAGGAAATGTAAGTCATGCAAAGTGGTACAAAAATGCTGTTGGGTGGGGAATCGATGCATAGCAATACCAGCAACCAAAGCCATTAATATGACATTGTCTAGCCACACAAAAGACAAGTGGAAATTCATGCACAGTCACATTAAAACCAAACCAAACCAATTCATTACTATTTCTGTTGTTATGGGGGGGAAATGTCTTATAATAATGATTAAGTGAGCACTTACTGCCAAGCCTGACTCACATCTTTTCAGTCTTTTTTTAATATTCATAACAAAAAAGCACAGCCCGATAATGACGCTACATTCAGTTGCAAGTAAATAAAAAGGTTGCATGAAAAGGGGAATCAAATGATTTAACTGGCATATAATAGATGCTTGAATTGTTAATGCTGTCTGGTAATGAATGTGAATAAAGCAATGGAAAGCAAAAGTTAGTGTGTTAATTCAGTGTTAACCCTACTATTGCTTTGGAGGGCTGGGAGAACTGGTAATTCAAGACCGATTTTTTCTCCCATCAAAAAAAAGAGAGGTTTGAGTTCAGAAAAGACTGATGGGTGAAATCTCTCCAGCTCAAGTGATAGGTGAAATCTCTCCAGTTCAGCCTGGAATTGGCTTGATATTTATAAGCATTCCATGCACGCGTTCGAGGCACACTGCTCATTGGTTTCCAAGATTATCTCTCCACGTTTGTGAAGTTATTGATGCATGAAAGCTGATGGTGCCACACAGCTGTGCCGTATCTCATTGTCCCCTGGGACGTGTCGTTCCCAGCTGTGGCAGAGAACCAGAGAATTTCACCTGCTTCCCCCACTGGTCCAAAACCAACCTGTCCAAGAACAAGAAAGAGTTTTCTATCTAGATTGGAGACGCTGTTTGAGGTGGGATCCCACCAACTTTTCTTATTGTGAAATAAGGGAGCACTTTAGCAATTCAAAAAGACTATACCAGGCATCATGGAAACTATACGTATCAAATCTATGTTGGATGGGGCTGCACTAAGGAGGAGAATCAGATAAAATTGAGTAAAGAAGGTAGCTGAAGAAGCCACCTGGATCAAATGCACTATGTCCAACCACGTACAGTGCCTTCCACCTAGATGTAAAACACTTTTGTTCCTGGGTATTTTTGTTCTGGCCTGGTGAGGGGAAGCTGGATATCTACCACGATCTACCCTGAGCCTCCGGGGAGGGCGGTATAGAAGTATGATTAATAATAATAATAATAACGATGTCTACTAGGACACACATAGATAGGAAACTCATCTAATCTAAATTTTATATAATCTGTAGGAGATCTGGAAGCTCACTGGAATCAGAAATCCTAGGAATCTGTAGGAGATGTGGAAAAGGTCTACCACAGCCTTTCCCCTCGGGCCTTAATGGTCTCAGCCATAAGCTAAGGAATTGCCACTTCCATTGCCCCTCCCAAGCATGGTTGATGTACCTGCATGCCTACTCCTGCCTTGAACAGCCTTCTGTCTCTCCCCCACTCCGTCCTCCTTCAGCCTGCCTGCTAATACAGGTGGTGAAGTGACTTATGACAACATGTCACCCCGGCCCAGTGTGAGAGGGAGGCGGCATCAGCTGACATCACTTCCGGGGCTTCCCAAAGCCTGAAAAAATTATTCAGGGGCTCCTCCTGGGTCAAAAGGTTGAAAAGGGATGTTCTGGATGCTGATCTCCGTGCAGGATTTATGTGCCATCCTCTTGAACACCCTGCCTGCCTGTGTAAAATACATTTTAAAAGGTAAAGGTATTCCCTGTGCAAGCACCTAGTCATGTCTGACCCTTCAGATGATGCCCTCTAGCGTTTTCATGGCAGACTCAATAAGAGGTGGTTTGCCAGTGCCTTCCCCAGTCATTACCGTTTACCCCCCAGCAAGCTGGGTCCTCATTTTACTGACCTCGGAAGGATGGAACGCTGAGTCGACCTTGAGCCGGCTGCTGGGATCAAACTCCCAGCCTCATGGGCAGAGCTTCAGACTGCATGTCTGCTGCTTTACCCCTCTGCGCCACAAAATACGTTTAGAGATTTTTTTAAAAAAGCAAACCCTGGGAGATTCCAATAAAGACCTCTTGGTTTATTGCAGTCTCTGTCACCCGGAAAGTAAGTGACTATTAATTTGCAAAGAACCTCCAAGAATTTTTATTAGTGTTATTTAAAAAGCTGACTTCATTTGTTTCCCTTAGTTTGAAAGAACATTAATGGGCTTGATACCTCCAAGCACTGTACGGCTCCATAGCGCTTTTGGTGACACTTGATATTAAGTACCCGGCCCTAATGAAGATATTTGGTGTGCAGCATCTGCCAAGGGTGGATTCATTGGCTTGTCTGGACATGACTTTTATTGGAATTCCTGTAATTTATGTTCTTTTATAAGTGAATTCCAGCCAGAGCACAACAGTAAGTTCATTCTTCTCTTTCACCTAACTTATTAGTGGCTGAGTGGGAGAAACAGACTTAAGCAACTCACAAGGCACCCCACAGATTTCCTAGGCCAACCCGACCCCAGAGGGGTTACTCCAGATCAAGGGAGAGGATTTAATTTATTTATATATGAAAACTAACCCAGGGAAAAGTCAGGAGGACAGAGTGGCTTGCTGCTCGTCTGTCTGGTCTCCAGTGGACTAGTTGAATTCATACACAATGGAAAGGGAAGGGAAGGGAAGGGAAGGGAAGGGAAGGGAAGGGAAGGGAAGGGAAGGGAAGGGAAGGGAAGGGAAGGGAAGGGAAGGGAAGGGAAGGGAAGGGAAGGGAAGGGAGAGCTGAATCTGCTGCACTCCCCCCATTGGCTCCTCCCATTTTCTCCCTCTAATAAGGTGACCAGATTTTAACATTGATAAAGCGGGACACCACTGATCGGGGAGGGGGGGGCCTTGATTAAAAATTTGGTCTATATGGAGCAACAAAAAGTTTCATAGAACACATAGAACGCAAAAATAGTATTGTAATATATATTTGTTCAATTTCAACGTAAGTACAATTTTCGAGGTACCCCCAGATATCCCTCCAAAAATGGGACAATCTGGTCACCTTAGCCTCTAAGAATTTCTTCTCAGATTCCTGCTGGCAGAAAATCTCTAGAGTAGCGTCTCCAACCTTCTTGTAGTCGGGGACCGCTTCCGAGGGTGGGAGAGAGCCAGCGGCCTGGGCGCCGCAGCTGCACGTAAACACGCATGCACAGCTGCCGCGCATGCACATTTTTGCCACTAGGTAGCGCCAACGTCCATGCGCAGAGCTGCCACGCGTGCATGTTTTCGCCAGCAGGGGGCGCAAACACCCATGCGCTGCTGCTCCGCGCGTGCGGGTTTGCGTCGCTGGCGTGCCGGCGGCCGCACCTGCCTCTTTCCCCCCTCTCGCTATGGGGGGGGGAGGCAGGCGCGGCCGCTGACGGCCCGGCACCAGGCCGCAGACCAGGGGTTGAGGACCCCTGCTCTAGAGGAAGGCTGTTGGAAGCAAAGGGATGTGGATATTTCAGCAGGAGAGAACTCTGTCCAATGCCACAGATTTGGGTGGAGAATAATTTTGGTTTGGGGTTGCACTTTGGAACTGCCTGCAACCTCTTGTCTATTTAGAAAATACCAGTATCAAGCCAAAAAAGGGAAAGGGTTCTTCAAGGGATGGAAGGGTTTCTGATAGGGACTGTACTTATAGGGTTTCTCGCCCCACCACTACATAATAATACTGAGCTTGACTTCCACAGACAAGTATTCTCTGGAGTTCTTAATATAATGAATACCATTTGTTACTTTTGCCTAACAACATATGTAGAGGAGGGAGAAATACAGCGGTATATATGGATAATAATATTCCTTTTGGCAGAGGTATTCCCTCTTGTCACCTTAATGGTTGCTAAATTCATTTCCTCATCCATAATTATTAGGAAAAGGTTTGGTTCTAGTATGGCTGAGGAATCCTCCTTGTAGCTGATGCATAATTATTCTTTCATTTTATTAATTTCACCTTGTGAGTAACCTTTTAGCTATGTTTTATAACTAATTTCAATTTCACTATGTATTGTGGACAAAGTTCCCGGCCTCAGGGAAGCGCACCTATCCTCAACCAGGGCCAGGGCCTTTTTGGTCCTGGCCCCAACCTGGTGGAATGAGCTCCCGGGTGAGCTGCGGGCCCTGCGAGATCTTACAGCGTTCTGCAGGGCCTGTAAGATGGAGCTCTTCCACCAGGCTTATGGTTGAGGCTGGGGTCAGTGAGGTAGATCCACGCCCCCCCCTCCAGGTACAAGTATCCAGGTATGAGTATCCATCTTACCTTCTTCCCCCCCCCTCTAATAGCAGGAGGGAGGGGGTTCCACCATGTTGGGGATTGTAGGGATTTTATGAAATGTAACCCACCACGAGCCAATTCGGGAATGGCAGGAAATAAATCTAATCTAATAATAATTTTTTTAAAAAGTGAGACTGTGGTTAATTGTTTCCGAGTGTGATGTGTGTTTTTATGCTTGTGTATATTTGGTTGTTAAGGCTTTAGCTTCAACAATAAACTATTGATATTGATAGTATGGCTATCCCTATTTTTGAATCAGAGGATTTTACCATCTGCTATTCAGGACACAGGCATTTGGTTGAGACTGAGTGACCAGCAACATCTACAGAGCATTTGCTCCCTTTCTCCTAAAAAATCCACCCATGTGTTCTACTCTGGACCTGTTTTCATTGTTATAGTTTGCACCTATGTTACAGTTTAATATTCATATTATTTATGTTGTATGAAAATCATTAGAAAAACTAATTTCTGTGTATTGTTTCTACTCTTTATGTGAACCGCCCTGATACTCAGGGGAGGACAGTATTTATGTATGTATGTATGTATGTATGTATGTATGTATGTATGTATGTATGTATGTATGTATGTATGTATGTATGTATGTATGTATAAATAAATAAATAAATAAATAAATAAATAAACAAACAACTCCATAAGAAGGGACAGTGTGGCTTTCATTGCAAGCAAAAATTGTCAGTGATCAAATCATGACAACTCAAATTTGTGCCATGCCAATAAAGATCACAGCTGTCCACATGAGTGGAAGACCCCAAGGGGGGTTGAAACACATGTGGTTATTTGGTCATTTATCCATGTGTCAAAATGTTTTGGATCTGTGCAATAGAGCATGATATACATTGATGTTTTAAAGTTTTATATGAGCACATGTATTGTAATAAATATTTGCATTTTAAATTTTTTATACTTATACCTATTTTGCTGCTCAACCTTTTTGATTCCTAACTTGTGCATACATGTTGGGTTACTTTGTTCCCTCTTTTGTTGTTTCATTGCATTATTTGGGAGTTGCATAGAAGACTTACTAACATGGCTTGTAACAAATATACCCTCCAACAACTGATGCAACAGAGGTAGAAATCAAAGACTTCTATACCACCATTCAAGACACTTTAAAACAAGTACCCAAGAAGGATGTCATCTACATAATGGGTGACTTTAATGCAAAAGTTGACATACAAACAAAGAGAGACATTACTGGCAACTTCAGACTTGGAGAAAGGAACGATGCAGGTGATTGTTTGTAGATTTTGTTTCTCTCTCTGCAGCTGATCCCCATGGCAACCAGAAACCTGCAACTTCCAACAGGAACAATTAAGGGTAACAACCATGTCCTGCATATGTCCCTTATAACCACATTCTACAATGTCCCTCACACATGAACTAATTCTTAATTATGTTCTTTGACCTTTTTCTCCCACGGCTCTTTCCTCACTCCAACTGTGGTTATAAACGTTCGTGTACAATATCTGATTCACAAAAGCATTTGCTGGAATAAACTTAGTCTTTAAGACATCTTTCGATTATGCTTTACCATTGTACAACTAAGAGGCACAGAGGAGATGGTAGAGCATCCGCTTGGCATGAAGGAGGTCCTGGGTTCAGTCGCTGGCATCTCTAAATATCAGGATTTGGCAGCAGGGAATATGAAAAACTTCTGCTTTTTCAACCTTTTGACCATGGAGGTACCCCTGAAATATTTTTCAGGCTTTGAGGTGCCACTCAAGTGATGTCAGCTGACCCAGTAGTGCTGACCTCTGCTTCTCTTGCCCTTTCCTGAACCTCCCATCACACAGTAGGCTTCGTGGGGAGGAGTGGGGAATGAAGCTCAGTTCTGCAGATTAACTCTACATCATGCTGGCTCGGCGTTGCTTAAACTCCAGTGGACATTCCATGCATCTGCGGAAGTGATACCCATCTGACAAAAGCTCATGCTGGAATAGCAGCTTTTAAAGGTCCTACTGAATCCTCCTTTAAATAGGAGAGAGGTCCCTATTTCCAGGCAACCATTAAATCGAGATCAACCAAATGTTTGCAGCTCAATCATCCAGACTCCAAACAGAGGTATGGGCTGCCTGCCTGCAATGGCTTATCATAAATGCCCCTCTCTCTTGGATACCATGCGTCCTTCCTTGGGAATAATTCCCACTGAGTATTACAGGAATTACTTCCAAGTAGATGGAATTGCTACTTTGCCCTTTTGTGTTGCTGCTGAAGTGATACCCGTCTGACAAAAGCTCATGCTGGAACAGCCGCTTTTAAAGGTCCTACTGAATCCTCCTTTAAATAGGAGAGAGGTCCCTATCTCCAGGCAACCAAGGTCCAGCCACCACAGGCAGATTGGCAGCCCTCCTTGTGGTAATGTACTATGTTTTATTGTTCTTATTACTGTTTTTAGGGGATTGATTTTATGTGACCCGCCTCGAGCCTCCGGGGGGAGGCGGGATATAAATGAAAGGATAATAATGATGATGATGATGATGATGATGATGATGATGATGATGATGATATCCCTCCAGAAACAGACTGTTGCAAAATAGTTGTTTTTACCCTGCCTTGGAAGGGATCCTAGAAAACATCACCCTTTGACGGCTGCCACCTCCCCCGCATCAGTAGCGATAATGATAATGCCACTTCTCGAAATCCATGCTTCATTGTACAGCCGGGGCTTCGCCACAGGTGTCGAGCTCCCAACAGAATTCTCCCTGGGTGATTTTTAAAAACAGCAGGTGTTGGGGGAACTTGTTAAGGAAAGCAATCTCTCTCCCTCTCTGCAAAACTTTACTGATGCCTGACCCATCAGGCCCAGCGCTCCAGAGCCGGTGTTAAATTAGCAATTCTGTATTCGCAGTAGGGGGGTGTCCCAGGAAGTGTCCACAAAGGACAATGAAGACAACATATCCGTGTAGCGTGACGCTATTTGGGCTCTGCTTTTTAATTAAGATTTCAGGCCTCGTTTGTCCTGGGAAAACCACAGGAGGTGCCGATAACGACGTGGTGCGAGATGGATCCCTCGCTACTGAAACGGAAAGTCTTACTCGGATACCTTACTGAACTGGAGGGAGGAGAGCATTTGTGAAATTTATATTATTATTAATAATATATATTTTAAAGGCACAGAGATGTCCAGAAGAGCATTTCTTCCCCTTGTGACTCAGCCGCAAGTGTGAATCAATTAGGGATATAGGAGAGGAATGGAGGGATTTAAGGTTGGGGAGTCAAACTCTGCAGTCTTATGTACAATTCTGAGGTCACACCCAGTGCTGACAGATGGCTGTCCATCCACAGCAATTGCTGGGTGTCATCAGCATACTGATGACAACCCAGCCTCAAACTCTGGATCAGCTGGGCAAGGGGGTGCATGAAGATGCTAAATAATGGTGGGAAGACAACAGATCCCAGCAAGACCCCACATACCAAGACCTGATGCTGGCAGGTTCTCTCCCCAAGCACCATCTTTGTCTCCAATTTCAGATGAATGACTGCATCCATTTCAAGGGTGTGCATTGAACCCCCATATCAGTTAGGTGGTGGGTTAATACCCCACAATCAGCAGTGTCAAACATTACAGTCAGATCTAAAAGAAATAGCAGTGCCTACCCAGCTTTCTCTGAAGGTCATCCATGAGGATGACCAGAGTCCTCTCCACCCCAAAGCCAGATTGGAATCCAGATTGGAATGGATCAAGAGGTGATGTTTCTTCCGGGTGACTCTGTAGCTGTATCCATTCTATTCATTTTAATGGTTTTATTTCATTAATCTCCCCTATCTCTGTTATCTCCATCTCTCCTGACAAAGCCCAGGTAGCAGCCTGGTCTAAGAAGTTCCTGGTGATTTGGGGACGTTGATTGGGAAAGGTAGAGTTTAGAAAGTGGCAGTACTCTGGTTTCTGGAATCTGGAAGTCAGCTGGAATATCAGAAGAGCTCCAGTCCCCACCTAGATGTTGGCAACCTTGGCTGTGTTCAATCCAATAACATCTGCTGATCATTCTGCGTACCATCAGGATCCAATAAGGACCCCAGTTTCCTTGTAGTGAGGTGGACCCATAAATATTTATAATAATGGCTTCCCCATAGAAAGGGAGATATGCAGTTACCTTCTCTTCCTCCGCCTGCTGCCCCTTTCCAGGACCTAAAATATCATAGGGTAAGGATTAGCCTGTAACCCTTTAAAAGGGGCAAGTGACACATCTCTTCACTTACAGCAAAGGACTTTTGGGAAGGATTTCCTGCATCTCCCTGTGAAGCAATTAGAGGATGATAAAAGTGGCGGATAAGTTATGAAAAATCTGTCCCGGAGAAAAGAAGTAATTCGTTGCCCTATGAATGTACATAAAATATTAATTGTGGGGGGTTTTAGGAAAAATGGGGGAAGCAGCCATGAAGAAGGCTGTAGTTAAATATGTTCATATTAAGCCAAGGTCTAGCCATTGCTGGCCCCTGACAAATGGCCAGTGAAACAGCAGTTTCTTTTAAGAATCATTAACTCCGAAGGCCAGTATTAATGGCTCTGGCAGGCATCCTACTCAATCTCCAGTCCATTGGAAAAGCTTTAGTTAGCTGCAAGAACAGGCTCTTGGCTTGGTGAATTCTCCCTCTGGTCTGCTAGACAGGGAATGAGATTTGCTAATGCCTGATACAGCCTTCATCTCTATATAAGATGTAATTCATGTTCAAATCAACAGGGCTTGGTCCAAAGACGTTGGAACTTGGAGGACCCATGACAATTCCCCCAGTGTTGACGTATTAAGATTCTGAGTTGTATTCTTATACGAGATGATTCATTGATACATTGATCTTTGATTGTCTAGAACTTTAATGTTTGTAAGCTGCTGGCAGCTAATGGCAGGGCAAGGAGTGGCATCACTGACATGACAAAAAAAGACAAGAACGGAGAATACCTTTTCCACCATAGGAAACAATGGCGGTCAGATGGAGATAGGTGATATCAGCTAAGATTGGTGGTACACACTGCAAAGTTTACCCTCTCCCTCCATGTCCTTTAAAAAGGTCTAGGTAAAGGTATCCCCCGTGCAAGCACCGGGTCATGTCTGACCCTTGGGGTGACGCCCTCTAGCGTTTTCATGGCAGACTCAATAGTGCCTTCCCCAGTCATTATCGTTTTACCCCCCAGCAAGCTGGGTACTTATGCCCTTTAGGATGCTACTAACTTTGGAAGAAGGAGAACAAGGAATGATTCTTTCTTCCTTGTCCTCTTTGCCAGCAGCTTTTACACATGTCAGATAATGCACTTCCAATGCGTTTTTGCGGACATTTGCACATTGCACATTGATTTCTCCTGAGGGGGGAACACCGTTACACTGAGGAAAACCCAGCTGCAAATGACTGCGAAAGTTCATGGAAGGTGCCCTGAAGTGCATTATCCAACACGTGTGAAAGCAAGCCTATGGCCCCTTCCACATATGTTAGACAATGTACTTTCAATGCACTTTAGAAGTAAATGTTCTTGTTTCACAGAGGAAAATCCAGCTACAAAAGCACACTGAAAGTGCATTATCCAATACATGTGAAATCATGCTGAATGCACTTTCAATGCACTTTAGGAGTAGATTTTCTTGTTCCACAGAAGAAAATCCAGCTACAAAAGCACACTGAAAGTGCATTATCCAATACATGTGAAAGCATGCTTAATGCACTTTCAATGCACTTTAGGAGTAGATTTTCTTGTTCCACAGAAGAAAATCCAGCTGCAAAAGCACACTGAAAGTGCATTATCCAATACATGTGAAAGCATGCCTAATGCACTTTCAATGCACTTTAGGAGTAGATTTTCTTGTTCCACAAAAGAAAATCCAGCTGCAAAAGCACACTGAAAGTGCATTATCCAATACATGTGAAAGCATGCCTAATGCACTTTCAATGCACTTTAGGAGTAGATTTTCTTGTTCCACAAAAGAAAATCCAGCTGCAAAAGCACACTGAAAGTGCATTATCCAATACATGTGAAAGCATGCCTAATGCACTTTCAATGCACTTTAGGAGTAGATTTTCTTGTTCCACAGAGGGAGATCCAGCTGCAAAAACACACTCAACATGCATTGTGGAATGGGCCTGTGGCTCCCCTTTCTTAGTCCACCACACTTACCACTACACAGCCCTGCCTCTAAATAAGGACATTGTCTGAGGCTGCAAAGTAATCACCATTAAGCCTTTCTGAATTGCCTCACTGTCCAGTAGGCAATCAGCAGGGAACTTTTCAAAGACTCGCAAAGAGCATAGAACCTCTGGGGGATTAAAAGCCTAGGCTACCTTTAAACACAACCACACACATGCACACCCTCTCAGCTCTATTTCACGTAACCTTACCCTCCCCAAATATCTCACCGCAATCCTATTATTAACCTCGGCTGAGTGGGAAAAACGATTAAGATTGATTCCCACATCTTATTTGCGTCTAATGACACAAATGAGATCTCTTCCAAATAAAGTTTGCAGGAGAAAGGGGGGGGGGGTGTCCTTTATCTTTCCCATCCACCCACCCTGGCCTCAAAGTGGTGAGCTTTGGCATCCTGCCCCCCCTGTCACACAGATCACGCCCCATCACAAAACTGACCAAAGGCTCTAAATCACTGCCAGGGTTTAAAACCAGCCTCCTAAATCTTGCCGTGATTTATTAATGTGGCAATAAACTCTTCAAAAGGCAATCAATGGGCGCTAACAAAGCACCAGAGAGGCCAACATTCAAGGGGATGTAAAACATAATCCATGAATCATTCTGAAGTTGTTTTACTAGGCAAGGTGCTGTGTCCTCCCTTCCGGGCCCATAAATAGAGCCGGGAAAGGCAGCAAAATGTTTAATGACACCTTGAATAGCTCAGCTGGTGTGATTTTTAGGTCTAATGGGATAAGATGTAACTTCCCACCACATTCCAGTAAAAATAAATAAATAAATAAAGACTGCAGTTTCAGCATTTCTATTTTTGCAGGTGGCATTCGTCTTGTACAGGGCATTAGCCGGAGATTAAAGATACATTCAAGAGTGGGGATTTATCAGGAGCTGAGAGGAATCGTTTGAACTCTGGCCTCCTGCATTCTTAATATCCCATTGCCTAACATTCAGGTTGCCAACTCCAGGTTGGGAAATTTTTGGAGATTTGAAGAAAAGTTGGATTTTATACCCCGCTTTTCACTACCCAAAGGAGTCTCCGAGCGGCTTACAATTGCGTTTCTTTCCTCTCCCCACAACAGACACCCTGTGTGATAGGTGGGACTGAGAGAGCTCTGATAGAACTTGCTCAATGAGAACAGCTCTAAGAGGACTGCGACTAGCCCAACGTCACCCAACTGGCTGCATGTGGAGGAGCGGGGAATCAAACCTGGCTCTCTCAATTAGAAGCCACCACAATTAACCACTGGACCAAGCTGAGGAGAAGGAGCCTGAGCAAGTTGAGGGGTTGAGGAGAGGGAACTCAGTTTACAATACCGTAAAGTCTTATTGTCCAGAGCATCCATTCGCACTGGGGGAGCTGTTCTCTAGCATCTGGAAAGGAGTCCTACCACTGTCACACAGTGTGCTGGGCTCTTACAGCCCCGGCATTGTGCATGTGCGCACTATACGGGGCAGTCCCCCTTGCGTACTCGGGAATTAGCAGGGCACAGCACCCCGCTGCAAGGACCTGGCAGCAGCCCGACGCAGCTGCTGCCATGCATAATCGGTCTTTCTCAGCATTCATGCCTGTGATATTCCCGATCCACTGCCCCTGCAGTACAATTTGCATCAGCAAAATCACAAGAGGATTTGATTTGCCCCTTCTGTCCTCAAATAATTTATTGTTTTTTTTTAATTTTGCAAAATGTCCTCCTGCCATAGGAATGATCAGCGCCACCACAATATCTGAAATTAGACTCGAACAATATGCAGATTGCTAAATTGATGTCTTCTTGACTGTAGGACTGGGGATTTAACTCCCAACCACATGAGACTGGTTGGATGCAAATGAGCCCCATCGTAAAGGACAAAGCAACCAACGGCATCCCTATCTGCAGCCCACGCTGGCTCATTTGTCGTCTCTAGCTCAAACGGCTTTGAAAGGCATCATTTGAAATGTATTTTCCATTTGGAGGTGGATTCCTGTTTGCTAGGCCCCTGCTTGCCTGAGGCAGAGCTGGAGTAATGAGGTCCCAGCCACAGCCCACACACACAAAATCACCTCAGGAAGTTATGAATCTCTATTTATCATGAGAAGATGTTCCGCAGAGGTGCCAGGCTCCATCTTTTCAGCTAGGCCTCATTGTCGCCCCAGAGCAACATAAGGTTGACAGCTCTGGATTCAGGACATAGAATCATAGAGTTAGAAGGGACCTCATGGGTCATCTAGTCCAACCCCCTACACTATGCAGGACACTCACATCCCTATCGCTCATCCACTGTAACCTGCCACCCCCTTAAACCTTCACAAAATCAGCCTCTCTATCAGATAGCTATCTAGCCTCTGTTTAAAAAATTTCCAAAGATAGGGAACCCACCACCTCTCGAGGAAGCCTGTTCCACTGAGAAACCGCTCTAACTGTCAGGAACTTCTTCCAGATGTTGAGATGGAATTTCTTTTGAATGAATTTCATCCCATTGGTTCTGGTCCATCCCTCTGGGGCAAGAGAGAACAACTCTGCTCCATCCTCTATATGTCACCCTTTTAAATACTTGAAGATGGCTATCAGATCCCCTTAGTCGTCTCCTCTCCAGGCTAAACAGACCAAGCTCCCCTAACCTTTCCTCATATGTCTTGGTGTAGTGCCAGTTTGGTGTAGTGGTTAGGAGTGCGGACTTCTAATCTGGCATGCCAGGTTCGATTCTGCGCTCCCCCACATGCAACCAGCTGGGTGACCTTGGGCTCCCCACAGCACTGATAAAACTGTTCTGACCAAGCAGTGATATCAGCGCTCTCTCGGCCTCACCTACCCCACAGGGTGTCTGTTGTGGGGAGAGGAATGGGAAGGTTACTGTAAGCTGCTTTGAGCCTCCTTCGGGTAGGGAAAAGCGGCATATAAGAACCAACTCTTCTTCTTCTTCTTCTTCTTCTTCTTGGTCTCCAAACCCCTCACCATCTTTGTTGCCCTCCTATGGACACGCTCCAGTTTGTCTACATCGCTCTTCAACTAGGGTTCCCAAAATTGACCACGGTACTCCAGTACTTGGGAAAGTTGAGGGTAGAGCCTTGAGAGAACTCTCTATTTCCATCCAGAGGTTCAGAATGAAGACAAGGCTCGATGATAAGGCTGAGCAATGAAGTCTTTTATTCCAAAGTCTCTTTCTTCCCATTTTCTTAAATGGAATTTCAAAGCGAGATACAAAAATGGAGTCTGCCAGAATGAGGATCTTACTCTTGTTTTCAATGTCAAGGACCTTCGTCCGTGGCACTCTTCAAAAATCCTCTATCATTAATGTAGTACTCAGTTGATGGATATTACCACCTTGGGAAAGTTCTTATAATATCAGTTCAGCCAACAGCTCCCAACCTTTCATGGAGTACCCGTGTGAAATATTTTGGATGACAATCTTAATAAGATGACCTCATTTAGTCCTAATGAGGCCATATAGGTAAAGGTATCCCCTATGTAAGCACCGAGTCATATCTGGCCCTTGGGGTGACGCCCTCTAACCTTTTCTTGGCAGACTCAATACAGGGTGGTTTTGCCATTCCCTTCCCCAGTCATTACCGTTTTATCCCCCAGCACACAAGCTGGGTACTCATTTTACCGACCTTGGAAGGATGGACGGCTGAGTCAACCTTGAGCCGGTTGCTGGGATTGAACTTCCAACCTTATGGTCAGAGCTTCAGACAGCATGTCAGCTGCCTTACCACCCTGTGCCACAAGAGGCCATAGAGACCTAAGATCTAAATACCTTGACCTCAAGTTCTGGGGTGGGGTCAGGATGAAGTTATTGCAGAGACTATATGGAAACAGCAACCAAGACGGACCCTTCAGAGAGGTGGAAACAGGGTTGCCATCTCCGTGTTGGGAAATTCTTGGAGTTTGGGGGGTGGAGCCTAGGGAGGGACCTCAGCAGTATACAAAGCCATACAGTCCACTGTGCAAAGCAGCCATTTTCTCTTGGGAAACTCGTCTCTGTTGCCTGGAGATAGTTGTAGTCCTGGGAGATCTCCAGGCCCGACGTGGAGGTTGACAAGCCTAGAAAGAAATAAAAGATTGAATACATGTTCAGCATTTATCTGTTCATTATTTAAATCTCTCCCCCCCCCCCAAAAAAAATGGGTTGCCCAAGTGGAGTACAAAACAAAACAAAATCAATTCACAAGAATAAAATCTCACTGTGAAAGAATAAAGTTCAACAAGACGCCATCACTTTGCGCCTTGCAAAGACGCCAGCACCTTTATCCACCCCAGAAGTCTTCCTCAGCAGGTCCAACTTTGCAGAGCTCCCTAAACACTACAAGGGGCTGAAATGATTCTAAAGACCTCTACAAGGCTGTTCAACATCAACAGTGGCCACCACTTGTAAGACCCGAAGTCAGGTGAAAGCAAACTGATGAAACCTGCCAGTTAACTCTACCAGTTTTGGACACCATCCCAGGGACAGCCCACGAAGATTTCACTTTCCTCTGCCCACAAAAGGATCCTTTTCTGCGAGAATCAGGAGGACGTTCCTTTTGATGAGAAGCCTTTCAAATGAATTCTTCTTCTGCATGTCACTGAATTGCCAGCCCTTCAAAGTTCCTCCTTCTCGCAGAAATTAATCATTAGCGTTTCCCAAAGAGATGCTCAAGCCTTTGATTAATATTAGCAGGGAGTGACAGGGAATGATTAGTGAGAAATAACACAAAGGAAAGGGAGGGGGGGTTGCTTTCTGCCGCTCCAATTGCCATTTCCCTCTCCGGATGGAGAGCTGCCTCCATCGACTCATCACACGCCAGTGAAGGCCTCCCCCATTGTAAATGTGTCAAATGAGAGTGCCACTTCGTTGACAGGATTTGCTTGGCAAAAGGTTTCCGATCATTCCCAGGTACTGGCAGACAAAAGCGATGTGAGCCAGGGGAAACGGGGAAAACACTCCCAGCACTTACAAAATTCACACGTCGCCACTGAGGAGTCAGCTGGAAAGGAACCGACGGGCTCAGAGCATCAACCGCATACTGGTATGTGACAGCGATATATTTTTCTTGAAAAAAATACAGCTGGAAGGTGTTTCACATTGCATTAATGCCGGCTCATCGGATCGACTCGCACCTGCAAACAACCTGTGGACCGCGCTAATCTCTTCTGGTCCAAATGGATTAAATCCAAATGGAGGATTAGCGGGGTCAGCAGGAGGGGAGCAAACCGAACGAGAGACTCAAATGGGTAGCTGTGTTGGTCCATAGTAGCGCAATAAACTCAGAGTCCAGTAGCCCCTCTAAGACCAACAAAGATTTATTCAGGGCGTGAGCCATGCTTGCACTCGAAAGCTCACGCCCTGAATAAATCTTTGTTGGTCTCAAATGAGAGGCTGCGAGAGAACTGTTGCACAGAATCTGGTTTTTATCAACTTCCAGGAGGGTCTGAGAGATCTCCCAGAAACACAACTGAAATCCGGACCAGGGAGATCTGTCCCCATGGAGGAAATGATTGCTTTGGAGGGTGGCCTTACATCATTGTGGCATTAGATCATGCTCAGTCCTCTCCCTTCCCCAAACCATGCACTTCCAAGGGGGAGGGGGTGAAATCAATCACCAAAACAACTTGAAGCCTGTTGGGGCTGATATCCGGGGGCACGCCTCTTTGCTGTGGCTACAAATAATTTCAGCGCGCCATTTTGCTCCCACACACACACATCTAAGCAGGGAGAAGCAAAACAGATATGGCTGAACCAGACGGGTTCGTATTGGGAGAATTTGGTTGTCTGGATTTGGGAGGTTCAGTTCAGGAACAACCAGAACCAAATAGGAGTTTTCCAGTCCCTGCCCATCCCTAGTCTTGATGGAAATGGCTTACAATAGGAAAGCACAGTATAGCATAAAAAGGTGTCCAATAAACCCCGCCACACCAGAGCTACGCATTGGGGCCAACTTCAGTCAGCTGTGACTTGAAGGCACTTTCCACCAATTTTGGAGGGAAAGGGAACAGACAGGAAGCTGCACAGACACAATGGAGCTGGGTGTCAGGAGTCTTGAAATTCCTGCTGGGTGTGAGGAATTTCTGATTTTGCAGTCATTTCTCTTATGCCCCATCTGCAAATGTGGCAGGGAGTCTTTGTGAAGAGGAAGAAGAAGAGTTGGTTCTTATACGCCGCTTTTCTCTACCCGAAGGAGGCTCAAAGTGGCTTACATTCGCCTTCCCTTTCCTCTCCCCACAACAGACACCCTGTGAGGGAGGTGAGGCTGAGAGAGCCCTGATATTACTGCTCTGTCAGAACAGCTTTATCAGTGTTGTGGCAAGCCCAATGTCACTGGTTGCATGTGGGAGAGTGCAGAATAAAACCTGCACACTCCTAACCACTACACCAAGCTGTCTCTCTCTGCTTTGCCCCCCCCTCCCCTCCCCTGTTTCTTACACAAGCATTTTCACATTAGCAGAGGTAGAGATCATTAGCCAGAGACAACAAATGTACCAATAAGAGTCACAGAGCCCTGTATTCTTCTCTCTTGACTGTGGGCTTCCTGTGAGGAGACTGCTCTGGCTTCATTAATGTCGATATTATTGAACAAGCAGCAGCGACATGCTGGGCTGAGACATTTCATAAAGTGGACATATTGCTTTCTTAGACCTTATTAATCTCCCTGAACTTTGCTGAAATGTATACAGATGACAATAAAGATGCTTTATTTTTATTTTTTACTTTAAGGGAGAATCCAAGCTGGCAGACAGACCCCTTGACTAGGCCTTCTGTTTAAAGGACGAAATATCGGTGAACTCATTTGGTAATTAAAGGAACAGATTTGAATCCAATTGTACTTTAGAGAACCACAGGATTTTGGTGGGATAAAGTTTCAAGAGTCAAAACACCTTTCATCAGATACCATCTTTGTACCTGACAAAGGAAGCTTTGATTTTCAGAAGCTTATACCCCTGGACTCAAGTCTTGCTGTTCTGCTGCATGTTCTCAGACAGCAGGAATTCTGATCCTCACAGCAGTATCCTAAAGTACTTGCCACCAATCCCTGTAATCCCATATGAATTTTTCCACATTTCTACATGCCCGCATATTAGGGTTGCTAGCCTCCAGGTGCAGCCTGGAGATCCCCTGCATTGACAACTGATTTCCAGGCTAGAATTCCCAAGCTTTGTTCTTCCCTCCCCAAATCCCATGGTCCTTGGGATCTACTCCCAAATCTTCAGAAATTCTCCAACTTGATTTCCGCACAAAGGTGGAAAATGCACGCTGTCTCCTGCTTGCAAACACATGATAATAAACTGTGTGTTTCCATGTTACCTGACGTTATCCCACCATCTCGTCATGGCTTTCTCCCTCTCAACATGGCAGCAGAGAAGCGGGAAGTGTGGACAGCCCAAAGTTTTCCCCCAGCTCCTCCGGTTGTCAGTCAATGCAAGCCACCAATCCCTTCACAGCGGTGGCTTTAGGGACTCACTTCCATCCTCGCTGAGTCCCGAAATTAACTTTTAAAAAATCACTTCCACATTGCTGCAGGGATATGACACAACAGTAAAATAGTTTTTTTTAAAAAAAATTACACTTCAATATTGTTCCAGGATCATGCCATAAGGATAAAACATTTCTTTAGATCTCTTTTCAGGATTCTTTGTATAATGGTCTGTCTTTATGTTCAGGCAGATTTGTGATAGGTTGTCCATGATCACTGGACCCTAATGATTGCGTGTTCACAATAAAGATTGAAAACACAGAGCACGGATGCTAAGCTAAGGACTGCTTCATCACACGCCCTCCTCCCCCCTTGCCCATTCATACCTCACCACCAGAAAATACAAACAGGAATGTGTTTTGGATTGGGTTGTGCCTGATCCCAATATTACTGTGCACACTGAAGAGAACATTTTATTTGAACTAAGGGCACATCACTTTGCAGTTTGCAGTCCTGTAGCAACGAGGACCATGCCATTTTTTTCTTAATTGCGATCCGAAATTGGAGAAGGGAGAGCAGATGCGAGGATGGTCAAAAGCCTACTGAGACTGTCATGCATTTCTCCTTTCAGACAGGCTTGCTCCTGTTTGCACCCCGATTTGCAGCACAACAAGGGGAAGTGAGATTTGGCGATTTCCCTCATTGTGGAACAAACTGGAAGAGAACTTGTGCCAACTCCTGCACAGCTGCGGGATGATGCCGACGTCATGAGGAAACAGCACTAAAATCCACGAGCAATGAGAAGCTGTGCAGGGGCAAATCTCTCATGCAGAATCGGTCTTGGAGCTAGCAACCCTACCAGAGATGGGAGGCTAAAGATGATCACAAATAAACATGGAGGGAGGTCTGCAGTATCATGAGAACTGAGCCCAAAGAACCCAAATTCAAATTTCTGGATCTTAGCAAAATCAAAAGCCACATTCCATAGTCCCTGACATGATCACAGCTAGGCAGAGTCCTAGGATCTTTGTTCATTTGTTACAATTTATTTGGCACATACCTAAATTGATTTAGGTACCATGAAAGTTGAGCAGAAACAATAGAAAAATGAATCAAATCAAATCGGTTTATTATACAGGGCACCTGAAATGCAATTTATTTGATCACAACAAAAGCTGCTGCTTAAAATGCTTTCCAGTGGCCTAAGCTTCGAGGCTGACACTAAGCCTGCCCGCATGGATTCTCTCCTCCTGTGCATAAAAAGAGCCTTGAACACAGAGATCTATTTAATTATCGGCTTCCCCACCCCAAAGTGCTGCAAGTAACAAACAACTTCCATTCCTTTTTAATTTACTGCCGCTGTCAGAGTCCACTACATTCAGATCTCCAACATACCTGAGAGTCTGTGCCGGAGGAACAGCCTGGCCCGGTACTATGTATCAGAGATTATGGGCTCCATAAATATTGGATGGAGAATCTATGATAACATCTATTACAGCTTTATGAAATATTGATAGTAGCTGAATTCATATTGCTTCCTGAACAGCTCGTTCCGGAGAGGTTTAATGAAAGACATCTGTCGCTTTAATTTGAGTCTACTTACAGACTACGGACGCTCATCCTGTGCCCCCACCCCCATCCCAAGCCATGATCATAGGGTCAGGAAAGTCAAAGAATGATGAGCATTGAATGATGCCCTCTTTGCTATCTGGAGGGCAATGTGGGTGAAAAAAAGAACAGCCTCTCAGTGTTGATTGAACCTTCTGCTAAGTTTTGGAAAGGAATTCATGATGATAGGTCTCAGCACAGAGAGCTTGCTCCTTGGCTCATAAAAGCAACAATGGATTCTTAAGGCAGCAAAAAAGGAAGGGAGGGAGGGAGGGAGGGAGAGAGCCTCATGGCTTGGTGGAAAAGCCCCTGCTTTGCACACAGAAAGTTCCAGGTTCAATCACCAGCATTTCCAATTCAAGGATCAAGGTGATGTGAAAGATGTGAAAGACCTTGGAGAGCCTCTGCCAGTCTGAGCCAACTATACTGACCTTGATGGACCAGTGATTTGATTCAGTGTAAGGATGTTTCATGTGACCAAGGAACGAAGGAAGAAAGGAAACACGGAGGAGAACAGGGGGTAGAGACAAGCAGAAGCCCCCATTTAGGCCTACATTTCCCATCCTCCACCTTTGCACATCATTCAATATAGTAAATGATAGACATCTTAAAAATATAGCAATGGCACATGGCATGATGAACCATATGCAAGAAATATACCTTTCAGTGTATACTTAAATGGTTGTAATGTCCCCTGTTCCTTTTTATGCCTGTATATACTTATTACACAGCCAGAGAATCCTTGTCTTTGGCTTCTCTAGATAACAGCAACCTAAGGGTCCTTGAAGGACTGCCTCATTGCAGCCCGCCCCTGATGATACCAAGCTTTGCTGTCTATGGCATAACCTGCAGAGAGTGACAACAAGAGGCAGGGATTTTTCAGTGGTAGCACCTCATGTCTGAAATGATTTTTCTCCTTAGCTGAAACCTGAGCATCTTAAACTGTGAATGTTAGGAACTGAACCCAGGACCTTCACCATGTGAAGCAGATGTTCTGCCACTGACCCATGGCCTCTTCCTGAAATGTAAACTATTCAGGGTATGCTAGGGAAATTCATAAGGTGGACATTAATGGATAGGAGCCTATGAATGACCATATTTGCGTGGGGTATTTGATCAGTGTTCATAGCACAGAGATGCCAGATTCCCAGTATATGAGTCTGCCAAGCCTTTCTCAATCTTTTTACCAAAGAGAAACCACTGAAAGGTTCTTCAAGCTTTGAGAAATGCCAGAAGTGATGCCAGCAGGCCACACCTCCCTGCCACACCTCCAAGAGTCACATGCCACCAGAAGTGCCATTGCCCAGACACTTCCACAACCACCACCACCCCCAATGACAGAAATGGCCCAGCAGCCTCCTCCACTGGGCCAGGAACAGGGCCGGGACAGGTCTCCATCACCTCCCCATGTTGTGCTGCTGTCTCGGGGGTGATCACCCTAGCCTTGCTTGGCTTGCCTCTCTGTCCCCTTTGCCAAGCTCCAGGCACACTGGGAAGAAGGGTGGCTTTTGCACATGGGTTGGCTGGCTGCTGCAGTCACTAGGCTCAGTAGGGCTGGTTCATTAGGCACAGCCATGATCCAAGCTCTGCTTGCCTCGCCTTGCCCAGGGGTGGCCAGCCCCAGCCTGGAGGGGAAAGCAGAAATTGGGCTGTGAGGTGGGATCTGGGCCCCCTTTCTCTTTCATTGCTGGGAGCAATCCCTGTCATGTACTCACACATGTGATGCTTCCCTTTCCTCCTCCACAATGAATGAAAAAAGTAGGGCCAGGCTTTGTGAACAGAAGTTGGTAGGCTCATCACAAACATCACAATCCCCACCTCTTCCTCCCCCTAGGAAGTTGTCTTAGTGGACTGGGCATAGTGAGTTTGCTGCATCTGGCATGTATTGTACTTTTTACTTTACTGTGATTGTATTTTTTGTGTACATGTGCTTTTAAGGGATAGTTTTAGGGGTTTGCTGTGGGGTTTTATGCACTTTTGTAACCCGCCACGAGCCTTGTGGGAGTGGCAGGTAAGACATATAATAATAATAATAATAATAATAATAATAATAATAATAATAATAATAATAATAATAATAATAATAATCCCCCCCATGGCTGTTAATTTTTTGGAAAAAAATGCAGGCTTGCAGTGGGTTGTCTGAGCATCCCTAACCATCACCCATACCAGGAAGGGACAAGAGCAGCTGCAAGGGGCTGGGATTGCCCCCCAAGAAGGCACAGCATTGCTTTCCATCCTCACCCAAAGGTAGAGCAGCTACAGTGCAGGAGGGGCCAGGGGAGAAAGTGCTCCATCATCCCCCAGTGCCACAAACAGCCCAGCGGCATATACTGTTGGGCTGGGAACAGTGCTGGGTCAGGCATCTGCCACTCTATTGCCCCTGCCACTCCCCTCCCAAGGCAGTCAAAATAAGAGTACTTACCTCTCTCAACTCACTACCATGTGCAACGAGACTCAGTCAGGAAGGATTTTTATGACCGGGGCCTCTCCCCTTTCCACCCTCTCCAAGCCCATCACTGGCCATTTTGGGGAAAGGGGTCAACATAACCATATTTGGTCATCTCACCCAATTAATTTTTAAAAATTAATTAATTAAAAAAAATTAAACTCTCACCCAATTGCGAAACCCTTTCAGGGCTGTCAAGAAACCCCAAGTTTTCACAAAGCCCCTGTTAAGACAGCCTGATCTAGCCAATTAATTTAATCCAGTTGTAGTCAAGCTTTGAGTGGGAAGTGGGAAATGAATTGTGGTTTCCATAGAAACATATTGTTTTGATCCAAATGAAATTATAGCAGTGGGGGAAGATGCCTTTTATTGAGATTGGCCTCCTGTCACCTTTATGAAGATCACCATAGTATTTAGATATTTCAGATACTTAATTAAACCGGGATTACCACAAGGACCACAGAATTTCTGTAACCACCAGAGATACAGGCTGATCCATGTTTTGAAGAAGCTACCAGAAGTTCACATTGGTAGCTAGGGATATGAATGGCGGGGAAATTGGCATTCTTCAGAGTCATGGTTTCCTGATTCAGTATAATCTCAATCAACCGAATTACTGATTTGGTATATTTATTCAAGTTTGGCCAATTCAAGAACCTCAAACCAATTTGGCCTGAACACTAGATAGCGGATCAGCTGTTCGACAGCTCTGGAGGCATTTAAAGGGACCTGGAGGCATTTAAAGGGGCTGTCAGGATCAGCTGTTGAGCGGCTCTTCCTCTCACCCCAGCCTTCCCAAGCAGCAAAGAGCTGGCTGTTCACTGCTTGGGAAGGCTGGGGTGGGGGGATTAAAAGATTATACCAAACAGCTGATCATTGAGATGAGTTGTTTGTTGTACACTCCCCCCACCACTTCACTTTAAATTTTAAACTGCCCACATTGCAGCTAAATTGCCAAACTGTGATTAAAGTACAGTTGATTTGGCGGGTTTAAACTACAGGCATCAGTGATTCAACTCGGGTACTTTGACTGATTCAGGTACTTTCAGGCTTATCCTAGCCAAATTACCCAACCCTATCAGCGACCTCACCAGTGACAACATAAAGTGTTTGTATAAATGGCTTTCTCCAGTAGTCACTCTATAGGGTGCTTTAGTCAAGTTTTTTGGAGGCCAAAGAGATATCCATAGATATTGCCCCTATGTCCATGTATAAACTCATAGTTTCCACAATTCAAGATAGGAGGCGAGAAATTCAGTTCTCATAACCACTACATATATATTCAGTTCTCATAACCACTACATATATCAAGTGCCCAACAACTGCTGCTAGGTTAATCCACTGGGTTTTCATCTTCATGATAAGGGCCATAGGCCACGGACCCTTTGGCTGTTGCCTTTTGGCTCATGCTCCTGTCCATGCTACAATTACTTGCCATAGGAGAGAGAAAGCCTTGGTGTTTCAAACTGGCAGTCCTCTTACCTCAATTTCCCCTCCTGGTATCTGAATAGTTTATGGCTGAACAGCTGCCGGTGGCTGGCTAGGTAGATGCTATTGGTGCCTACTCACTGATGTACTGGAATTCATGTATGCCCCAGGGACTTTGTAGGCATGTCATGTATCATTTTAAAACAACTGCATTCCAAATTCTTGTTCTGCTTGTGCATCAGCACAATAGGTGGCATTCATCATGTTGGCATATGCTCATGACTTACCGGATCAAACTGCGTTCTGCCAACTTCAGTGCAAGAACACGTATAGTATTTGGAATGCGTTTTAAGATTAAACAGTCATTTGGACAGAGAAGCGATGACGGAATTTTTGTTCCTGAAGGATTGGTATAGGAGACGTCAGATGAATTCTAGGGAGCCCAGGATATGGGCCCCCAAACTTTCTGACCATGTGGGCACCTTTGGAATTATGACACAGGGCATTAGGCACAAATGCCAAATGGCTGCCACAGGGTGTCTTATTTGTCTAGATGTCTTTAAAAGGGTGGCTTTCTGTAAGGCCCTTGGTCCCCACCGAAGGGAAAAGAGGGCTACAAATATGTGTCACGTACTGCAGCAAATTTCCCCCAGATTAGGCAAACTCAGAACTTCAGACAAAAGATTCTGAAGCTTATTTCAGGAAAAGAAGTTACAGGAACGCAGCATCACAGGAAGACCCTGCGATGCTTTAGATGAAGGTCGCAAAGTTCAATGAACACTTTATGGAAAGAAATCCCACCCCCGCCTTTAGTAGTATATTAGTCAATTCACACAGAACAGGTCTTACCTTCAGAGAAAAACGCAGATAGCAACTAACACCTCTCAGTGCAAAATAATAATCTAAACAACCTGGGCCATCTGGATCTGAGCATGAGAATGCACCGCATAGTGGGGTGGGGGAACCACAGGGGTAGTCTTTGCTGAGGCTCTTGGGACTTTGGCCAAGAGGACCTGAAAATAATCATGGAAGAGAGCCAAGGAAGCTTCCTGATAATATGCATATAAAATAAACAATGAAATGAATACATTCAGAATCCTGCTTATTTTGATTGTAATATCAGCTGCTTAACTCCAGAGATGGGCTGCTTAACTCCAGAGAAAACTTGGGGTGCTTCAACACCCGCCAGTTTGGCTTCCCACCTCTCCCCTGAGCCCATTTTTGAAAGACAGTTCATCGGTGTAATAGGCTTTCTGTGCATGTATGTTCACACACAGCCTTGACGGAGCTCTGCTTCCCACTGTCTTCTCTGTACCACTGCCTCTGCTCAGCAGGCAATTGTTTAAACAAACAAATCCATCCCGAATACTATAAATCAGTCATGAATCAGTCATGCTGTATTTAAAAATACCTTCTCATTGAGTGGTCATCTAAGCCAGAACTGGGCAAACTGTGGCTCTCCAGATGTCCATGGACTATAAGTATCATGAGACCCTACCAGTTTAGTACTGGCAAGGGCTCTTGGTAATTTCAGTCCATGGACATCTGAAGAGCCACCGTGTGGCATCCGCTGAATCTAAGCAGCAGCTTAGGGGCATTAATTATGTATAATTATTTTAATTATTATTTATTAGATGTATTGGCTGCCCTGCCCTAAAATAGGCTTGGGGCGGCTCACGTCAATAAGAACATATATACAAAGGAAAGATAAAATATTTAAAACAGTAATTCTAAAAGAATCTTAGCCTAAAACCCTCCTTGAGTGCCCCAATAATTCTGGCCATGATCTTATGTCCACATTTCAGGATGGAGGGAGGTGGGGGGAGATTTCTGATGTGGATAGTGCTTGTATTGGCCTCAACCTGGTGGAAGAGTGTTGTCTTGCAGGCTCTTTGGAATTTTGCCAGCTCCAATAGGGCCCAAATCTTGGCTGGCAACTCATTCTTCCAGTCTGGAGCCAGGGTAGAAAAGGCCCTGGTTGAGGCCAACCACACTTCTTTGGGGTCGGAGATTACAAATTGATTGGAATTAGAGAGCATGGTGCTCTTAAAGGGACATAGAGAGGTGGTCCCTCGGGTACACATTATATCTGGATCAGATGCAAACCTGTTCCAGAGAGGTTCAAGTCATTGGGTTCTAAACTGGCCCAACCTGCTGATCAGCACACATCCAAATGACATGCTCAACCATACTCTTAATTCCTCTTTAACCCAATTCTCCTTGAAATCCTACAATCTTTTCTGCTTTTTAGGAATTTAAACCTGTTTCAACTCAGTTCCATTCTGATCCAAAGAGACAGTAAATACAGCTTTGTTGTAAACCGCCCTGAGCAGCAAGGGAGGGTGGTATAAACACTGAATGAATGAATGAATGAATGAATGAATGAATGGATGGATGGATGGATGGATGGATGGATGGATGGATGGATGGATGGATGGATGGATGGATGGATGGATGGATGGATGGATGGATGAAGCAGGTGGAGGAAGGGCGGTTCTGCAAAATGTCTGAATTTCGTTCTACAGCAGAAGACCAAAGGCAGGCCAGGCCTTTCCAAACCCTCCCTATTCCGCTGCCAGAGAACCCTGAGGTGTGCAGCATCCAAAAAAGGGCAATATTCAAATCCAGTAGCATCTTCGAGACCAATGAGATCTCCAGGGCATAATTTTTTAGAGAGTCCAAGCTCCCTTTTTCTGGTAAGAGAGCTTAGCCTCCCAAAAGTTTATACCACGCCTTCTCCCGATAGGGGGAGAGGGGGCAACAAAGGGCTATATTAGCATTATTAGGTGGCATGCAGATGTTGCCTATGTAGAGAGGCCAGTAACCGAAGATGTTTTGTGCACCTCAACTGTAGGCCTGGTGGAATTGCTCTGTCTTGCAGGCCCTACAGAACTGCTTTAAGTCCCACAGGGAGAGCATTCCACCAGGCTGGTGCCAGAGAAGGCCTGGGGTCAGGATGAAGCCACTTTAACTTCTTTGGGACCAGGGATCTTGAGCAGGTGTTGCATGGTTGATCACAGATTTCTCTGTGAGGCATAAGGAAGAAGGCGATCCGGCAGGTGTGAAGGTCCCAGACTGTTTCGGGCCTTAAAGGTAAATACAGGCACCTTGGATCTGATTCGCTCCTTGATCTGGAGCCAGTGTGGCTGGGAGAGCACTGATCGAATGTGCTGTCTCCACCTGGTTCTGTAAGGACGTGGGCAGCTGAATTCTGTACCAGTTGAAGTTTCCAGATCAGATACAAGGGTAGCCCTGCATAGAGCGTGACCATCGATTGGATCATGGTGGCCAGGTGAGATGCTGACATGTGTTAGCTGTAGACACCCAAAGCCAGCAAAAAACCCCTGCAAGGGCTTAAATTAACAGTGAAGTGTCTAGAGGCGTACTAGAAAACTACAGAGAAACCAAACATCAATGAATAAGAAATTCTTTTGAAAGAAGGAGAGTTAGTTTTATACCTTGCTTTTCATTACCTGAAGGAGTCTCAAAGCACCTTACAATCGCCTTCCCTTCCTCTTCCTACAACATACACCCTGTGAGGTGGGCAGGGCTGAGAGAGCTCTGACAGAACTGCTCTGCAAGAACACCTCTAACAGAGCTATACTAGCCCAAAGTCACACAGCTGGCTGCCTGTGGAGGAGAGGTGAGGCGAGGGAGGCGTAGGAGATAAAGATAGCAACTTTGGGGGATGTACTAAAACGAATGAGAAACCATGGAGATGCTGGAAGACCCATTGGGAGGGGCTAGCAGATACAATGACTCAGATTTTCTGTACTGTAGAACCACTTGGGACATTGTATTTGAAAATATCCTGCAGAACGCAGAACCATCACTGTTTTAAAAAAACAACAGCGTAAACTTAAAACGTTTAAATTTAAAACGGTTTTTATTGGGGAATGCAGAATATGCCTCCGCTCTTAACCACCATACCAAGAATAAGTGGAATCCGTGGCTACATCTACGAAAACTGGATTTGGGGGGAAAGGAATTCCACTCTCCATAACAATGCTAGCCCAGCGTGGTGAGTTCGATTCTCTCTCCAACATTTGTGGGATCTCTAGAGACAATGGGCATTGTGATTCAAATGACACGTGATTTGTCAAACTGCAGCATGACCACTAACGATCCGTATTCCACAAGCCACTCATTCGAAGGCCTTGTTGGTTTCCAAAACCGATGCCAAGTGCTTTGGAGGATGGGCTGGGGGGGGGGGGAAGCAGTGCTTTTTAGTGCGCTAGATGAAAAATGGTAACATTCCGTCTGGCACCACCGTATCATGTTATGTTCAGTTAATAGTGGGGTTGTTGTTTATGGCTTCCTTGGCACCTTTCCTGGATTTAATGTATCTGTTTTTACCTATTCCTCCTCCTGCTTGCACCACATATTTTGATGAAGAGCTGACCTCATTTCAGCTCTGAGAACGACACGCCATCCAGGGGAGGTGGAACCTACCACTGGGGGTCCCAGTGTGTGGCCATTACCAGTAAACAATCCTACCAATGCATTACCATAAAGCTGCAGACCCTCTTTCCTCCTTGTGATATTTTGCTGAAATCAATCCCATCCGGTAATTTCTGCTGGCGTGCACTTTTACAAGCAATGTAGTTGTTTCCATTTCCCACAGTTCAAGACCGAGCAATTTCTGAAGAATGTTTCTTCGGACTCAATCATTTGTCCGTGTAACCCCGCAAGAAGGAGTACATTTATCAGAGGGGGAAATTAACGGCCTGCTGTTCTGATGGAATTGCAGAGGCAGTACAAGCGAAGCAGAGAAACCCTGAAATTACTCGGTCCTTGCTATTCTTATATCGGGGGTCCCCAAGATGGTGCCCATCAAGTGTTTTTAGACAGCTCCTGCCCAGTATAGCTTCTGACTGGTCACTGAAGATCTAATAGAAGAAGAAGAGTTGGGTTTTATACCCTGCTTTTCTCCACCCTACGGAGTCTCAAAGTGGCTTACAATCTCCTTCCCTTCTTCTCCCCACAAGAGGGGCTTTGTGAGGTAGGTGAGGCTGAGAGAGCTCTGAGAGGACTGTGACTTCCCCAAGATCACCCACATGGCATCATGTGGAGGACTAGGGATTCAAAGTAGGATCTCCAGATTAGAGTCCAGTGCTCTTAACCAGTATATCACACTGGCTCTGTGCCAATTAAAATAACATTGTTTTGCTGGCTGCTAAGACCTCAGTGCTAGTTCTATTCTCTCTCCCACTCCTCTTTCCCCGTGTATATTTCTGATTATTTATTTATTTATTCATTCATTCATAAATTTATATACCGCTGCTCCCCAACAGGTCTCCTCTTGTCCCCCGCAGTTGGGTTTCCTTTGTAGGTGACTCAATTTCCATTGTGTGGCTGTGCTCACCACCTTGTGCTACCATTTCAAAGGTGTCCACAGGCACCCAAAGGTAAGCCTGGTTTCCTTTTATACTGGGTGGCATCACAGAAGTGCATCTTCACAGGTGTGTCACAGGTGGAGAACCTGTGTGTGAATCCAGCACGCAGCGTCTGAAACTCCAGTTTGCAGTGGGTTGCCCTTGTCATCCTAACTTTTGTGTGTGTGTGTGTGTGGGGGGGGGTTTGGAATGCAACATTTGGAATTCACTTCCCTGAGTAAGCCCACAAGTTTCAATGAGTCAACTCATTTCCCCCTTAATGGGCTGGTGTCAGGCCCTTGCTTTTCACAACCGTTTCTTGCCAATCCAATGAGCATGAAGGTTCCTGTAATGTGAATACCAATCAACACGGCGTCAAGTCAAGCAAATGCAGCTTTGTATTCAGGCAGTATCCCTACTGAGGCCACTGGTCACTTTACACACCTGTACACAGACACAGATAACTCGCTATTTAATTCAACCTGACCCGATTGGAGTCTCAGTGAAGCCAAAGAAGCACCCATTGACTCTGCTGTGCTATGGACAGGGTCCGTCAACCTGCTATTTGCACTGCATATCTGGCCACAGTTTCCACAGAGCTAAAGGGCAGCAGGATGGGGAGGGGAAATGATGGAATTCAAGGCAGCCTCTCTAGCTTATGACTCCCGGTACCTGAAGGGAATTGGCCTGGGTGTATTTTCAGCACACGTTTATTGTAAATGAGGCATCGGCACAGTGAGATCATAAGCAATTTCCATCCTCTTCTAAATCAGCTGTTGTGGGTTCCAACTCTTCGGTACACAAAAAGTAACCAATTGTGCTGGGGGGGGAACTTTGGTGGGGGGGAGGGCTTGGCTGCCACTCATTTGGAACAAACAGCTCTGGCGATGGTGAGGTTTTTTAAAAAGTTGATCAGTTTTATGTTATCGAAGGCAGCAAGGAAAGACTGTTTTTTGGAAACAAAGATTCTGCTACCATGTCACTTTGAGGAGCTGGAGATGCACAGAGGGGCATTCATCTCTTACTGACATATCCAGATGAAATTTTACTCTTATGGATGGCACTTCCATCAGAAGAAATGGAACTTTCCTGCCTTTCTTCTCCCACTGTGACTCAGGGGTCTTCCGCACTCGTTCAAAATAGCACAATGGTTGCAAATTGAAATCGCTACTGTTTTGCTGTTATGCACAGCGTCGTTGACAATCTGCAACACTCCTGAAACCGATCCGCAAAAAGCACTTCGTTGTAGCGCTTTCAGGGAAATCCCAAAAAGTGGATTCACTCTCCAGAAAGCGCTACACTCTTGCAACCAATCTGCAACACTAGCGGGAAAGTTCTGTGCGTTACCATTGTTGCGGTTTCTGCAAAGTCCCTCTCCCTAGCTCTCTCCTTTGATCTTCCGGCGAAGCGATCGCCATTTTTTTTTCTCGGAGTGAGAGGAGATTAATGCACCGGTGAGCCTTTGTTTACCCAGCAAGGCTTCCCTGGCTGCAGTCCCTCCTCAGAGCTGTTTTAAGTCACCAAGCACCAAGCAACACACAGCCCCATTTGCTGGTTCATTTTCCCTTTATTTTCGGCCGAAAATCGTGCCCGTGCGGGGGGGGGGGTTCACTCGGGGGGAGCGTGGCAACGATGAAACGGCAGCTCAAACACCACCTGCTAGCTAGATGGGTGTCTCCGTTGCAACGAATCAACGCAGATTCATTGCAACATGTGTTTTTTTTTTCCTTCCTTAAAGGGAAAGGGGCTTTTGGGGAGCATGATAACGACCACCCATTGGCTGCTTGACGGCCAGGGGTGGGACAAAGCTCGGCAATATCGCTTCCTGGCTAGCAATTTTTGCCGAGATCGGAAACCTATGGGATACGATAGAAACGCAACTGGATTCCACTACAAAGCCAGGTATGCATAACGACGAATTCCACTATTTAAAATGGCGATTTTTCGTTCCGCAACCAATTTGCCATGTAGATCCTGGTGCGGAATGGCCCTCACTGATCTCCCCAAATTGTTGCTCCTGAGGGACAGGGTGTTGGCCTGGATAGAGTTCAGGGACTTTTGTCCTCAGCTGCCACTCATCAGGAATTGGGGAAAGGTGTAATAAACTGCTGCTGTTTGTGGCCAGAGAGGTTAAAATGTGATTTCATACTCTAGTACAACACTCAACATTAGAATACCTTTATAAATCTATGGTGTAGCCTCACTCAAAGCTGATGGACGCAAGCCTAAGAACAGTATCCTCCTAAGTCCATGACTTCTGGCCTAGAGACCAATGCCATTTTCTGTTACCTCTTCACACTGGTATTTAGAGATGAATTCCATATGGATGCGCCAAACTCCCCTCTCCATTTCCTGCTCCAAGAATTTTTTTAAAAAATGGCATGGGCCTCATTGTTGTGGGACTGCAAAGCTACTTTGTCAAAGGTAAAATAAAATCTTCTGTAAAGTCTCCATGGTCTTTTTTGGATCAGGCAGGCAAAATACAGTCCCAATTTTGTTTTCTGGTGGTGGGGAATGAATGTAGAAGGGGGAGGGCGCATGCTGAAGCAGCCTTCTCCTGATCAGCCAGACATCTGTGTACTTTGATTTTAAGCCCACTGTTTATACAAATTCATTTTGGGGGTCCAGTTACTATTTTCAGCCTCTCATAAATCTACCCAGACATGAATAGAATCCGAAACACCATGAATCCCAAAGGGAGGGATGTGATATCATTCTGGCGTTTCTCCACAGCAATGCAGAAGTGTTTTTACTGAAAATGCTTCTGTGTTCTGGCATTACCGCATAGCAATGGGGAAGTGCCTTTAAAAAAATTAATTTGGGGACTCAGACGGAAGAAAGTTTCAGTTCGAGAGAACTGCTGTGCTGTGATTGGTGGCTTGCTATGATTGACAAGCCAAGGAGCGGAGGGAGAAGTTCACCTTGTTTTCCCTTGCAGCTTCATTGGGAGGCAATAAGCCACCATGAGGTGGAGGGAAAATGCGGGAGGGGTTTCCCGTGAGGAGAGCTGCAAACACATGGCTTACAACCACGTGTTTGCAAGTAGGAGGCAGCACAAGATTTGCACTTCAGTGCGGTAACAGTCTGGCCAAAACCTGGACAGCCTCGGGATGCAGATGATGTCATATGCATGAAGCTCTAAAACTCACCAGCAACCAGAGGCTGTCCAGAGACAGATTCCTCATGCAGAATGGGTCAGACATTTCCTGCTTCAGAATGCAGAGGGTCCCTTTATGTATTCTCCTCTATGAATATTTCATCTCCATTTAAAGCCATCAAAAAGCATATTTTACAACTGGAAAAAAGGCATAAAATTCTCAATCAAGTGGACCAGCAGTAGATTAACAACAGATAAAGTGTACTGCTTCACATGGTTCATAATTAATTTATGGCATTCGCTGCTACTAGATGAAAGGGGAAGAGTCGTGGCTCAGTAGTAGATCATCTGCCTGCCTTCAGAATTTCTCAGTTTCAATTCCCAGCATCTTCTCCACTGGCCCACCCACCCTGCACTTATTCACCAGCCGGCTCACTTTCCACTGAGGGACCTGTGGGAGGACCACAAGCTAGTCAGCCTGCCATATCTCCTGGGACCCCCCTCCCCCCGTGACACCTCGGGCATGCGCTCCAGGCACCATACTCTGGATATGCTACAGCTCTGCCAAAAAAGCTTGCCAGGTGATTAGAGATCAGTCACCGTCTTTCACCATAACCAGCCTCTACAGGGCTATGGAACTGGGGGGGATGACATACCCTGCCCTGTACTGTTTGAAGTAAATGTTGGTCCACAGTCAAACTGCTAAATTCCAGTTCAGTGGAATCAGAGATCAGTTGATCAGTGGAGATCAGAGATCAGTGGAATCAGTTGATCAGAGATCAACAAGATTTTGGTTGCCCTTTTGAGAATCAAGAGGGACCTTTGGCTCGTATTATATAATGAAGGGAGCATTGACTCTCACAAGCTTATCCCGCGAGAATCTTGTTGATCTAGACCGGACCCAAATCTTGAAGGAAAGGCAGGACTTAAAAAAATGTACTAAACAAATAGCCAATAAAAAAATATCCTTGCTTTAGGATGCTTTGGGCTGATCCTGCGTTGAGGAGGGGGTTGGACTAGATGGCCTGTATGGCCCCTTCCAACTCTATGATTCTATGACCCAGACAGCCTGTACCAGCCTGATTGCGTCAGATCTCCGAAGCTAAGCAGGGTCAGCCCTGGTGGGTATTTGGATGGGAGACCCCTAAGGTATGCGAGGGCTGCTCCACAGAGGCAGGCAATGCAAACCACATCTGAACATCTCTTGCCTTAAAAACTGTACGGGGTCACGATATAGCTGTGATAGCGGAAAATTAGAAGTGAAAACCTCCAGGTATAAGGCAAGCTAACCCTGAACAGTAGTTTCCAAGCAGTGAGGGGGTGACCGTTGCCTTCGTACCAATCTAGCACGCAAGCATTTTGCAAGCTGGTCACTGTGGGAAGCTGGACTCCACTCTGCATGTTTTTCCAGCACCATCCGTGCCGACCACACTTGCTCCTTCTGCCGGCTCTCCCTCGCCCCTCCTCCTTTCACCCAACCTCCTGTGTGACACCCATCCCCCTCCTCTCCTCCATCTGCTCTCAATCGCCTCAGAATGCCAATCAGCATCACTTTCAAGAGGAGGCCTTCTTTTAAAGCAGTTAATTTCTAATTTACACAGGGCCGTGTCTGCACCCTCCTTGCGATACAGCAGTACGTGATAAGGGGCACCTGACGCTTTAATGATGTTCATCTGCCAAATTTTCAATACTTTCTCTCTTTTTTTTTGGTACTGTTGATCAGTCTTCTCCCTTTCTTATCATATACAGACAGCTGCAATGAACGTTCCTCTTTCTATCTCAAAACGTTCTTCAAATCTCGTCATCAGGCGTCTGAAGGCCGTGACGGAATGGCTACAGCAGAGCCACCTGAAGCTCAGCCCCAAGAAGGTGGAGGTCCGGCGGCTGGGGAGGAAAGGGCCGGAACAGGAAGCAGATCTCGAAAGCTGCCCTATGCGGTTTCTAAATGCCCCTTAGGAAATCCATTGTGCAAATGTAAATCTCCACAAACATCAAAGGGGTGGCATTGTTGTTCTGTAAAAGTAATTGACCCAGAAACCCCAGTCTTATATTCCCTGGCCAAAGTGCCCGTATCTGAGTCTTCCTAAGCCAGGTTTGCCTTTACACGTGTTCTTTCAAGCCTCCTGTCTGAACTCTGCAGCCTCTACCAAACTACTCTGAGGCTGCTGCCAGCAATTTGTAACTTATTCCCCCCAGATGGAGGCTTCTTTGTGCACTCACGCGCTTTGTTCCTGAAAGCAAACGCTCCACTTGGGGAAGCTGTTCTCTTTGGCCTGAACTTTAACAACAGAGAAAGAGGCGACTGCCGTGGCTACAGCATGAGAGAGATCCCATGGGCATTCTTGAGAACGCACCGAGTTTGCATAGGAAGCCCCGAATCCGCATGCTATCAGCGACAGTTCTGTTCCATTTGCTTGTATTGCCAAGCTACGGGATAGGATTTTTGAACAAGCTGGGTTCAGTTCTTCCAGATATTACGCACTTTCCCTGAATCCCCACCGCAGCTGAAGGGAGAGGCATTTGAGAAGTCTGCAGGCAGGCTTCCGTTTCTCCACCATAGAAAGATAATTACCAGTCCCGGGCTCCAATCCTCCCCCCGTGCGCGCGCGCACACACACACACACACACACACACACAAACACAAACAATTGAAGACAAGGAGAAAAAATGACTTTCAGATAGCAACTCTGTAGGAATCTACCCTAGTCTCTATGATAAAGATCATAGAGACTAGGGGAGATTGCCTAGAGTTTCACCTGAAAGGGGCATCACGTCCTCCCCAAACCCTGTCCACTTCAGGCCCCGCCTTCTGAATTTCCCAATGTTTACTGATGGGGAAGCATATCTGCAGGGTTCTGATAAGGCGTAGGACTGTGGCCTTGGAGGTGGAGCAGGTTCTGGTTCCCCTCATGCCATTTTCCCCGCTGAAATGGCTTCTGGGGAGTTACCTATCCCAATTTTGAACTGCTTATGCAGTATTCTGTACACGTGCAGCTCCAAAATGGGGCAAATAACTCCCCCATGGTCATTTTGGCTCAGGGAAAAACTGTGCTATAAGACTCTCTTTTTTTGTATCGATTAATATCGCTACTTTTCTGGCATCTCACTCGCTGCAGGTGTCACTATTTTGCTTCATTGCTTTTTGTTTTTGCTAATGCCTTATTCAATTTTTGTTCATGTGAGCCGCAGGAGTTCTCCTTGCTCAAAGCCTGTCTTCTTTCTCAGGATCTCTAGAAATGTAATTTCTCTGTCAGACTGTGGTAGGTGCATTGATTCCCTACACATGCACATTACTGCGAATATATAAACACTAATGTGCCATGTCGCTTGCAGCCTGTGATGATTTTCATACTGGAGAGACTCCCTTGGAACGGCTGAGCGTGGCTTCTAAGACAACTTGGGACTTGCAAGGCAACTTGGAACTAGGCATGTGCACACCAAAAAATCTCATACCATTTCAGATTCAGCCCCAAATGATTCGGGCTGTAGCCAAAGTGCACCAATAGCCCTTCAATTTTTTGGATTCAACTAAATAGACATTTAGCCGAAGGTTTCAGAGGATTTTGTGCATATGCTTCCCCCCCTTCCCAGGCAGCAGAGGAAAGCAGGGGAAAGAGAGTGGCCACCGAACAGCTCATGGTGACAGGCACTCCGTTCCTTTTAAATCCCTCTTTAGAAACTCAGGGAGGAATTTAAAGGGAATAGTGCACCTGTCATTGTGAAGCTGTTTAGTGCAGGGGTAGTCAACCTGTGGTCCTCCAGATGTTCATGGACTACAATTCCCATGAGCCTCTGCCAGCAAACACTGGCAGGGGCTCATGGGAATTGTAGTCCATGAGCATCTGGAGGACCACGGGTTGACTACCCCTGGTTTAGTGCTCTGCTCCCTTTAAATGCTTCCCCAAGCTTCACAAGTGCAGCCTGAGAAAATGAGGGGGGAGAAGAATTTAAAGAGTGCACCAGGATTGTTATGCAGAGGCAGGCAATGGTGAATCTCCTCTGCAAATCTCTTGTCTAGGACAACTGACGTGGCTATGCTACTAGCACGTGAATCAGAAGCAGATAGCACCCCTGGTCTGAGCCAGCAAAGTTATTATTATGTAGGAATGTCTTTCTTAGCATATCTTTAACACAAAGACTCAAACCATCGTGCTTTTCAAACCAGATAGGCTCTTGGACAGGAAATGAACGTGGTGTATAGCAGAGGCTGTAGCCCCTCCCCCAGCAACGTGCACATTCCTCTTTTCAAAGCTCTGCACGATGCTGGGAGATATGCTGTTTATCTTAAGGGCACAAGATACCTCTCAAGCTATGGACTTGCACAGTGAGGCCAACCGATGATTACTTCTCTGGTAAATACCTCCCTCCCCCCCCCTTTTCACTGGCTCTGCTAGTGAAAAAGGAGGAAAGAAGAGCCCAGCTCTGGTTGAGACAGAGAATATGAGAGCTAGCTGCTGACTCAAGGAACGGAGAAGTTTGAAAATGACGTTGCTTGAAAATGACAATAGATGAGTTTGGAGAGAACATCTGGAGGAGAAGGGAAGCCACCGAGGAAAGTCCTTGAAAACGGCATAACTACCCAGATACCCTATTCTACCAACAAGAACCTTTGAATAAAAAAGCAGAACGTTAAAGCATTGCAAAAAAAAAAAATTATTTCATGTGGAATGCCATTCGGTTGGTTTCCTTCTTCGGTCTTGCCAGTGAGAACCAAGACGTTTCGAAAGCATTTGCCTTCAGCCTGCTCAACAGCCCATGTGTCATTATTGGTGTCCGAATCGGATTAATTTCAGCACTAGGAAGGTGGGATGCTTGTCTGCAATGGCTCTTCTTATAGACTAAAGGGGAGGCTATGGTGGCGGTGGGCACAGGATGCCCTGCTGGTGCTGAACTCATTCCACAGACGCCAGAAATGTCCACCAGCAAATGCTGCTGTCTGGAGGCACAGATGCCATGCACAGAGGCAGCCCATTCAATTAATGATACATTACAGATTTTTTTTTCCCCCACCCACCCTGAACTTTCCCTCCATGGGGGTTATTCTCCCCCCCCCCCGGCTTCAATGAACTTCACAGTTGTTTTAAACACCTACAGTCATGATTGTTCTAAAAGCGTTCTTATGTTGCCTGGCTGCCTCTTTCTCTGCCCTTCCGTTTTTCCTGTTGCCGGGGCTGTCAGTCATCCACCACGGTCACTGCCCACGCAGCCCTCCCACGTCCTCCTTCAGTTCCTCAGCCAGTGTGCCCCGTTCGTAGCCTTTGCTAAGAACCTCACAATATCGGTGCATTTACTGAAGTAATAATGAGCTGTGAATCCAGGGACCTTATTTATTTATTTATTTTTATTTATGGAGGCGGATCTTTTAAAAAGGAAACCAAGGATCTTGTTCTTACCGTTTCTGAGGGAGGCCCGGAAGCAGGATCCACAGATCTTACGATGCCACTGATTTGCGGTTTCTCTACCTAACACTTTCATACACACATACACAAAAATATACATGCCAAACTTCACCTATTATTTCTCTTCTTTTTTTTTAAGTCTCTGCATATCTCCCTGACCTATTTTGACAGCATGTCAGGAAGCAATTAGTCGAATGCAGGGCAAAGGTACAATAGGTAAGATTATTTTTTGAAGTTGATTATAACGTGCCTCTCCACATATGTGCTCAAAATTACATGGAGGATATAAATCAATCAGTAGGTAGCTATCATCTCCTCGTGTGCATCCTGATTATAAGTGCTTCCTGTCTATGTATATACTGCTTCCTGACTATAGGTATCTGGTTCAGAAGAACCCTAGGGGGTCAGGCTAGAGCAGCAGGGAGCAGTGTGAATAGCAACAGTTTCCCCTACCCCCAGGTGGTTCTGATCACCACACAGGAGATAAAATAAGTTAAATATTCTATCCCACTTTCAAGGTACCAACTTGAACTGCAACTGGAACTGCAAAAGCGGACAACACTGATACAACCATACTGTCAGGACGTTCGGACTTGACTTGGTCCTAAGTAGTGCAGGGGGTTGGACTAGATGACCCATGAGGTCCCTTCCAACTCTATGATTCTAAGTCCCTCCATAAAAATACCACTGCAGAGTAACAAAGTATTTGCCGTTATTGGCTACCTCTTGTAGATGAGGCACAGATCTGGACTCATAGTGCTTTGAGGTTTAAAAGGCATAATCGTAACTGAAAAAACTACACATGAATATATAGCATATTAATCTGTCTCAGTCTCCTTCCAGAAAGAGTGCACAAAACCTTTAAAGTAGTTTGGGGGGGGGGGAAAACATGTTGCAAGCAGGACTCCATGCTCACACATCAGCGGATGGAGAGAGCTGAGAGCCTAATGGAGGATTCTTTTCTCCGAGCAGAGATCCTTCTCTTCCTGAAGAAAAAGGCAGAGGGTGGTATTCCCCCTTAAACAAAGGGAATCCCAGCCATGTGCTTGGGAATTTTCCATTGCAATCCCAGCTGTGGCCATCCAGTGTCACTAGTGAGCTTAACAGTATAAGAACTTGACAGCAACCCTTCAGAGCTTTCACCCAATGACTTGCTGATTGCAATTCCAACACATACCCCTGATTTCTTCAAGATTTTTTTTTCAATTATGTACATGCGCCTTTTTTTGCAATGGGAAAACCACTGCCTCCAGAGAACCTTGATTCCATGGCCTGTACCATCACATCACAGCTACTTGCAGGAAGAGTTTCATCCATGCACGCATCCACTTGGCAAGACAGAGGGAAATGACAGGCACAGAAAATCTGTGGTGAACCGAATGTGCTCAGTGATTGGTGCAGCATTTGGAAATGGAACACAGAATCACAGAATCACAGAAGATTCCAAGGCATTGTTTCTCTTTCAGAAGCAGGACCAAACAATTGCAAAACGAAACAGGGCACATCCTTCTAAGTCCGTTGCAGTTCCACAGGCTTTGAAGGCTGCAACTCTCTTTAGGAACTGAAGAAGTGGCCTTTGTCAGATGTGACAGTCCATGCATACGGGGAGGCCAAACAGATTCTTCCAATACCTGCAGTTAACATATTGTCTGAAAGCAACAATGCATGGATTTTCTGCTTCCGTATCTATGAACCAGAAGCCTGACAAAGCAGGTGTTCATGTCCTGTGTATGAAGGCTGCAATCTTTAAACAGCCCTGCGGCGCGGTGCACCACGGACTGAATAAAAGAGTAAAGGCTGTCTGGGAGGAGTTAGGGCGGGCCCTGTCCAGGATAAAAACTCGGAGGGGCCAATCAGGAGCCGCAAAGCGGCTCCTGATTGGCCCCTCCGAGTGTCCATCCCAGCCAAGCAGCCAATGGGGAGCCGAGCGAAGTGCGACTCCCCATTGGCTGCTTCGCCCGGCCAGGGAATCACCGTATAGACTGGACTGCCAGCCGATGCGGTGAGTTCTCTGGGGGGCCGCGCCAGAGGGCAGGGTCGGGGGCCGGCGAGGCCACTCCTGGGGGCGAGAGAACGCCGTTTGCATCTTCAGGAAGGGTGGGGGCGGAGCCGGCTTTCTCTGGCCCCCAGGAGCAGCCTCGCCGCGGCGAGCCCGCTCCTGGGGGCGAGAGAACGGCCTTAGTTGCTTCGGGGAGGGGGGGGCGAAAGAGCACCCTTTGTTGCTTCAGGGAGGGGGGGGCGGGAGCTGGCCTTCTCTCGCCCCCGAGAGTGGCCTCGCTGCGGTGAGGCCGCTCCTGGGGCGGAGAGAAGACCGGCTCCTAGCGCCCATTTTATTAAAACATAAAATGGGCTTGATTTCCAGTATAATAATAAAGTGTTCTATCAATTTCCAATCCACTCATGGTGACCCATGAAATCCCACATCTTAAGAGCCAGATTGGTGTAGTGGTTAGGAGATTGGATTTCTAATCTGGAGAGCCAGGTTTGATTCCGTGCTCCACCACATGCAACCAGCTGGGTGACCTTGGGCTCACCACAGCACTGATCAAACTGTTCTGACTGAGCAGTGATATCAGGGCTCTCTCAGCCTCACCCACTTCACAGGGTATAGAGGAAAGGTAAGGTGAATGTAAGCCGCTTTGAGACTTCTTTGGATAGAGAAAAGGGGCATATAAGAACCAACTCTTCTTCTTCTTCTGTTCTGACTGAGCAGTAATATCAGGGCTCTCTCAGCCTTACTTCCCTCACAGGGTGTCTATTGTGGGGAGAGGAAAGGGAAGGCGCCTATAAGCCGTTTTGAGACTCTTCCAGGAAGAGAAAAGTGGCATATAAGAACCAACTCTTCTTCTTCTTCTTCTTCTTCTTCTTCTTCTTCTTCTTCTTCTTCTTCTTCTTCTTCTTCTTGAAAGAGATGGGCAAAGTTTGCTATTACCTTCCTCAGCAAAGCAGCTCCAGGCTTCCTTGGCTGTCTCCCATCCAAATAGTGAGTGCATTTTGTTTCCAAACTCTGATGAAACCTTGCTAGTCTGGGTCGATAGGGCTACTGCAGAGGTTGTGCACATGTAGGGAACACGTATGCCGTCCATCTCCAACATCATGGCAATGACATGGATTGGGAGGATCATCAGTAGCAGCACACAGTCCTGTCTTGTGCAGTCATAATACCTGGAAAGGGCTAATGCTAAAATGCCAGGAGAAATCACAATGAAGAGAATCTCTTAGAACCCAACAATGTTGGGTTGCCTGGCTGGGATGCTTAAGAAGGGAAGCGTTCCAAGAAAAAAAGAGCCAGGCAAGTATCACATCGACGTCAATACCAGTTTAAACACACTGTCCTTATTTATCACTGTCGTCTCCGCAAGAGGAAGCTACAGGATGTCTAGCTATACAAAACAGATTAATGTAAGGATTGTCCTTTAGGTTGGCTACTGGGATGTTTATAAGTGGTAAGTGGCAAGTTGTGTCTCTTGCAAAGATTGTTTGCAAAGCCAGACAATTTCCCTAGAATGACAGCATCTACGCTCTGTGATCCAAAGTACACCTGCTTTTTTTTAACAAAAAGGTTCCACTGAAATTAATTAGGCTAATTACTTCCACATCAATGTGCTTTGCGCAGGGATTTGCCGAGAGCATCGGCCTTTAAGAGTTGTTTTCACAAACGTACAAAGGGCACTTAGGCATCCGATTTTGGAAGATAAGTCCATGGGTTTTGGATCTACCCTTTATGAATCCAGACTACATTTAAGCATCCAGTGCGAAGGTGGGGTGTGACTTTCCAAAAACAATTCAAGGAGCTTGCGCTGCCCATCGATTGCTTGGAGGGCAAAACTATTTCACTTTCTCTTGCCATCCCCGATAATGACCTTGTCAATCTTATTTATTTATTTATTTATTTGTTTGTTTGTTTGTTTATTTGAGATTTTAATACCGCCCTTCCCTACGGCTCTGGGCGGTTTACAGAAAACATTTTGGAACATTTACATGGAACAGTATCAGTAACAATATAACAACAATAACGTACCAACTTGAACTTAAACAGTATTTCAGCAACAATAACTTTGACACTCCCTTGGTGGGTTTGATCTCTCAGTCTGGGGAGGGGGGGGGTGTGAGGGGACCTGTAGATGTTATGGGTCAGTTGGCCTCAAGCAAATGCCTGGTGGAAGATCTCCTTTTTGTAGGCCCTGCAGAATTGTGGAAGTTCCGGCAGGGCCCTGATCTCTTCAGAGAGCTCATTCCACCAGGTGGGGGCCAGGACTGAAAAGGAATGGGAAGGCGATTATAAGCCGCTTTGAGACTCCTTCGGGTAGGGAAAAGTGGCATATAAGAACCAACTCTTCTTCTTCTTCTTCTTCTTCTTCTTCTTCTTCTTCTTCTTCTTCTTCTTCTTCTTCTTCTTCTTCTTCTTCTTCTTCTTCTTCTTGTTGAGGTTCGACATGCCACTTTAGGGCCAGGGATCTGCAGCCACTTGGAAGTGGTGGAGCAATAGTCCCTGCTCCCCAAAATAAATTTGAGTCCTCTTTTGTCAAAGTTTTCCATTCATTCACCTTTATAGCCTGTGTGCAGCACAGGGCAAGAATCTACCAGAGACTACAGAGATTTGTTTATTCCTAAGATTGGTCTACCCCCTGGATTCTGCCCCTTCCTGCCACATGTACTAATGGAGAGCAAATGCTAAAAGTGTCAGACCACCTCACCGCTTAGGTTCCTTCATGCTGAGCCTCTGACATTTCCATTGCTGGCTCCCTGGCTGCCTAAGGCATCCCGTTTTAATTTTAGCCCATGCTTTCTTCACAAGGAAAGACATTCGTCATTTGTTTTCATTGGGGTCTGCTCAGCATTCAAGATTTTCATGCCTTGCCAGCTTCTCAAACTAGCAGACAGACGGCACGAGGGCACTTGGAATGATTTCCTCCTGCTGGAATCAGCATTTCTCTTCCTTTCCTCAGGCAAAATTCCCCACCATCACCCCCATGTTGAAGACTTGCAAAGACTCTTTTTGTTTCTCCGCTTTAACTCTTGGTGGGCCTTGTGGTCACTCCAGGGTTGTAGCAAGCCTTCTGTATTAAATGGGTAAAACCTAGACGTGATAAAGATTTGTTGTTGTTAGGTGCGAAGTCATGTCCGACCCATCGCGACCCCATGGACAATGATCCTCCAGGCCTTCCTGTCTTCTACCATTCCCTGGAGTCCATTTAAGTTTGCACCTACTGCTTCAGTGACTCCATCCAGCCACCTCGTTCTCTGTCGTCCCCTTCTTCTTTTGCCCTCGATCGCTCCCAGCATTAGGCTCTTCTCCAGGGAGTCCTTCCTTCTCATGAGGTGGCCAAAGTATTTGAGTTTCATCATCAGGATCTGGCCTTCTAAGGAGCAGTCAGGGCTGATCTCCTCTAGGAATGAACGGTTTGTTCGCCTTGCAGTCCAAGGGATAAAGATTAGGATAAAGATTAGTGATAAAGATTATGTCTGGCAATTTCCCCTATTCACTTTGGATTTTTTCTTTGAAAGTGATGTCATGATGCCACATCTACCATTTCCCCATCCCCAGCCCTCCCACTTGACCTGCTATCCCTATAAAACCCATCTAGGACCTTGGTGATGGTTGTATTTTTAAAAATTCTCCTTCCACCACTCAAAATGGCAGTAGGCAACAGGGCTTGCCAGTGGGAGGCCAAAGTTGTACCCTTTCCAAGTGAGGGTAGACCAGTGATATACAGAGTGGTGACTGCCAGCACTATGTCATTCATTCATTCATTCATTCATTCATTCATTCATTCATTCATTCTTTCTTTCTTTCTTTCTTTCTTTCTTTCTTTCTTTCTTTCTTTCTTTCTTTCTTTCTTTCTTTCTTTCTTTCTTTCTTTCTTTCTTTCTTTCTTTCTTTCTTTCTTTCTATTATTTGGACATATTGTCCACCACTCTCATGACTAGCTTGTGGTGGGTTACAGTTTGTCCTTGTTAAAAGCCCCATTAAAACCATACCGGACATTCCTCCATGTACAACAGACTCCTAAAACATTTAAAAGACCATGGCGGATTGCACCCCACTAACCCCTCAAAAAGGAAAACTAATACAGGAGCAGGAGGAGGGAGCACAGATCACCTAGCGAGTGTTATGCTCTTAACACTGGGGCAGAAGAGTCCATCAGATCTTCCTTGCCATGCTGGCCTCAACCATAGACCTGGCGGAAGAGCTCCATTTTGAAGACCCTGCGGAATGCTGAAAGCTCCCACTGATGGGTTTTCCAATGTCCATGTTCTTTTTCTCTGAAACTTCTCTCCTCCAAACAAATAACTATCCTGGCTCCGCAACCCCCTCCCTACTGAAGCAGGAAGGGCTTCATAACATTGAGTAGAAAGCATTTCCCATCATAGGCTTTCAACCTCCCAACATGTTATCATTGGGCTGCGCTCCCAAGGTAGCCATTTTGTGGTGGCACTTTATTCCCAGTTCTCAAACTCCCCAAAGTTCCCATAGATTGTCCAAGTTAGAGACCCCTGAGCTAAGTCGCCTACCAGTTGTTCATATCCCATGATGGCAACACACAAGCATGACATGAGCCTAGCCAGCAGTATGAAGTCCAGCCGCTATGTTACACTGCCCTGCTATTCTCTTCAAGTTGCAGGTGAAGGGCTTGCTTACAGCCACTGAGTAAGTTCCCTGTAAAATTAAACATGGGGATGTGCTGGAGTTGGGAGGATGAGAGCTCACTGCTATTTAGAATCATAGAATCATAGAGTTGGAAGGGACCTCCTGGGTCATCTAGTCCATCCTCCGGCACTATGCAGGACACTCAACCCTATCGCTCATCCACTCTACTCTGCCAACCCTATTTAATTGGGTTTGATTCTATTTAAACCCTGCTTTTCTTCCCAAAGCAGACTCCAAGTAGCTTACACGGTCATTTTTCCCTCCTCTATTTTATCCTCACAACAACAATCCTGTGAGTGACTTTCTGAGACAGAGTAACTGCTCCACATTGACCCAGGGGAAGCCCAGTCTGAGATTCAAACCTGGTTCTCTCAGTCCCTTATCATTAAACACTGGCTCTCACACAGCTTCAGGACCTGACTCCAGACAGACCCCATTTCTGCTTCTCTCCTTCCTCTGGCCTGCCTCTCTTTCCCTCTTTTAGTGTCTCTGGCCTTCTACCGCCACCTCCTTAACAACATAGCTGAGTGCATTTTTCTCCCTTCTCATGAGCTCCAGAATAAGTTCCAACAAGAAGAATGAGGAAGTTTCGATCCTCCTTCAGAATGATATAAATAGAGCCTTGAGGAAAGGTGGCCTTAAGGCTTTGTGGGTGGGCAGTGTTCTAGAAGGAAGCGTTCCCTCTTCTCTCCCCACTCTAATCCACAGGAGAAGAGCCTGTTCTTGGACATTTACTTGAGCACAGCTGCACAAGCAGAGGGAGGGGGTAAAACTCGCCTGGCTGTACTTGGCAGCGACCGTGGGTTGGACCTGCTGCCAGAGATAGAACACATGGCTCCCCCTCTTCCGTCTACAGCTCAGCACCCCAGTATACCCCACACTAATCATCGGAGGCTACTACTCATTTGTTTAAGACCTTCCTTATTTAAATCTTCTTCTCAATAGGGGGGTGGTGTGATTAAGAGCAGGGGACTCTAATTGGAGAATCGGGTTTGAATCTACACTTTTAGGCATGAAGCAATGTGACCTTGGGGCAGTCACAGTTCTCTCAGAACCTTCTCAACATCACCTGCCTCACAAGGTACCTGTTGAGGGGGAGAAGAAGAGAAGAAGAAGAGTTGGTTCTTATATGCCTCTTTTTCTCTACCCGAAGGAGTCTCAAAGTGGCTTACAGTCGCCTTCCCGTTCCTCTCCCCACAACAGACACCCTGTGGGGTAGGTGAGGCTGAGAGAGCCCTGATATTCCTGAAGAATAAGAGTTGGTTCTTATAGGCCACTTTTCTCTACCAGAAGTAGTCTCAAAGTGGCTTACAATCGCCTTCCCTTGCCTCTCCCCACAACAGACAGCCTGTGAGGGAGGTGAGGCTGAGAGAGCCCTGATATTACTACTCTGTCAGAACAGCTTTATCAGTGCTGTGACTGGCCCAAGGTCATCCAGCTGGCTGCATGGGAACTGTAGTCCATGGACATCTGGAGGGCCACAGTTTGACTACCCCTTATCTAGAGTATCTAGCCACCTCAGGTCCAACTTTGAGAGTAGGCCTCCTGGTAGGGGATTTCCAGCCCATTTCTTGCTCCTGAGGAACTGAGGAACAGGGACAAAAAATGGCCTCCACCTAGTGATGCTCTTATAATTTCCCCTAGTCTCTATGGTAAAGTCTACAGGAGCCAGAAATGACATCATATCCTCCCCAAGCTCTGCCCTCTCCAGGCACCACCTCCCAGATTGCCCTGCATTTGCTGAGGCAGTGTCATATGCTGGCTTCTCTTCAGATCGCATAAATATTCAGCCTTTTATTAAAGACCCTTCTTTCACTGACGGAGTGTTGGAAGCCCTATTTATCAGAGCAAGGGGGACTCAAAGAATTCTTTAAAAAATAAACCGACACTTGTACAAGGCAATGGCTGGGCAGGAGCAGGGAGAATGAATGTGCTAGCCCCACCTAGGGTGGCACATACTGACCCGGGACTTCCATCAGTTTGCCTTCCCCACAAGATAGGCACAGAATCTGCAGCCACCTCTTTCATATTCCCATCAGTTTAAATGATGCCAGCAAGCTTTAAAGCTGCATGAAAGTGGCCATTCCCCTCATTGTGCTTTCCAGCTAGATGGCTACAGAAGCAATGGAAACTGGGAGGTTTTCCTGTGGTCTTACTGGGATGTCTGAGGCAACATCCCATTCCCCATGGAAACGGATGGGCTGCCAGTTACCTCTGATGGCTGCGCAGGTTTATGTTTGCAGTTTTAGCAGATGCTCGAGCAGGATGACCCTTGGCTTCCCATCTGGAGAAAGGAGGAACAGCACAGCCGAGCTGTCATTCTTCCTCCTGCGTATCCACAACATCTCCTCTGCCTCCCCACCTCCCTTTCCTATTAAGATTAGTCCTGCCTTGCTGAAACACCTCTGACAGCTGCCTCAGAGATACCAGATGCACCGGCTTTATTAATCCCCGAGATGAGTACGCTTAAAAACTGCTCTGCTGAAGTATCTATTGATTTGGGACTTTGTGGACAACTCACTGCCCTCTTTCTGCATGTGTCCTGACCTGGCTGGACCAGGCTAGCCCAATCTTGTCAGATCTCGAATAGCTAGCCGAGGCCAGCCCTGGTTAGAATTTGTGTGGGAGACCACAAGGAAGTCCAGGGTCATGACCCAGAGGCAAGGCATGGCAAACCATCTATTGCTTTGAAAACTCTAGGGCAGTGGTTCTCAACCTTCCTAATGCCGCGGCCCTTTAATACAGTTCCTCATGTTGTGGTGACCCCCAACCATAACATTATGCAAGGGTTCTTTCACAGAAATTAAACCGAAACTGACCAATGGCGTGAAGATCCATTGTTCATGATTGGATATAAATTGTTTTTTCCCCCGGGGTTTCTCAGTTCAGCTCTGCCACAATCTGCAGAGGAGAATGCCCACAATCAAGGGCAGACAGATTTTAAAGGAAGGCCAATGCTGGGAAGGTGAAGGGAGTTGGATGGAAAGCCCCAGTAGGAACTTGGAGTTTTGTCAAAAATACAACCATTCTCCAACTCCCCGGGAGGAAATAGCAGTTCTGTGGCTTCTTATCCGTGCTGAATTCCCTTCCCTTCCAACAGTCTGCCTTTCCCAGATTCTGCTCCCACATTCCATGGAATTTTATCACCTACAATTGGCAACCATAAGTTCCAGCTGTGAGGCAATGCCTATTGGATGCATTGGGTGACCAGTTCTTTACAATTCTATTGAAGCAGAAACGATTGGGTTGGTTCACAAAATTCTGCACATTTTGTTTGCACATTGCTTATCCATGGAGACCTGCACTTGCGTTAGGATTGCTTGCAAATTTTGCAGCTCCTCTACTTCATCGTGTTTTGACACATGAATCCCTGTTTAGTTTTTGCTATGCTGTTCTGCAAACCAAACCTATGAGTTTTCCTTTCTGGATCATTTTCTTCCTGCCAATTTTTTCCTCTTCCATGAATGCAATTTTTAACTTTGTTTTTATGTCAATCTGTGTGCCAAGGTTCATGAAAGGCAATCAGCCTCACTATGGTGTCATAAATGTGTAAAAATGCCATAACAGAAACAAATGGATCTGAAATGCCAGCATGGAAAACAGGCAAAACAAAAAGGATCAGAAAGACAACACATGAAGAGACAAAGGGCAAATCCATACAAACAAATTCTAATAGCTTGTTATTCATATTTATCTCTGGGATCTGTTAAACATTTTAATGATGCTATATGGTAATTTACTGCTTCCATTTTGCCTATAAATATGAACTGATTACTGAGTCAGGTGACAAATTTCCTCCAGGCCAGACTGCCAGGGATTCTGGTTTTCTTGGAGGGGAGCATCGTCTAGACCAGGGGTAGTCAACCTGTGGTCCTCCAGATGTTCATAGACTACTATCCCCATGAGCCCCTGCCAGCAAATTCTGGCAGGGGCTCATGGGAATTGTAGTCCAAGAATATCTGGAGGACCACAGGTTGACTACCCCTGGTCTGGACATTAAACTGGGGTCACTGTGGGTGGACAGGTAGTTGTGAGATTCCTGCATTGGGCAGGGAGTTGGACTAGATGGCACTGGACGTTCCTTCCAATTCCATAATTCAATGATTCCATTCCATGACATTATATCTGAGGAAGAGTGCATGCACACAAATGCTCATTCCTTAAATAAAACTTTGTTGTCACTGGACTCATACTTTCCTAGTTTGCATTGGCTCTTATGTGTCAGGTCCCCAGTCAACCTCCCCCAGTAAGCAGACTCTTTGGTTGAGAGATCTCTTTATTAAGGAAAAAGCAAAGCAGGTAGTCTACATCCCTTGCTGCAACTGAGATTCACTTAGTAACTATATGAGTACCCTTTCAATCCCGCCCCCACCCCAGTGTCTTCTTGGCAAACAGGCAGTCAGGTACCAAATTGAACCTCTTCCTACACCAGGAGATTCAAGGTGAAAGTTATAAAATACGTATACAGACATAACAGGGCTGCAGTCTCCCAGTCTCCAGGGCCAGTCAGATAACCCCAGAGCTTCAAAGAAGACAATCTGATTTTTGTAGAATCCTGCCTGGCTTGGAATAACAACAGAGCTGACAGAAATTTGCAAGGTGGTCCCTGTTGTGCCACCTGGCCCAGCGAGGTGTGAAAGAACGCTAGAACAAAGCAATGTGTTGAAACACTAAAAGCCTAAAAACACTTAGCTAACAAGTTAATGCCTAAAACACAACAGAGAAATGCCCATACACTTGTACAGATGAATACAGAGGATCACACAAGAGAACAAAGCATCCTGGCAAGAACAAAGCATCAAGGCCAGAGTCTGTGAATACAGCCTCTTGACATTATGTGAGCAATGGATACCTTTGATAAAGGATCCTGCACATAGGGTGTCATGTGAGAGCCAGTTTGGTGTAGTGGTTAGGAGTGGTTAGGAGGGTGGACTTCTAATCTGGCATGCCAGGTTCGATTCTGCACTCCCCCACATGCAGCCAGTTGGGTGATCTTGGCACTGAGAAAACTGTTCTGACCGAGCAGTGATATCAGGGCTCTCTCAGCCTCACCCACCTCAATAGGGTGTCTGTTGTGGGGAGAGGAAAGGGAAGGTGATTTTAAGCCGCTTTGAGCCTCCTTCGGGTAGAGAAAAGCGACATATAAGAACCAACTCTTCTTCTTCAGTGATATCAGGGCTCTCTCAGGCTCACCCACCTCACAGGGTATCTGTTGTGGGGAGAGGAAAGGGAAGGCAAACGTAAGCCACTTTGAGGGTCCTTCAGGTAGAGAAAGGCGGCATATAGGAACCAACTCTTCTTCTTCTTCACATCACTCCCATGAATATATATGACTGAGATCATGCACACAACGTTCCTTTAAAAGTTGAGGGCCGGACTGCTGAGCACAACCCCAATGCCTTGATTTCTACATCAGTGAATACTATGTGTCTTCTTAGTCTTTAGTTTCAGGGAAATCTGTAGAGTATAATTTAGTTACATTGTTTAAAAAGTAGCGATTTCAGAAAGGCTTAAAATATTAAAAGAGTAAATATGAAAATTTAAAATCCCAATAAAGCCCGTAGCTAAACCTTTTCTGTGGTAAGTTAATAGGATTAGGCAAGGACTTCCTTCATCAAATACAAAAGATTTGCATTACATCCAAGGAAACTGGGCAGGCCACCTGACAGTTCATAAAAGAGTCCAGTGGGGCCAATGAGAAGGCAATCGCTCAAATTTTTCACAACTTCTGGCAAAGATGGATGGATGGATGGATGGATGGATGGATAGATGGATAGATGGATAGATGGATAGATGGATAGATGGATAGATGGATAGATGGATAGATGGATAGATGGATAGATGGATAGATGGATAGATGGATAGATGGATAGATGGATAGATGGATAGATGGATAGATGGATAGATGGATAGATGATAGATAGATAGATAGATAGATAGATAGATAGATAGATAGATAGATAGATAGATAGATAGATAGATAGATAGATAGATAGATAGATAGATAGATAGATAGATAGATAGATAGATAGATAGATAGATAGATAGATAGATAGATAGATAGATAGATAGATAGATAGATAGATAGATAGATAGATAGATAGATAGATCATGCTGGCTCGTGGTGGTTTACATCCAATACAAAAAACCATAAAATGATCATAAAACCACATAAAGCCATTAAAATCACGTAAATGAGAAACATCAAAACCCCAAATGTCCTGCAGGAAGCATCAGAGTCGTGTAGTTGAAGAAGGGAACAAACAAGGTTTAAGCACAGAGTTCAGGTTAGAGCTAGCGTCTGATGCTCAAGTTCTTAAAAAGTACATCACGAGAAACTGATCGCAAGCTGACGCGGGCTGCCTGGACCTTCGCTGTGCAAAGAGTTCATCGTTGAATCCACAGCAAGAGGCGTAAATGTACCCACTGCTTTTGCCAGCGGTTGGAAAGTATGCAAAGTTCCTTATTACTCTGAAGGATGACTGGCAAAGCACTTTTTCCCTTGTGAACTTGGTAGTGGGAAGTGCCATCAAGTGGCAGCTGAATTATTTTATTTATTTATTCATTCATTCATTCATTCATTCATTCATTCATTCATTCATTTATTTATCTATCATACTTCTATACCGCCCTCCCCGGGGGCTCAGGGCAGTTTACATCATAACAGAGAACAATACATAAAACAGTATGTAAAACATGTATAACTGATAACTAAGAATTGTAACCAAATAACAACACAGTATAACAGTAAACAATATAGTAATACAAACAGGTTCAGGGCTTATTGATGGGATTCTGAGGGTGGGTTGGGGGGAGGAGGGGCCCTCGGTCGCTGATTGATTCTGTCAGGTCTCGGCCAAATGCCTGGTGGAGGAGCTCCTTTTTGCAGGCCCTGCGGAACTGTTTAAGCTCCGTCAGGGCCCTGATCTCCTCTGGGAGCTCATTATGGAGACAAGAGACAAAACAGAAGGCTGCATATACTCGCATATAAGCCGACCTGCATATAAGCCACCTAATTTTACCACAAAATCTGGGCAAACTTATTGATTCACATATAAGCCGAGGATGGGAAATGCTTCGTCATCACAGGCTCTCTCATCCAGCCTCCTCCCCCCAACAAATACAGAAAAGTCAAGAGGATGAATAGCTGCTGGGTTTTGTACACCACTTTTCACTAACCAAAGGACTCTTAAAGTGGCTTACAATTGCCTTCCCTTTCTCTCTTGATGCCAGACACCCTGAGAGAGCTCTGACAGACCTGCTCTGTGAGAACATCTCAGGCAGGAGAACAGTACCCCCCAGGCCAGCAAACCAGAGCAGAACAACAGTACCCGAAGTTGGCAACCTACTACAACAACGACAACAGCTACCAATTGGACAACTCTAACTACAACTGCAGTAACCCCACCCCCCAGAACAAAACACTGAAAGAAAGAACTGTAAACAAACCACTGAAAGAAAGAACTGGAAAGATCAACTTTTTGAAGAAACTCAAGTCAGAGAAAGCTCAGCTTGCAGTACACATTTGCAAAAGCTGATACCATGACTAGCTTTCTGCAGAAGGCTTTTATTTCTATTACCGTATATACCCACGTACAAGCCAAGGGCTTTTTCAGTGTGAAAAAAGGTGCTGAAAAACTAGGCTTATATGTGAGTATACAGGGTAGTTTGCCATGGTCGCCTTCTTGCCATGAAAACATGGGATTGCCATATATTGGCTGTGACTTGATGGCACTTTCCACCACCACCACCACTTGGATGGAAAGCACTGATACCAGTGAGATAGCCCTCTCTTTTCATGGTTAGAAGGACAATCTATATTATTACCAATACCTTCATTAGTTATAATCACTGACTTTGATGTATTGTTCTTGTTTACGTTCTATGTGAACCACCAGGAGCTTTAGGGGAGGAGAGGAGAGGAGAGGAGAGGAGAGGAGAGGAGAGGAGAGGAGAGGAGAGGAGAGGAGAGGAGAGGAGAGGAGAGGAGAGGAGCCTAGCTCAGTGTTTCTATGTGCTTACGTTTATCTCAACCATAGGGCTGGTGGAAGAGCACTGTTGTGCAGGCTCTTCGGAATTTTGGTAGCTCTGGCCTGGATCTCTTAGCCTAGGAAACCACCCAGATTTAACCACAGCACGTCCAGTCCACTTCATCATTCAATCCCATAGGTATCAATGTCTGAAGATGGTGAATTCAGAACACTTGTTTCAGTAGGAGTTTTTGCTGGCTTGGCGATGTAGGTCAAATACATTCCACAACCCAGAACTGCAGCTGCTTCTCTGTGTGATCGGAAGTGAGATAACATGGAGAAACTTGGAGATTCTCTAGTCTGGTACAGCTCTTATATTCACGAATTCTGATTGTGAAAGACCTAGTGGTCATTCCCACATACATCAAGTTGCAAGGACATTGAATAACATCAATCACTTTCTTAGAACTGTAGTTAATGAAGGTATTAATAGAAAAAAAAATTGGTGTTGGAGGTGGCACCTTATTAATGATAGGACCTGGCTGGTGAACGTGGATCTGCATATGAGACCAAGGGCTGTTATTACAAACTCTTGATCAGGCTTCAGTCAAGAAGTTCCCTGCAGAGTCTACTGGGAGTCTAATCAAGGAAAATGTAACTGCCTAAAATGCAAAAAATTGAGCACAGTTGTGATGCCTGCTTTGGCCCACACCCAAGGCTGTCGTGCTCTTGAAGCAATGCCCAGCCCTTTCAAAGATCCCAGTCCTCTTCCAATGTCAGTAGAAAAAAGGAAGCAATATTGGGTAATAACACTGCTTAAAAAGGTAAAGGTATCCCCTGTGCAAGCACCTAGTCATGTCTGACCCTTCAGGTGATGCCCTCTAGCGTTTTCATGGCAGACTCAATACGGGGTGGTTTGCCAGTTCCTTCCCCAGTCATTACCGTTTACCCCCCAGCAAGCTGGGTCCTCATTTTACCGACCTCGGAAGGATGGAAGGCTGAGTCAACCTTGAGCCGGCTGCTGGGATCGAACTCCCAACCTCATGGGCAGAGCTTTCAGACAGCCTTTCAGCCACTTACCACTGTGCTGAACCATTTCACTGTGTGTTTGATCTCATGGTGGCCAATGGCCTAGTGCAATGAAGTTTGACGTGACTTGACAGTCTTGTGATCACCCTGATCTTCTGGATGAAATTTCTTGTTCCAGCATGCCCCATCTTGTTTGGCTCAGATTCCATTTTCTAAGCACAGAGTTGCCAGGTTGCAGTACAATTTTTATTTCTATGGGGCTATGGAGGATGCCTCTGGGAGCCAATAACAATAAGCTGAAAAAATGATGGTCTAACTACAGAACAAACAGAACAAAAATGATGTTGTAACAGAATAAACAGTCTAACAGACCCATGGTTGGTTAGATCACTGATATGAGTTCAGAAGGGAAGTTCAGGGCCCAGTAGATGCTGTTTAGCTTTGGTCAACCTCAACCAAATACCTGGTGGATGAGCTCCCTTTTGCAGGTCCTGCGGAATTGTTTCAGTTTAGTTAAAACTTAGTGTTATAATGGGAACATTTTATGAAATTAAATAGATCCTTTAGATTTTATGGTGTTGAAGACGAATGCTGTGAACACCATGGACAGCCAAAGTTACCAACAAGATAGTTTTAGAGAGGAGCAAACCAATGATGTCATTAGAAGACATTATGGCTAAAGCTCACTTACTTTGGACATATCATGCGATCAGACTTCCTAGAAAAATCACTAATGCTTGGCATGGTCAGCAGCAAAAGAAAACATGGTCGCCAAAGGATCCGCTGGCTCGACACGATCAAAGCCGACACAGGGATGACCATGATCCAACTAAAAGAAGCAGTCAGAGACAGGGGTACACGGTGAAGGCTTTCCTATAGAATCGCCGAGGGTCGGACACGACTGAACAGATATCATCCTCATGAAATAAATGTTATTAAATAAATTTTTCAACGGTTTTAAACTATTGTATTTCAAGCCCATGTATGTATCGGTTTTTACTGCTATGAAATTATGCAAGAGAGGGGTGGTCTACAAGCCCAATAAATCAGTTAATAAGTGCCTACTGTTCTCTAGTGCAGATTTTTCAGTATTTTCCCACTCTTCTCTCTCCCCCATTTCTCCCTCCTTTCTCTTTCTTCCCCATCCTCATTTTGGGGGATAATTACACAATACAAGGGATGTAACACATCATCCTTGTGTTCTATCATATAGCTGACCACATTTTGGCAAATGTGCCATTTTATGGTTGATGATACACAGATGCAGAAGTATTGGAAATTTTATGCCATGCTTGTTTACAGATTCTAGTCATTCCAGGTCTGAATGTTTGCTTGTCATTTTATAATACACAGCCCATATATCTTTTTCATTTTATAGATGATGATACCAATTAAGATGTTTGTGTGAGCTCAGGTACCACATGGAGGAACCCGTGGCCCGTTTTATACATTTATATTGAATCACACAATATGAGAGGTAAAAAGGCTTTATTTTTTATTTAAAATTGCTCAAAATTTTTATTTAAAAACATTTTCAATAGATAATAGAGGAGACGACAGAGAGGGGATTTGATAACCATCTTCAAGTATTTAAAAGCCTGCCAGATAGAGGATGGAGAAGAGTTGTTCTCTCTTGCCCTGGAGGGACGGACCAGAAGCAATGGGATGAAATTAATTCAAAAGAAATTCCATCTAAACATCAAGAAGAAGTTCCTGACAGTTAGAGCTGTTTCTCAGTGGTACAGGCTTCCTTGGGAGGTGGTGGGTACTCCATCTTTGGAAAATTTTAATCGGAGGCTGGATAGTCATCTGACCGAGAGGCTGATTTTGTGAAGGCTCAAGGGGGTGGCAGGTTACAGTGGATGAGCGATTGGGATGTGAGTGTCCTGCATAGTGCAAGGGGTTGGCCCAAGAGGTCCCTTCCAACTCTATGATTCTATGATTCTATATTGCCAATCTCCAGTACAAGAATTTGTTTTAAGTGGATAGCCGTGTTGGTCTGAAGTAGTAGAACAAAATTTTATTCCAATGGCACCTTCAAGACACACAAAGGTTTATTCAAGGCGTGAGCTTTCATCTGCATATCTGAGTTCCCGTGCCTGCACACGATATCTCATGCCTGGAATAAATCTTTGTTGGTCTTGAAGGTGTCACTGGACTCAGATTTTGAAGATTTTGGTTTGTTGCTTTCCTTTTAAATTTCCAGAAAACAATACCTGATTGGGATTAATATATAACATTCCCTGAATGTGTGATTTTCTTAAAGACTTTGTACTTTTGACCACTGAGGAAGTCCTAGAGGTTGAAACCCCATGTGGTCTCATGTTGCTCATTGGGCATGTCAATGAGCTTTGTGCAGGAAATGTTTACAGCTTCTGTAAAGCATATAGTCTGACACCCAAGCACTTAAAGTTTTTAATTTTGCCTATGTTGACACCACACAATAAATATTTAATTTATTTTATTTGATGTAGCTTGACCCTCGTAGTAGGCTACAATCTTCACTTAGTCAGATACTCGCTATACCAGATACCGAAGTGAACTTGGACTATACCCTGGAAAATTTAATTGGGCCTCAAGATACTATTAGATGTGAATTTTGTTCTGCTACTACAGACTAATGTACCTGCTCTCCTAGAGTAAGGTGACCAGATTTTAACATTGGTAAAGCGGGACACCATTGGGGGGGGGGGGTCTTGATTTAAAATTTGGTCTATACAGAGCAACAAAAATTTTCATAGAATGCATAGAACATAAAAATAGTATTGTAATATATATATATATTTTAATTCCAACGTAAGTACAATTAGCCAGATGCCCCCAGATGTCCCTCCAAACGTGGGACAATCTAGTCACCTTATCCTAGAGCCTTTTTAATAAGTGCTACTTGTGGTATAACATTTCTTTCAATCAATCAATCAATCAATCAATCAGTCAGTCAGTCAATCAATCAATCAATATTTATTTATGGTCATTCAGACCAAAATTGAAATACATGTAATTAAGACAATTTAAAAAGGGAGAAAACAGTAATAATACTATTGTTTACTATTCACAAATTCACCATTTGTTTTTTTCAAAACTATTTGGAATTACGTGTCTGCATGGGGGGAGGGGACATTGCATTTTCTTGTAATTTTATTATTGGGATTGATTTTATGGAATGTGTATGGTTGTTGTGAACCGCCCTGAACCCCCATGGGGACGGGCGGTACAGAAATTAAATATTATTGTTATTTTTATTACGCTCACCACATTATATCCACAGTTGCAAATGTACTCTTTTTTTATTCCTGGAAATTAAAATTAGAGCCGTTTGCTCCCTCGTAGGCCTTCCCAGATTGAGACAAACAAGCTTTTACGAAGTGAGTATTTCTTGCCAGCTGTTTCTGCAAAGGAAACAATCATCCCTGAATTAAGGCATTCTAAATCTGTTTAGGTTGCGGGAGAAAGTTATCAGGCCTTTAAGTATCACTTGAGAATGGTCTAAACTTGTTTACTTGTACAAACTGACATGAAAGAGTTGAACGACTTACGCAGACGATTTGAGAGCTCGGTTAATTGATTAAGGGGAAGAAATGGGTCCTATTAAGACTTCTCATTGTTCCCTCTTTTATTTTCTGTTCGTGACAGACGGGGGCCAATGCCAGCTTCCATGAAACCATGGGAAAAGTTAGAACAACATATTTGCAACAAGATCAATACGTGATTCCAACTAAAGGTAGATGGAGGATTGACAGTTCCCTTCCTAGAGCACCAGCCACGTTCAAGGTGTTGAACAAAACATAAGCTCCAAAATTCATGGGTAATTTTTTGTGTGCCATCTATGTGTTCCTTCTCTGAACCACAGGGACCAGGAAAGGGGAACCTATGTTGTATGCAAAAGATGCCTGATTGAGTCCCTGACTTATCCATTCAACTGACAAGCAAACCATTTAGGGACATCAACATATCCGGAAAAACCACCTTGGGCATGTAGAATATGTATCAAAAGAGAGGATTTCTAGGAGCAGATGTTGGGAGAAGCGTTTTCTTTGTGAATCCCTCGAGAGCAGCTGCCAATCAAAGCTGGCAGTTCGGAGCTAGCTGGACTAATAGGATCGCTTCTTCATAAAGGAGAAGGCCTAACACTCAGCTTTGCCTTTGTGCAAACCTTATACCAAGTAATTCCTGTTAATGGATTCCAGGCATTAAGAAGCACCTTTCTCTGCTTGGAGAGTGTTTAGTAATGCCAGTGATCCCAAACTAGATGGTCCAAGGATCTGACCTGGCTGCTTCTCAGTTCACCGTACCATGTGTGGTTTGGTTTGCCTTGCCTTCACATCACAGTTGATTTATGGCAATCCTGAGGGGGCTTTTAAGGCAAAAGATGTTCAGAGGTGGTTTGCCTCTGCATTGGAACCCTGGTATTCCTCAGTGGTCTCCTACCCAGATGCTAGCCAGGGCCAGCCCTGCTTAGATTCCAAGATCTCACTAGACCAGGCTAGCCTGGGCTATTCAGATTAGGGCACCAGATTGGGTTGTTGGAATATGCAAGATTTCTAGGATGCATGATTCAAAAGCATATGAAGGATGTCCTACAGGGGGAGATGTGTATTTAGCGTGGTTAAATTAGGAACTGCCTGATATTTTTCAAATAGTCTCTTATGCCCTGGTTGGCTCATTGGGGATTCCATGCTTCTTTGACCACACTTCCTTCTGCTTGCCTTCAGAACTGAGCAAAATGAATGAAGACAGCAGAACAGTTAGAGAGTCAGTTCTCTCTCTCTCCCCTTTCTATACTAAGTTTGGTTCCCTTCTTAATAAAAAAGATTTAATTCTTTTAAGCAGCCTGGTGCTTTGACCTCTCTGCATATTTAAACACTGCCAACAGGGATAGCATATCAAAAAAGGCTAGAAATAATTAATCTATGTCACACAATCTTGAAATCTGATTAGAGGAAGGTCATTTTGTTGCTTTTCTCTGGATATATATAGCGGCAGTTTAGAAGGAAGAAGCTCCCCCCCCCCTCTCTGTATGTCTGCATATATAGCTTTGCTATAGAGTTTCCAGTGATTCCTAGAGCTACCTCATTTTTTAATATAAGAAATGGCATGGAATCACAGCCAGGGTCATGGCCCTCCCATATCCTTGTGCACAACACCCTAACTGGTTGTCAGATAGTGCCTGACAATCTCCTCCCTCTTTCTCCTACATGCCTATGTGTCTCTTAAACTTAAACTGCCAGCTCCATGTTTGCAGGTGTTGGATCTGTTGCAGATTTTGGACTTCGGTTTGGCTACTCTTGTGATGCTAGATCTGTCAACCGCATTTGACATGGTCAGTCACCAGCTCTTAGCCCACCACCTTGCTGAGACTGGGATACAGGGGACAGCCATTCAGTGACTGCTCTCCTTCCTTCAGAACCAGACTCAGAGGGTCGCACTGGGGGAAGAGTTTTCATGCCCCTTTCAGCTCCCATGCAAAGTACCAAAAGGGGCGGTAATTTCCCCCACATTTTTTAACATCTTTATGCCCCCTCTGGCCCAGCTGGTCCGGAGCTTTGAGCTGAGATGTCATCCGTATGTAGATGACATCCAGCTCTATCTCCTCATTGACGACTACCCGTACTCCCCACAACTCTGGAATCATTTGCCAGATGTTTGGAAGCCATAGCTGAGTGGCTCGAGCAGAGTTGCCTGAAACTCAACCCCTCCAAGACAGAGGGTCAGGAAGCCTTCCAGGTCCAGCTCCTCCCCTGCCCACGGTGTCCCAACAGGGACAGAAAACACCCTGTTCGGCTTTGTGGTAGCACGGAGCCGAACAGGATTTTTTTAACCTTCCACCCTCGTTGTCTTGTCTCAATCGGTAGGCTATATCCAGTGGTGGTTAGTCTGGTTTTTCCTGGTGGGTTTCACTAAAATGTCCTTCTAAAGTGGGACTCTCAGCATTGTAGAGGAGAGGAGAAGCTCTGTCCCTTTTAAAGCTTGAATTAGGATCTCCTGTGATCCTCCCACTCCTCTTCTAGCCTCCTTCCCAATCCTCTTCAGCTGTCAGTTCCCAACTGTCATGTCTTAACTCATTCAAACAGAATCCCATGTGAACAGCCTGTCACTCAAAGGTGCTCCGGCATTAACCCTTGACAGTCTATCCCAGCACGCAAAAGGCATGGCTGACTGGCGAGCCGCAGCCCCTGAGTAGCACATTGCGCATGCAAAATGCACCGTCTGCCACTCAGCCGCAGCGCAGTAGGCAAGCAAAACACTCTGTTTGCATACCCCACGGATGCAATCAGGAAACATAATATAATTTTTGCACCTGTAATCTCTTGACTTTCCTAAGCACGCGCCTTTCACTGACACCCTTCAATGAGGTGCTCTACAATAATGAACTCAACAGAGGTGGCAACGTTTTGAACAAGCTTGTAGCTGATTGCGGTTCTTCCCCCCCCCCAAAAAAAAGGCAGTGAGAGCAAGGGGGGTGGAAAACTCCATAAAGGAAAGCCAGTTAGGAGCCTTTAAATAAAGAAAGAAACAAACCAGCTACTACTTATTACTTCTGACTTCATCTTTTCCTGCTCTTCTTATTTGCACATTCCTGTAACACCGTCAAACGGGAGTTAATGATCTTACCTGACATTGGCAGCTTCTTAGAGCACTCTAGCACAAGAGACACTTCACACCGAGCTCTCTGCTAAGTGCAGGAAGAATCAGAAGTCAAATGAGATTTTTAAAGAGCGTTTTCCCTAGATGTTTCCTCCTGTGGATGGTGACCATCTTGTTGGAAAGGGAACTTACAGCATCTGACAGGGATGCTCACAGGAAACATCATGGGTCCTGCCATAATAGCGGATCTGTGAGTGGGAGGACAGGTGAGCTTTAAAAAAAGGTGTTTAATCTCTCTCTCTCTCTCTCTCTCTCTCTCTCTCTCTCTCTCTCTCTCTCTGCAAAGTAGCTTTCTTTGACAGTTTAGGCAGCAGGGAACCCAAGTTACCATTGGCAGCCAGCTGTGAAAAAAACCTCTGAACTGAGATTGCCTCGGCCATTCTTATAAAAGCACGAGGGATCTTTGGGAGGGTCCCACAAATGATGCTAGGAGGAGCTCACCTTTGTATAAATGCACGTTACCGACATTTCTTCATCTACACTAGGAGTTCCCCCCCCCTTTGTGGGTGTTGGAAAGATCCAGGGGTGTGTGAGGCATTTGGAGTCAGTAGAGGGCAGCAGTCTGGCTCTTCCTGTTGCATTTTCCTAGGAGAGATATTCCAAAATGACTTGCCATTTCCTGCCTCTGGGTAGTAGTGACCTCAGACTTCCTTGGGAGGGGTCTCCCATCCCAGTTCTGACCAGGGCCAACCCTGCTTAGCTTCCTGAAGAAAACAACAGCTTCAGAAGGTGGGCGGGGGGGGGGGTCATATTCCTGCTGAGCTCCTTCTCTTCTCAAACGTGGTCCTTCCCAGGCTCTACCCCAGATCTCCAGGAATTTCAATTACAACTTCAGTCTTTCTCTGACAGCCCAGGGCCTGGTCTGGGCCTTTTAGGATCATTTGCCTAGTGTGCAGTACCCAAATAGAATGACCACTAGACTGGAAAACCTTCTATGATTTTATTCAACTGCTGATGAACAAAATGACACTGAGGGGTTGTTCCCAAAAGAGCCTGTATGTAGAATGCAGGGAAAGATGATGCTTTTCAGACCAATAACCGGAGGTCTCCACCCCCCTTGCACGTCCCACAGGATCAGCCCATTGCCATTATGCTAAGTCACCAGAAGAAAGGTTACAAGAGGCAATTTCCCATTCTTTCTCTGGTAACATAAACAATGGCATGATATAAACAGTGGTCTCTGGCCTTGAGAACAGAACATATCAGATACAGTCAAGAACAAGTTTCTGGGCCTTCTGTTACAAAACAGTCTGGTACACCAAGCTTCTCTTTACAAAATAATAATTTAAGAAAATATTATTTCACCCCCTTCTCCATCATCTCCACCTTCCTCCCCATCTGTCTTTCTCCCCAATGAGGTCCCAAAGGGGCTTTTGGGAATGACTTTTACAAAAAAGTTATATGTTTTTTCAGACTAAAATATGGCTGCCACACAATAACCTCCCCCCCCAAAAGCAATGTACCCAATATGATGTGTTTTGAATTTGCTGTCGACCTAACACCAGGAAAGAAGAATGTGTTTGCATGTATTTGTGAGTGGGGGGGAGGGGGGCACTAGGGATGTGGTCTGGGAGTCAAGGGAGCAGTAGCCAGACAAAAATTGGAGACTGCTGATCTAGACTGTGCATATATGTGACTTCACAAGCTGATGTTTACTGAGTACAAATTCTTGAGAAGAAGTTGGCATGAAATATGAGTTCATCAAGGTCAATAATGTCTACTCTTGACTCGCAGTAGTTGTGTTCTAAGGTAGCTTTGTGGGTTCTAATACACAGGATGGGCCTATGGTTCAGTGACAGAGCCCCTGATTCACACAGAGAAGGCCCCAAGTTCTATTCTAGGCCTCCCAAGATAAAAAGACCAGGTAACAGATGATGTGAAAACTTTCTTGTCCGAGAGCTTGGAGACCTGCTGCCTGTCAGAAGGGACAATTCTGACCTTGTTAAACCAATGTTGCGATTCTGTACAAGGAGCTTTGTGTGTTTAAGGCATTCTATTAAGCAGCCCTTTTTATGGTTTCTGGACATGAAATGCCAATATTTCCCTGAAGTACCAATCTTTTAAGGAGCTAGCTTCCCCCTCCCTCTCACATGCATGGAAAATGCAGACGGTTTCCTATGCAAATGACACATCTCCTTTCACTAGGTGTTCTTTCAACTTTCATGCTCACAGCTGGACATGTATTTAGTGCACTTCAGAACCTTCCTGGTGCTAAGAGCCTTGGTGAAGAGTAGGGAGGCTGCCTGAAATTCCTTTCTGTTTTTTTCGTCAGAAAATTAGCAACAGTTTTTGATTGCCTTAACCTGGATGGCCCAGGTCTTGAGAGCATAAGAAGAGCCTTGCTGGATCAGACCAATGATGCCCAGCATTCTGTCTCATGTAGTGGCCAATCAGTTCTTCAACAGGACATAGAGGCCAAGGCCTTGTCCTGATGTTGCCTTCTGGCACTGGGATTCAAAGACTGGCTGCTTATAAATATGGATGTTCCTTCTAGTCGCCATGGATAGTAGCCACTGAGATCCATGAATCTGTATAATCCACTTTTAAAGCTGTCTGGCCATCACTACAGCCTCTGGCAGTGGAGTCCACATTTTAATTACTACTCACTCTTCTCAGATCTCAAAAGCTAAGCAAGGTCATCCCTCTTTAGTACTTTGATGTGAGACCATCAAGGAAGTCCAAAGTTGCTATGCAGAGGTGGGCAATGGCAAACCATGTCTGTGGGTCTCTTGGCTTTAAAACCCTACAATAGGCTTTCTCAACCAGTGTTTCTTGATGGCCCTGGAAGGGTTTCCTGAATGGGTGGGAGTTAATAAATTTTTAATATATTTTTTATATGTGTTAAATATTTATCAGGTGATATGACCATATATGCCCAATGATGGGCCTCGAGAGGGTGGGAAGGGGAGGGGCCCTGGATGGGCATATACACATCTATGCTTGCCAACCATATTCTGCACTATCATGCTACTTCGAGGTTTGTTCAAAGCCTGAAGAATGTTTCAGGGCTTTCTCAACAGTGAAAAAGTCAAGAAAGACTGCCCTACAGGGTAGTCACAAGTAGTGACAGTAATCCATTGTACGCAGGCCCTGCCCTTGACCCTGATCCGAAATCTACAACTGGTCCAGAATACAGAAGCACAGGTCCACACTAGAATACCCTGGAGGGCTCATATCTGGCCAGTCCTTCAGCAGCTGCACTGGCTCCCAGTTGAATTCCAGATCAGGTTCAAGATTCTGGTATTAACCAAGACCATTCACAGTCTGGATCTGGTGTATCCAAGGGACCAGAACTCACAAAGAATCCTGAAAAGGGGCTGAATAAAGTACAATAAAGTACAATCAATGTAAATAGTAATCCAATGAAAAAAAAGACAATTCTTGTCTGTTTTTCTGTTTTCTAATTTATTTGTTGTCTTCACCAAAGTCCTGTCCAGTAACTTTCCTCAGTGACAGACAACACAAGATGCCTAATATACCCTGGAGTAAATTTCCAGAAGTAAACACAAATTTCTCAAAGGTGGCATCATAGCAAATACCTACAAACCATGAGTTGCACATTTCCAAAATACTGTTCCCAAGGGGAACCGATACTTTCAGAATGGCAAAAAGCATACTTCTGTTTAGGCTTTTTGCCATTCTGCAAGCAGGTCCCACTTGGGAATAGTACTTTGTCTTCCTGAACATGTCTTCCCGAATCTACTTCCAGTTGAGTTATTAGGTTCAAACAACTTGCCTTTCCATGGGATCTCTAATGTGCCTAGAGCTATCTTCAGAGCCAGGTTGTTGTAGCTGTTAAGAGTGGCAGCTTCTAATCTCCACATGCACCCAGCTGGTTGACCTTGGGCTCATTACAACACTGATAGATCTGCTGTGACCAAGCAGTAATATCAGGGCTCTCCCAGCCTCAAAGGATGCCTGTTGTGGGGAGAGGAAAGGGAAGACGATTGTAAGCCACTTTGAGACTCCTTCAGGTAGAGAAAAGCAGCATATAAGAACCAACTCTTCTTCTCTTTCATGCTCGTGAGAACAGCTTATACAACCTCAAAGACTTCAAACCCATCATACAGTGTGATTGCAAAACCCACCCACATACACAAATCCCCACCCTGAGCCATGAGCTGAAACAACCCAAAAACTTTAAAGGACTGGGCATTCAAGAGTGCTTGGAGCAGATGGGTTTTCTAAAGAACTGTACCACTCAAGACCAGGGAAGGAAGCTTCAAAATGGAATTCTGCCTGTGGGTTTTGCACGTACCTAGCTGTGTGTATATAGGAAACAGTTTTGAAGAAAACTGGCTTGGAGCAGATTGAAACCTAATGCTAAAGCTTGTCTGTTGAAAATCAGAACAGGGTTTTTGTGTCGTTGTTTTGTTTTTTCCTCCCAGGCACAATGAAAGTGAATCAGGAGGCTAGCTGAAAAAAGGTTCCTAATGCAACAGAAGTTTGTCTTGCAGAGGAATTCATGGACTCGGGCAACACACTCATCAGGCACCTTGTAGGTCAGGCTTTGTTACATGCTCCATAGGGAGCGGAAGGGAAAATTCTGCCTCCTCCCACTCCAAGTCACATTGGCTCCAATATCTGAAACCCCTCTATGGAGCTTAGTGGTTGGAAAACATCAAGCTAGTAGCTAAATCAAACCCACTGATTTGCAGCCTCATCTCTGGCACTGCCAGCTCACCCCAGCCATCTCCAGAGCACACATACAACTCATGAACGTTGGAATGAAAATGGGTCCTGTTCAAAGCATAAGAGGCAGAGGCAGCAGCAGCAGGGACCTGGGACACCCTGCCAAGAGGTCACATCTGCAGAAAAGGGCTTGTTGCTTGTAGCTAATCTTGGCATGTCAAAGTTGGATGGGAGCCCAAAGCCATGTGTTCAGTCCCTGAGCTTGAATGCAAAGCCTTCCACCAAAATGACACTCAAAAACCATATCAAAACTATTTGCCTTGGCCAACGTTGCCCGTGTTCCTACAATGCAAATGGGAGTATACCAAGATATATAGTTCTATCAACAGAACTTCTATCCTACCCTATCTACTGAACATTCCAAGGGCACTTCCAACCAATTTCATTGATGAAACAATTCTATCCTATCCGTCCATATCTATCTTGCCTGTCATCTAAGGTAGTGATCCCCAACCTGTGGGCCGCGGTCCGTCGACTAATTGGAGGTGGGCCGTGAAGGACGCCTTCTCTCCCCCCCCCCCCGGCCCTTTACAACACACTTTGGGTGTCATTGTCTCCCATCACTCCCAGACGGGACTATCTCATTGCAGAGAAACAAGCTCAGGGTTCCCACTGATTTGTCATTGTCATGAGTTAAAATTTCCATGAAAATAAAATGTTCCTTGTGTTCATTGTTGTCGCGTGTCTGTATCTTATTTTGAAGGGATGTTTAAACATTACCATAGTCATGTCGACCCCCCTCTCCCTAAATGGCCAACGATGGGCCTGGAGAGGGGGTGGGCATGTACAGCTGTTTCCCAACAATATGCTGCACAATTGTGCCATTAAGGGGGTTTCTTGAAGCCTGAAGAATGTTTCAGGGGGTTCTCAACAGTAGAAAAGGTAAGGAAGGCTGCTCTGAGGCCTTAGACTGGCACTTTGATCACTATGCCATGCTGACTCTCTAGTATCAGTATCACAGTACTACTCTGACTGGCAAACATCATCAACAACATAAAAGAGACGTACACAATGTCAACGGAATGCAATCATGAAATCATTGTGGGTGCCACACAAAGTCAATTGGATAATGATACTGTGAGAGTAGCAATTATCCATACACATACTACTTTTCGGCCTTGACCCCAGCCTGGTGGAGCACTCTGCCAAGGCAGTTCAGCATATTGCAGGACTTTAACCATAGGGCTTGCAAGACAGAGCTGTTCTACCAGGCCTCTGGTCAAGGCCCTGATGGGCCATCAAAAAATGCTGGTCTTGCTACTGCAAGCTGAGAGAAGATCTGCCCTCTGAAGATCTGACCCTACAACCTAAACCAGTTGGGGGCTATCGAAATAGAATGTTTGAATGTTTATGGGATTTATATGTAATTTTATATTTTTGCTGATTGTTGATTGATATTGTTACCCACCCTGAATGTTCAGGAAGGGCACAATGTATTAAAATAACAATTGATGTATTGATTTAGAAGAGCCCAACTGGATCAGACCAGTGGTAGTGGCCAACTAGCTGGGGAGGCAACATGACTCATTGATCGGCCATCTGCTTTGTATGCAGAAAGTCCCAGGTTCAATCCCCAGCATTTCTACTTAATGTGATCAGATAGCAAGCCAAGCAAAATGAGCCTGGAAAGCCGTGAGCCTGGAAAGCTGCTGCCAATCTGAGAAGACAATACTGGTTTTTATAAGACAATGGTCTCAGTTTAAGCCAACTTCATGTGTATGTAGTGCCCTGAAGGGCCAACAAACAGACCAGAGATGTCAAGAGTTCCCCTGTGCTTTTGATCCTAGCTCTCTTTACATGTGTATGTGCTGCTAAGTCACAATTGACTTATAGCAATCCCAGCAAGGGATCTTCAAGGGAAGTAAGGAGCAGAGGTTGTTTGCCATTGCCTTTCTAGTATTATCTAGCAGCCTTTAATCATCATGGCTAGGGGCCACCAATAAAGCACTCCTCCATGAATTTGTCCAACTCCCATCAAAAGCAAGCAGCCATAATTTCACCCACTGGCAGCAAAATTCCACAACTCAGTTACTCAGTAAATGATGTACTGCCTTAGCTTAGCTGCCAGTTGTAAACAAGAAATAAGGCAGAACATGATATGAGTCGTCATCCCATGGACATAAAAACACAATAAAGCATTGGTCAAATCCAAAGGAGTAATGATGCCATGGGGGGGAGGGTCTATTATTATGGTAAGTGAAACAATTTTTTCAAAGTTCTTTTCAAAATTACAAATAGAAATGACTCTTTTTCATTGCAGTGTCCTCTTTGTTGATGGCCTGCCTAAGGTCTGGTTGTGGTTGTGGTTGTGATGAAAGTAAGTCTTTCTCTCCCTTCCCTTCTTCATTGTGCCTATGTGGGAGCAATTCTTCTTCTCCCCCCACCCCTGCTTTTTTGGAATTTTGCCCAGGATATCCTTCTCTAAAGATGGCATATGCTGGACTAATAAATAATCATGTGACATTTGAAGAAAAGAAAAACCATCCAGATGTTATGAGCAGCAGTTCATCAGAAAAGCCAGGGACTCACTGGGCAATAGCAAACAAACAAACAAGGGGAAAGGGGGGATGGAAGGAAGGCAATGCCCCTTCAATTTTTATCGTTTCTAGCCAGACGGCAGGTAAAAAGGAAATGGTCAATAGACAAAATGACATTTCTCAAAGCCAGCAGAAATGGTGTTCAGGACTGCAGGGAGTAACAGAAGAAGGCGCCAGGAGGGGAAAGTAATTCAGGTGCTTTATGGGATCATTTTTAATCGGAGCCTACAGATTCGGCCAGGTTCTTGAAGGGATTTTATATTTCTCACTCTCACGTTCCCCCCTTTTGCCATCTAAATCCCAAGGACATGGAGCTGACATTTTAATTGGCCCAGCTGTACCATATGCCAACTATCTCCTGACCCGCCAGATAGATTGTCAGTTAATTTGGATGCCACACAGGTACAGCAACAGAACAACCCTGTTCACCCAAACTGATAGGCATCCATCAGAGACTCAGCAGGAAGAAATACTGGGGGCAGGATGTAGGGATCTTATTCTTCTTCACAGTGTTTGGAAACAGAGCATCTAGCTAGAGATGGGTGATTTGGCTCAGATAAGCCCCAAAATACTTAAGTGAATGCTGACTTGAGTACTTTTGGGGCTTATCCAAGCAGAGTGAAATATCCCATCAGTTTAAACCGGCTGAATCAGGGAAACCCAAATAGATTTGGGCTTGATTCAGCCGGCTGAGAAAGAGCCCACCAAACAGCTGATTCCTGAGGATCAGCTGATTGGTGGGCTCTTTAAATGCCTCCCCCCAGACCCCTCCCAGATTTCACAGACCCCACTCACCAAAGTCCGGGAAGCATCTGGAAGGGAAGAGCTCTGGAAGGGAAGATCCATTTAAATGCCTCCAGAGCTGACAAACAGCTGATCCTCAGAGAGGCTCTTCTCCAGAGCTGGATCAGCTGCCTGGTGGCTTTTTTGGCCATAATCAGTTTAAGTTTCTTCAACTGGCCAAACTCAAATTGAGATACCAAATCAGGTTGTGGAGGAGGAAGAAGAGGAAGAGCTGGGGTTTTGTACCCATGCTTTTTACTACTCAAAGGAGTCTCAAAGAGGCTTATAATCACCCTCCCTTCCTCTTTTCAGACCCTTTAAAATGAAATAAACCTTTATTTGGTGTGGTCAGTGTGTAATATAGGGGTTTCTTGCTAATTTATACAATCATATTTTTCTGCTTATCTGTAGACTGGGGCCCATTATCTAGACCCAACCCCATCTTCCACTTTTAAGCATTATGATGGTATGAATAAATGACACCACTGTATCTATAAATATCATATATACTGCATATAAAGTCCAGAGAGAATGCATATAAATCCGAAGCAAGTAATATACCACCAACACTGAAAAAGAAGAAAGGGATACGAAAGACCATTTGCTGTTTTCTGCACTGAATGCTTGTACAATCCCCATTCCAAAGTCTCCTTTAATTTCCTTCCCTGGCTCAGTCTTGAAGTTTGCTAGGGGGGGAAATGTTTTTTTCAGTTTATGGCAGAATGCTTCACAGAATTGCCAACTCCAGGTTGGGAATTTCTTGGAGAATTTGAGATGAGGCATTGGGACCTCTGCAGTATATGATGCCAGGCAGGGGTGGCCAAACTGAGGCTCTGCAGATGTTCATGGACTACAATTCCCATGAGTTGCTCCCAGTGCTAGCAGGGGCTCATGGGAATTGTAGTTCATGAACATCTGGAGAGCCATATTTTGGCCACCACCATTCAAAGCTACCATTTTCTCCAGGGGAAACATCATCCAGAGATCAATTCTAATTCTCAGAGATCGCCAGGCCCCAATGCAGAACAATTTTGTTCCAGTATTCTTGCATCATTGTGAATTGGCAATTAACACACTGCTTTCAGTGACAGCTGGGTTACTGTCATACACACACACACACCCTTCATGCTAAGGATGACTGCTGGAACACCTACAGGAACCAAAGCAGAGTTTTGTTGCTGATTGCACAGTTTTGTCCTGCATCAACAAGGTATGTCCTTGTAAATAGGTAAAGGTAAAGGTAAAGGTATCCCCTGTGCAAGCACCGAGTCATGTCTGACCCTTGGGGTGACGCCCTCTAGCGTTGTGAATAAATAGATCCTTGCTATTCACAGAGGTGTCCCTGCTTGCTCGTGTTTCCTATTGTGCAATCCTATCAATGAGATTACCTTCCCATGGAAAATGTGCCCTGGAGTTGCGGACAGCTACGGTATTGCTCAGAGCTGGCCTCCACACTATTCTCAGTGGAAGAAGTCCTCCTGTCATTATGGCCTAGGCCAGTGGTCCCCAACCCCTGGTCCGGGGACCGGTCTGTGGATCAGTCGGTACCGGGCCACGGCTCCTCCTTGTCCCCCTCCCTGGCTGCTGCCTTGGGGGCTGCTCTGCCCCTGGATCACCTCTGGTGCTCTCCAGCGGCCACCATGCCTGGGGCTCTCCTTCGGCGTGGCACTGCGCAGCAGCTGCTGGCAGCACCCCCTAGCGGGCAGTGGGAAGTCAGTGGCCCCGGCGGGAAAGCAAGTGGAGCAGGGACTCAGGCGGTGGCAACGTCCCTCGGCAAAAGACTACCCCCCCCGGGCCTCAGTAAAATTGTCAACCGTTGACTGGTCCCCAGTGATAAAAAGGTTGGGGACCACTGGCCTAGGCCACAACCAGCCTCCAAGTGTTCCAGATTGAATAACCTGCCAGTCAATGAAATAAATCTTTCACTTTAAATCAGAAACTGTGCTAGGGGCTACAGCATTCTGCTGCCTTCAAGCACATACCATAAAACTCCCAGCTGGGAGGAATTCTTGCTGCCACAAACTCTCGCCAAACCTTTTAGGAGAAGTTTAGAAATTGTCTCTTCACTTTACAAACATCTTTTGTTTCATCCGCTACCCCCTGAAGTGTCTCAGAGAGAGGAAGATGAAAAGTTCTCCAAGTTCAGACATTTCTTTGGGCAACGGTTGGAGAAGCATAGCAGGAGAAGGCTTAGTTTGGAATTTAGCCTCCTTGCTCTTTCTATAGGACATGGACACACACAGTCTGGTTTATTTCTTCCATGTACAATTATTTTAAGGTGACCAGATTGTCCCATTTTTGGAGAGACATCTGGGGATACCTGGCAAATTGTACTTATGTTGAAATTAAAAATATATATATTACAATACTATTTTTGCATTCTATGTGTTCTATGAAACTTTTTGTTGCTCCATATAGACCAAATTTTTAATCAAGAACCCCCCCTCCCATCGGTCAATGGTGTCCCACTTTACCAATGTTAACATCTAGTCACCTTAAATTATTTTCATGTGATTTTCCTTGCACCCAATTTTCCCCATGGAATGTACACTTTGGATTGGATTCCACATAAAATTTCTGTATGTGGCAGTGTCAAAATTCACTGATCTGCCCCTTTCAGAGCAGATCTCGGACTTCCACCCCAAGCTGTTCCTAAACCCACCACCAAGAGCCGTGTTCTGGGGACCATCTGGGGACTGCAAGGGAAAGGAGAGTAGGGACATCGCATTCCACAGACAAAAATTCTTCTATTTGGAGAAATGAAAGGCAGAATGACAGCTATGAGCATGCACAGAAAAAAATAAGAGAGGTTGGAGAATGTACGTTAGTCTGCTTGGCATGGAGAAGGTCCCAGAAGATGCCAAGGATTGCACCTGGGACCATCTTTATGCAATGACAAGAGGGTTGGTGATTTCTTTCTTTAAAAATTGGGGTACTGAACTTGGAACACCCAGGTCTGAGTCTGACACGCTTCTGACCTTCACACCACACTGCCTGTAGGGTTACTTTATCATTATTGCTATATAAGTAGGGGGTCTGCAAGACTTGCAGGAAGAATCCCATATCCTTGTCCTCCATCACTGTACATGGTGGGGTTGCAGGCTCCACCATCTTCTCCATGCACACAGACTGCCCCAGAGTTGTGTGTGTGCATGCCCAACTCTGGGGCAGGAAACTCACGGTGGCAGCGGCAGCAGGGGGCAGGGGGCTTGGGGTCCCACTACAGGATGGTGGGATAGTGGCATGCTGCAATCCCACCATTGTGAGGATGGAGAAATGCCCTGTTCGGCTCCATAGCGCTGCGGAGCCAAACGGGGCATTTTGTGTCCCTGCAGGGACATCTTAAGTGTGGGGGAAGACCGGGCCTGCCCCAGCCATGCTTCTGCTGTCCACCCCAGCAAGACAGGGGATGTGGAAGAATGTGCATTCCCTTGCCAAGGGCCATCAGAAGCTCTAACATGGGCCAGGGCCAGGATGGCTCTGGCATCATGCGTAAGTAAGGATTCACCCCACTGACATGCAGGCGCTGTCCTGCCTTTCCTGTCCCATGCATAATCAGTCAATCCCCTCCAAACCTACCTCACAGAGAAGGAGTGGAGAACCTAAACATGGAGGAGAAGAGAACAAACATCCTGACTGAGGAGAAAGGTAAAACATGCACGCATGCCTAAATAACACAACTCTTGGGCAGACCGTGTAAGCTTTCTTAAATAAGTCCCATGAAGAGGCGACATAGAACATTTCTAAAGAAATAAAATAGACTTATGATCAGAGGAAAGCCAATGTCATGTGAGGAGCAGGGGGAGTCCTAGGCTGTTTCTGCACTTTGTTTATTCTGTTGTGGATCCTGCTAAATTCAGATCAATTTGAACTCGAGTCTTCCTCTATCCGCCCCAATTAAACAGGAAGTGTTCTGCACGTGATTAGGGAAGTTCAGAAGGGGGGGATCCAAGTGCAGCAGGTGCTTCTTTCTTTTCTTGAACAGTGTGTGTGGGAGGGGTGAGAGAGGATTGGAGACAGCAGAGGAGGGGGAGTAAATCCAAGAGGAAAATCTCTGCCGAGAGAAGTTAGGGCTTCTGGAGCTTCTGCTGAGAGAACCTGGGAACGAGGAAACCTTTGAACTGGGGCCCTGGCCAATCAGGGCTTTTCTACAGCGTTGGAGGCTCGGCAGCAAGTTTCTCATGCCAATTTTTCAAATATTGAGGGTTATATCCACTCCAGGGTATCACGGGGGGAAATTAGGGTCACTCCAGATCAATCATGCTTGTTGCAGAGGGAAAATTTAAATCACCCAAAATCAAAATGGAAATCTCGTTCAGTGTAGATGGCAGGGATTGAATAGACCTGGGATTGGAATAAAAGCTCTATGCAGATTGAGCCCTAGGTGACAAATAAAGTGCTTTAAAGTACATATGTGAGTTCACTCTTCAACCATTTTTATCCAGAACAGGCCAGGCTACCCTAAAAGCACAAAGAACAGAAGGTTTTGAGCAGAAGGTGGGAAAGTTCTTCCTGATGTTAATTAACTTTAAATAGAGGAAGATGTTTAACAGAAGCAAGGTAAGAATCCACAGCTGACAGCTGCTGTTTAAGAAAAAGTGGAAGGGAAATAGTCTTAATTTTCTAAGTAATTATGCATGGAATTGCCAAGACACTATAGTCAGCTGGGATTTGGGAGGCAGTTGAAAGAAAGCAAAGACATAACGATGGCAATAATTTTGTTTTTCGTCCCTGCAATCCAGAGCCTGTCGATCTTTCCGGTAATTCTCAAATATATCCAGGATTGGGGGTGGAGGTGTTTGTTTGTTTTCCTGAAAAATCCCGGATACCTTTGGGATGTCAGCTCAGATAGATTAGAGTGCACACCCTTAACATTATCATCAGTTATAACATCAGAACTGGAAGTTGGGTTGGAGAGGCAGGACTGCCAAGTTTACCCACCCCCCTTGAAAATAATGGCCCTTTAAATGGTCCAATAAGCTGCAACCAAAATGGTCCAATCAGAAGCAACCAAACTTGTTGCTTCTGTCTCTCCACTGCTGCCTTCCAGTTCTGATGTTATAACTGATGATAATGTTAAGAGTGTGTTCCTCAGGTACTGGTGAGAAGAAATGGGGAGAAGGGACAGAACACACACCTCCATTGTGCGGAACTGACATAGTTGGATGCTCTAGGATTCACAGCAACTTTTTGATAACATTCTAGATCATTATTTACTCTTTAACGTAACGTTCTAGAGCAGTGCTTCTCAACCTTCCTAATGCTGAGACCCTTTAATATACTTCCTCATGTTGTGGTGAATTATACAAAGGTTCTTTCTCAGAAATGAAGCCAAAACTGACCCATGGCGTGAAGATCCATTGTTCGTGATTGTATATAAATTATTTTTTTTTCCCCTGGGGTTTCTCAGTTCAGTTCACTTCTGCCTCTTGTCCCACCATGCCGATCTCGCTCTTTTCTGCTGCTCCAGACAGACTAACGCTTTATCTACCCTGCAAGGCTGTTGTGTGGATGAAATGGAAGAGGAGCGGCCGAGCGCGGGCGCCTGCAGGAGGAGCGGAAACAGTGGCGGCGCCCCCTCCCGGCCAAGCTGCTCGCCCTGCCGCGACCCCCGTAAAAAGGTTGTTCTACCCCCAAAGGTGTCCCAACCCCCAGGTTGAGAACCACTGTTCTAGAGCATTATGTTTTAACACTTTACCATAGAGTTCTGTGAATCCCAGAGCATCCATCGCTTCCAGTTTCTACCGGAAGTGATGTCAGCATGACGGCATGATGTCAACGCAGCCGTACTTGCCCCTAGCTTTATCTCAGGGTTGTTGGCTGGGAACCCCACCTAATCCTCACAGGTGACTTTTCTGGTCTGTTTATGAAGAAGGCTGAGGGAAGAAAAAAGCAAAGAGAATTATCTCATCCAGTTCCTGAGTGGGGAGCAGTAGTGGCGAGGAGCAGGAGTGGTCACCATGAGCTGCCTGGTCCCAGTAGGCCTCACAGTCAGGCCTTCCGTCTCCAGGCCTCCAAATTTTCTTCCTGTTCTGTCAGCTCTGGAGAACTCCATTGTCCTACACCACATCCATCCACACATCTCGATGAATTCTTTTCCAAAGCCTTGACCTCATCCAATAAATTCACTAGCTGACATACATGTCTTTCCAGATGATTAAGCAGCGTGAAAGAAGCAGACCATGAACTGAGAAAGTGGCATTTGACTCGCTTTCAGTCGTTGGCACTTTTACGTTCCAAACCACAGCGAGTGGGAAACAGGGCCTGCCTAAAAAGCTCAGCCTTCGGTATAATGGCAAACTAATTAATTCTGACCAGCTGCAACGGACCTGAAGAAACTGCAAAATCAGAACAACATCAGGAAAGGAGGAGAAAATGCTATTCTTAGCCTTTGGGGGACTGAGTCATGGATGATCTAGAGTCAGGGCTGGAAGGTACACACACATAACTGTTATGGTCACTCCCATGGGAAGCCAGGATTATCCAGAATCCTGAAGGTCTTGACTATGTTTGGGGAACAGCCAATGCAGTGGTTTGATTCCCACCTAATATTTCCAATGAGGAGCAGGGGGGGGGATACTTTTGCCAGTTCCTCTTCATCTCCCCCATCACCCCAGAGCAATGTTTGTGGCAAATTTGGGGCTACAGTGTGTGAGGGAAGGCAACCAGCCTATGCTCTGCTTATGGAAATCAAATTGAAATGCTGATAATTTTGGTGGGGCAAGGAAGGCAGCTGGTCTAGCCCGATCTCGGAAGCTAAGTGGGGTTGATACTTGGAAGGGAGACCACCAGTGAAGACCCTGGAGACCCTGCTTCTCATTTGCCTTGAAAGCCTCTTGATGGGATGAACCTAAGTCAGCTGCACCTTGACATCCCTTTATATGTACAACAGTGATTCCAAAAGTGGGCGCTACCGCCCCCTGGTGGGAGCAGCAGCGATCCAGGAGGGCGGTGATGAGCCACAGGTGCATTTGGGGGCGATGAATAACTATTAAAATAATAAAAAATTAATTTCCAGGGCGCTGAGTAATATTTTTTCTGGAAAGGGGGCAGTAGGCCAGATAAGTTTGGGAACCACTGATGTACAACCACAATTTTAGTGCAATCCAAGTCTTTCTGTGTTTAACAAAGACCTGCTTATTTTCACAAATAGTCTGTAAAATAGGCAGGCCAGGACTCTCAACATTAACACTTCCCTCCCCTCCCCCCCCCCCACATTTCCAAGGCTGGCAGGAGAAAAATGTGGGGAATGGGCAAATGGGTGTCATTCTGAAAATGATGACATCACTTCTGGTTCTCGCAGGAAGCATGTTGACCAAATTTTTATATATAGAATCATAGAATAACAGAGTTGGAAGGGATCTCATGGATCATCTAGTCCAACCCCCTGCACTATGCAGGACACTCACAGCTCTATCATTCATCTACTGTCACCTGCCACCCCCTTGAACCTTGACAGAATCAGGCTCTCTGTCAGATGGCTCTCCAGCCTCTGTTTAAAAATTTCCAAAGATGAAGAACCCACCACCTCCTGAGGAAGCCTGTTCCACTGAGAAACCGCTCTAACTGTCAAGAACTTCTTCCTGATGTTTACACGGAACACTGGCGGGGGCTCATGGGACTTGTAGTCCATGGACATCTAGAGGGCCACAGTTTGACTACCCCTCCTGTTCCCAACCCATGCAGAATTGGTTTTGCTTCTCCTTTCTGCGATGCAGTCCCTTATATCTTCTTTATCGTGCACCTTCCCATTTTTTCACCTTAATTTTCTTCTCTGAAGTATATGTATTTTAAACTGTTTCCGCATCAATAAATCAGTGTTGTATGTCACAAAATATTAACAAAATCCAAGCAAGAAGCTTGATTTTGCGAAAAAACAAGTTTGTAACTTAGACTAGCTTCCAGACAAGTCTAAGCTTTCCCTAAAACCTGTTGAATGGAATTTATTAATAGCAATATTTTAATGATACTTTTTATATACCTGAAATCATGTCACTTACCCATGAACAGTTCTGCTTAACATTTTTTAAATTGGTGAGATTAGCCAAGGGCAAATACAGCACTCTGAATTTCTGTAATTAACAGATCTCTGTAAGGTAATGAAGAAGAAAGATAAGTGTTTGGAAATTAACCAAATTCAATGAAGGGTGGGGGGAATGATAGATCTCTATCCAATATAGTTGAATGGTTAGCGAGCTGGACTAGGCTCTGGTAAACCACCCAGTCATGAACATCTCTTGGACCAGTCACTTGCTTAGCTTCACCAATCTCAGGATTGTTGTGAGTACGGAAAGGAAAGTGATGTATATTTCTCTGGTCTCCTTGAAGGAAGGGTTGGATATTTGTATTCAACAGAAGTAGGGCACCTAATCTCCTTGCTTATGGAGCCTAGGAGAGTGGGGTGGGAGGGTAATGGTGGAAAGTACCATCTAGTTGCAGCCAATTGATGGCAACCCATCCTGGGACTTTCAAGGCAATAAGTGTAGAGGTGGTGTGCCATTGCCTGCCTCCTTACAGCAATCCTGGACTTCATTGGACTTCCCATTCAAGTACTAACCTGGGCTGACTCTGCTTAGCTTCCAGGATCTGATGAGATTGGATTAACTTTGGCCATCCAGGTCAAAGCTGGATAACAGGTACCACTGCAAAAGGTTTGCTGGTGGGAGAGGGAGGGAGGGAGGGCAGAATCATGATTTGCTGGGATGTTCCAAGTCATGCATCCTTTCCAAATGGAATCCCCAGATGACGCCCCTTGCTGTATTCTGAACCACCGCCTGCTCTACTGAAGTGGAGGCAAAACTGGCACCATTTTGGAGAAGAAAGTAGTGGACAGCAGGAAACACATTGATGGGTGCAGTAGTGGGGACCACTTCCCTAATGAGTCCAAGGATGGGTGTCAACATTTGGCTAGCCAGATGAAGTAGAGAGATGATCTGATAATCCCTAAAGAAATTTGATGTGAGATTTCAAAAGCAGAGAGAGATCTCCAGCTCAAAAGAACAGGGGGGGATCAATGCAATCAATTTGTCTGTGGTAGAGGTATTGAAGGGCAAGAGGCCAGTCTTGCACAAATAATAATAAATTTTTAAAAAATTAACCCCCCCCCCCCATAACTTTCCAATATAACTAGAATTCCCAGGTCATTCCTGGCCACCAGTTGAGATTTGGGGTGGAGCTTGGGGAGGACAGAGACCTCACTGGGGTACTAGAGTCAACCTCCCAAAGCATCCATTTTCTCCAAGGGAGCTGATCTCTGTAGTCTGGAGATGAACTATAATTCTGAGGTCTCACCTGGGCCTATTATGCATGTATCAGTTTTCAACGCAGTCCGTTCGCCACCCTTTTAAATGGTCCTTATAAAAAATATTTTCAAAACATTCCCGTTTATGTGAATACTGTGATACTGCATTGTTGTTGTTTTCAGCTATTATGTACCTTTAAAAGTTCCTATGGTAACTCGGGGGATGGTAGTTTGAGTAGGGAATTCCATTGCTAGGCAACGTCATTCACATTCCAACTAACATTGTCCATGATTAGCATTGCAACTGTAGTTAGTATCTTTTAAACAGAGAGCCTTGGTCTGTAGAAATCAAGATGCAAAGGAAATCGCTCTAAATTGGCTACCAGAGAGCCACCTGGAGATAAGGCAAAGCCCCTTCCTTCCTAAGAGAAAGCTATGTGGAACACACTGGCTGTCCTTGGGCTACTACAGGCAATGGGAGATTGAATCAAATTGAATGTTCACCTGATCGCTGACATTGAGGAAGCAGAAATCAGCAGCAGATGCCTCAAGCTCCCTCCCCACCCTCACACACACACACCATAGTCACTGATCAGGTAGAACTTTGTAGTCTCAGGAGCGTTCACGGAAGGCTGTGGAGGAAATGTATACCACAGGGTAATTTCTACTAATTTACATAACAATAAAGTTGGTTGGATTGCGAGGGCAAATGGCATGTTCACGTGATCACTGACTAAGGCAGAGTATCAGCAGCATGTGCTCGAGCATCCATTGGTAGACGAGGGACTGCGAGCAGAAAAGGGAAGGAGAGCAAAAACACGCTGACATTTGTGCATCACACAAGAAAAGTTGCAGTAAAGCTAGATTCAGAAGCCTCGCTGATAAAACACTGCCGGAACTGTGGCCAGCGATTGAATGCAAAAACAAAAATAACATAATGGGGTTCACGCCGTGAAAAAAACAAACCATCGGTTTTGGCAGTCTTTTTGCGAGTTTTCCGTGATGCATAATACACCCTGGAGGCTGGTAGCCCAAAATATAGCACACAAACTACATAAAAACGAAAGTGAAACGGCATATATTTGTGGGGTTTTGACCTCCCTGGATTCACATTACCTATTTTTGTCTTAAGTTCATTTTCCCAGTGTTGCAGCTCAATCATGACATTGGTCTGTTTCCTGTTACTGCTGTCCCTGGGAAGCTTTGCCACGGACAAGCAACAACCTTACAGTCCAGTGAAATGCAAACAAAGATCAGCGATATCTTCCATATGTGCAAGGAACTTCAGACAATTCCCTGTTGCCCGAGCTATTTCAAATGGACTCCCCTTACCATTCAAGTAACTAAATATCTCAAAGGGACATAAGACTCCTGATCATAAAATGGAGGCCGTTTTGGGCAAGAAAAGCCGTAAAATCCCAGAGGCTGCTTATTAACTTCAAACAATTCATCATCCCTATAAAAGTTATAATCAAAGTCATGGAAACAGGAGATAATCATCCTTTAACTCTGAGCCTCTCTCGATATGCACTCTGCGAGAAGTTAATTCTATAAAGATTTATATATTTACACATGTCACTGTGCTGCTTCCCTCCATACAGAGGGAAAATAACAAGGAGTCGAGTGCCACCGTTAAGATTTAATGTGTCATTCCAGCATAGGTTTTGTGGACTAGAAAGCACTCCTTCCAATGCTACAGAGACTCAGCCCCTGGCATTGCTGGTTAGAGGAGTTAATTACTTCATTGATACTCCATTTTTTTCCCATTGGGGACTCAAGGTGCTTACATAATTCTGTTTTCCTCCATTTTATCCTATCAGCCCTGTGTGGTAGGTTGGATGGAGAAAGTATGACTGGCCTAAGGTCCCCCAGCAAGCTTCAATGATAGAATGGGGATTTGAACCCGGGTCTCCCAGATTCTAGTCCAGCTCTCACAAAACTCTTACACTACAAAAGGACCATGGATCGATTTAAAGGGAAGTCTCCAGAGTGAGAAAATTCGGAAAGGGCTTTCTTAGGCAGCTGCAGTATTAGCATTCATACCTGAATCGTTGTTTGGGTGTGGCAGAGCATGTGTGGAGGAAGACTCATGATGAAGCTTCGAGAACATCCTGTAGGATGCTTATGAAAGCCTATCAGATGGTGGTGAAGGAGTTTTATGCAATCACCATTGCATCTGCTAGCTCATGCCTGGCATAATTATTTATGCCAGTCTTTTACTGCTCTCGAGAAAGAGCACCAAAGTAGTAATCAACTGGAGATTAGCTTTGAGGCATTTGCAGGCTACTTTCTGGATAAGGTCTTGATGCTCCACCGTGTCCTTCCTGCCACACTTGATACAGAATGGGAACTGAAGGCCTCTCTGCCACCTTTAAGTAGGGTATTTGATGTCTTCGGATGACTCTCACTGACAGAAGTGGTCTATTGATGTCAGTGTGGCTAACTACTTGCCCATTAGACCTCTGTCCTTCCCGGCTCTCCAAAACGAGTGACGAGAGGGTAGGATGTAATGACCCATCATAGTTTATTTTGCTAAAAAGTTCAAGTAAGGGTCCCATTGTTCTCAAAAGACGTCTTCTGCCTTCCCATTAACAATCAGAGTTAGTTTTGCCATCCTTATTCATGGGTCCTCTATATATTTGTGAAACAGCCTGGGGGGTGGAACGTGTCCGGCTGTCCGAGATGGAATAGGGCCAATCACCCTGATTATCCCTGCCCCTACAGCTCCTGCCCTCCCTCTCTGGACGCTAGCCACGTTCCTCTCAGATGCGCCAGACACAGGGAGAGACAAACAGAGCCCTGCCAGACCGAACACCAACCCTCATTCCCTCCTGCTGTGAGGGAGACAGAGAAAGACACAGAGAGAGCTGCCCCAAGCTGCTGACCAGCCCTGCTTCCCTCCTAAGAACTAATTACCTGCAATGGCTCCTGCTATGACGGAGAGAGTGACACAGAGAGAGCCACCCCTGCTGCAATGGAGGGACAGACAGACAGACAGACAGACAGAGCTGCCCTAAACTGAACACCAGCCCTGCTTCCCTCCTACAAACCAGCCCTGATTACCTGCTATGCCTCCTGCTGCAAGGCACACCTAGAGACACGCAGCGAGAGGGAGAGAGAGAGAGAGACACAGAGAGAGATCTGCACCTCCCAGTGTCCTCTGGGTTCTAGCGCCCATTGCATTCCTAGTTGCAATGGCCTTTCTGGCTAATATATATATATATACTAGTTTCAAAGCCCGTTCCTAAGAACAGGCCTTGAAAGGGTCCCATCCCCTGGCCCCCGGCCAGGCAGCTTAAGGTGGCTTTGGGCTGCAGTTCACAGCCAGATGAAGTTGGGCAGGCGGGGGCTGGCCAGCTCATTAGCAGACCAGGGACAGAGCTCCTTAGCAGGCAGCCAGCAGGACAGGAGGCCCAGCCTAACAGGCCAAGAGGCCCTCGTTAGCAGGCCCTCCACCACAACAGTTTGCCTAGGGCCCTCTCCCCTTACCTGCTGCTAGCTCCAGGCAGTGAGGTACAGCTGAGAGCAAAGAGTCCAGAGGGAGGGAGCTGCAGGGGCCAATCAGCTTTACTAGCTGCACCTGATTGGCCCTATTCCAACTTGGACAGCTGGACATATTCAACCCCCCCAGGCTGTTTCACAAATATATAGAGGAACCACGGATAAGGATAGCATACAGTACCATCTTGGGGACTGGATTTTTACCTTTCAAAATGCTACAGTTGGGGACCACAGCACAGGGGGGATAAGGAACTCCAATGTCCCTAAGCTGCAGTCTCCAGCAGAACTATAGCATTTTGAAAAGTGAAAATACAGGATTTAAAACGGTGACCCATCTCTGTCAGCAGACTCGGGGATGGGGTCTTGCCTAGGTTGGCACTCACTGTCTTCCTTAAGGAAATCAGTGTCCATGCTTCTCTTTGGGACCATGTTATACCACTGATTTCATTTTAAACATTTTAAAAGCTTTAGTTTGCAACAGCAAGTTGCCTTAAAAGTTTGCACCAAAGCTTGAAATCTAAAATCAGTATCCCAATTCTACACACTTCACAGACGGTTGGCCCAAAGAGACTTCTAAGGCTAGTTTTCCAATTTGACTTATGAAATTCAGTTCTTTGGTAAATGCTGTGCTTTGCCCACATAAAAACAAATTATATTTGCATATTATCAAATCAAACACATTCCTAGTAGGGCAATTAGTTTAAAAAACAGTTTAAATTATTTAAATGCTTCGGAAAGAAAGAAATATGTTCGAGCTGGAAACGCCTGTGGGCGACAAACACAATTGTGACGTCTGAAATATCCACACAAAATTGGACCATCTGTAATACGGCAATTAACAAAAATACAAAAGAGCTTATAGAGCCACAACGTCTCTAATTCTATGTAAACCACAAATTGGGGTCCAAGCACAACCTAATATACATCAAAATGGCTAGACTACCACAATGGTTTTAGTTTAGGACAGTTTTTGAAGACAGGACCGAAATCACAGGAAGTGATTGGCCCTCATGCTGATTCCTGGTCACCCGGGTATTTAGCATTGGAAGGGACTTCCAAAGTAATCTAGTCCAACCCCCTGCACAATGCAGGAACTCACAACTATCTGCCCACCCAACAATGACCCCAATTTCATGGCCAAGTGATCCCCCCCCACCAGGGTAATGCCTGTTTGTGGGCAGTATTGCCCTCTCCTCCCCCTGTAGCTTCCATATATTTTTAAAAACTGTGTGTGAGTCTTTGTAAGAAAAATGTTGTGGGGTCCCCAAAGCTTACCGCGAGGGAAAGATCAGGCAGCTCCTCCTGAGGGCACCGTGCCGTGGTGGCAACGGCAGCTACTGGAGTTGCTGCCCGATCAGCAGGCCCTGCAGCAGGGCCAGCATCCGCACCTGCCTGCTGCACCTTTGAAGGGGGCGCCCCGGCAGCCGTCTCAATAAAGAGACCCTTGCATGCTCTTTATCACACCACTACGGACAGAGGCCGGAGCAGTGGAAGGTCGGCCCCTAGACAGGCCCCTTCACAGGTGGGGGGAAGGATGCGGCCAGCCCCCTTTCTCTCCCCTCCACCCATTTAGTCTTCTTTGTGGCCTTGCCCCCAGGGCCGCTAGTCAGGCCTTCTTGCCTGCCACTCATCGCTGCAACCCTTGGCCAAACGCTGTCTCACTTTAGAAGAAGAGAAATTAGAAGCCCTGTGTTAACTGCACTGACACTTGTGTCTAAAAAAGCCCTGAAAAAGTATAACACTTCCCCGCAGCTATTGCTGTGCTTGGTTAGAAACCCTAACCTGAAAAGACTTCTAAGGAGACTTTTTCCTCCTGTCTTCTGTGGGTGGTTTTAAACAACTAGGGACCTGATGCTAAAGCTGGCTAGGCTAGCTTTAAATGACCCTAGCTGACCTTGAGCAGGAAACAATGCAGTTCAACCTTTTTAGAAAGTTACAGTACGGTTTTAAGAAACTAACTATGACACCTGACTTGCTACAGGTGTAGGAGGAAGGCCGCAGAGTGGCACAGCAGACCTCCACCTCTCCCACTAAGAACCCTAGAAACTTGTGGCCTTGAACTTAAATCTTCTCTCTACCAGAAGAGCTGGCCTTCAATGGAGAAGAGGCACAGCCCCTGGAGGTGGTTTTTAACTATTTAACTATAATGAAGTGGTCCTGCTTGCCTTTCCTCTTATGAATCCAGTCCTGAGCTGGCTAGTTAGGAAAGGACCGGAAGGTCTATCCTACAATATTAGTAAGTAGGATTTTAAAATATTTCCTAAAGTGCTCTCTTCTACTGTCTTTTTAGAGGGGATGTTCTAACTGGGCACCACAAGAAGAACCGAACCGGAACTGTGCCCAAAGTTGGCAACCAACAAAAACAACTGCAAAGAACTACAAAACCCTAAGCTGTACCAACTTAGCAGCCAAACAAATACTGCCCCCTGCCCCCCAAACCACAACAACACAGACTTAGAACCATAAAAATGGACTCAACAACCAACTTTAAAAGCACTAGAAATACCCCCTCTAAAAAAATCTAGGCAAACTAACTCTGCCCTAGCCCCCCCAACCAAGAACAGAACCAAAACTAAAACAAGGAAGGAAAAAACACTTTAAACAACCTTCCTTTAACTCCTTTAACTCAAAGTAGCACTCCAAAACAACCAGGAATGTGCCCTGCCCCCCCCAAAAAACAGCAACAACAACAAAACCAGCAGTGAACAATGAACTCTCAAACACACCCCTCTCCACCCACAGAAGCCCAAACAAAATAGTTGAGGGTAAAATGAGAACTCAAGTCAGAAGAGGGAGAAAAACAGATAAATCTAGAGGAGAGGAGTCCCTCGGTCAAACTTTGAGATGTCTTCTCTAGTGATGATCCTCCAGAGTTCAGTGCAGCAAGGCATATAACCACCAAGGACCAGCAGCCTGGTCCTTCTGGTCCTTGCAATGATTGGCTGGCCTCCTACAGGGAGGCCAGCCATTGGTCTCCCAGGGACTCTCCCTCCCTCCTCCTCCCCTTTGCCCTAGACAGGGCCTGGCAAAGGTCAGGAAGACAAGGCGGGAACAGCTGGGGCTCTGGAAGAAAGGTAAATAACTTGAACTCCCCTTTAACTTTTAACCACCATTTCAAAGTGGCCACTTTGGTATTGAAGCGGGCTGCTTCAGCTTTGGCTTTTTGATTGGGGGGGCAATTCGGACCACCCTGAAGCAATCTGTCACCGATACGGCCCTGAAGCAACTTACAATCATTAAATACTTTGTATTAAAGGTATTGAAGAGCCTCTTGTGGCGCAGAGTGGTAAGGCAGCCGTCTGAAAGCTTTGCCCATGAGGCTGGGAGTTCAATCCCAGCAGCCGGCTCAAGGTTGACTCAGCCTTCCATCCTTCCGAGGTCGGTAAAATGAGTACCCAGCTTGCTGGGGGGTAAACGGTAATGACTGGGGAAGGCACTGGCAAACCACCCCGTATTGAGTCTGCCATGAAAACGCTAGAGGGCGTCACCCCAAGGGTCAGACATGACTCGGTGCTTGCACAGGGGAAACCTTTACCTTTTTACCTATTAAAGGTATTGAGTTGAAGACTGAAGAATCCTTGTGTGTCATAGAATCATAGAGTTGGAAGGGGGCATACAGGCCATCTAGTCCAACCCCCTGCACAATGCAGGAACAGCCCAAAGTGTCAACTTACTATGCTGGATTCTATGATTCCGTGCTTCTGTACAGGCATCCCAGTGTCCCCTGATTTGTTTATTGTTCTGCATATTTCCCTGGGTCCCACCCGTCTATCCTTGTTCCTGGAGGTCGGCAACCCTCAGAGAATGCCTTCTAAGTCTAAAGAAACAAGCAGGAATAAAATAATGGTGATACTGAATTGCAGCAGTTGAAGTTTTGCCCTGGATATTCCAGACCATCTTGATAGGTTCATAAGCGCAGATACAATTATAGCCACAACCCAAAGCAGATCGTCTTGAGAACAAACCCCAGTGAAAGAAATGGGATTCCTGTTTAAACAAGCATCGATAGGATCGGGCTTTTGTTAGATTTTGAGATCACTGTCTGAGAGCTGAATTTGAAACTGCTTAAGCGCAGGCCGCTCACCTGTTATATCCCAGCCCAGATCCTGCTTGATGAATAGCAAAAAGCTTTATCTTCACTTTAACACATCCTAGCAACCTCAACTTAAAAGCTAACTGCATAATTTGCTGCAAATTAAACCTAATGGGACTTGAATAATTATGTTGACTTTTGGAAGTGCTTAGGAATAAATACATGATTAGATATTTGGTGTACTGAAAAGGAATATTTATTTTGAAATAGAAGTCCCTCCCCGTTGAAGGGTTTAGACAGAAAGTTCTTGATGGGGCATTAGCCATTAAAACCCACACTCGAGACAGAAATTGCCGGGTTACGTTTTGGAGGAAGAAGCTTTGTATATTTCACAGCCTGCCTTTTATGCACCAGCTGGAGAAACTTTAGACTCAAGAGCTCACGTAGCTTCCAGTCAATCCATTGGGCTATCAAAGTTACGATTGCTTGCTCTGACTTACAGCTGCTTTCCCCTTTCAAAGGAGAGACAGAATCTGTCCAGTGGCTTAATTAAGTATAAGAAGATAAAAAAAGTCTCTTATCTCATTTATTTAGACTTTGACTCTGCCAAAACGGTCTCTAGATTCAATTGTTTTCCGTTTTCAGTCTGGCTTTCGTCAGTGGCAATGAGTCCGTCCTTGTTAATGTTTGAATATAATGAGGCAAATGCTCTTGTATAATGGAGAGCCAAGGCTGTGAGCTCTTGATCTCACCCTGGGAAAATGGGCAAGTGAGAAAAAGATGCAATTCAATAAAGAGAAGTGCAGAGTTCTACATCTGGGTCACAAAAATAAGAAGCAGGCATACTGGATGGGAGTGTGGGTGAAGGAGATCTTGGGGGCCTTGTGGACTGTAAGCTAAACGTGAACAAGGCAGTGTGAAGAGGTGGTAAAGAAGGAGAATGCAGTCTTAGGTTGCATCAACAAAAGCATCAAAATAGCAAGATGTTATAATCCTGCTGTATATCACATTGGTCAGACCCCACCTGCCACCTGGAAGACTATGCGTAGTTCTGGAAGCCTTCCTTCAAACAGGACGTAAACAAAATTGAGAGGGTTCAGAAGAGAGTGACGATGATGATCTAGGGCCAGGAACCAAACCCTCTGAGGAAAGGCTGAGGGACTTGGAAATGTTCAGCCTGGAGAAGAGGAAGTTGAGAGGGGAGGGAGTGGTTCCTGTTGGCAGGAGAGGATAGGATCTGCAGTAATGGCTTTAAACTACATGCAGAATGGTAACGCCTAGACATCAGGGTGGGAAATTTCATAGTCAAAGTAGTTCAGCAGTGGAATCGGCTGCCTAAGGAGTTGGTGAGCTCCCCTTCCCTGGCAGTCTTCAAGCAGTGGCTGGACAGATCCTTACCATGGCTGCTCCTGCACTGAGCAAGGGGTTGGACTGGATGGCCTGGATGGCCCCTTCCAACTCTATGACTCCAAGACCACAGATCCCCCCCCCCACCTCGGACATCCCCTCCATGGCCTGAAGCAGCCTGACCTCTCTAGGGAGTTTAGCTTGTTACGTTGTTATTGTTGGGACCACTGAAGTTGTTGTTTAGAACCTCTGTTGTATTGTTATTGTTGTTTATTGACTATGTTGTAGGTTGACTCGTTCCATGTATGACGTTGTCTGTAAACTGCCCTGAGCCATATGGAAGGGCGGTATAGAAATCAAGTCAAATAAATAAATAAAAAAAAAGATCCAATGAGATCAGGCCAGCCTTGGACATCCAGATCAGGGATGCCACATCACCTGTTGCCTGCTCTTCTTTTTGACTGGAGATGCCAGGAACTGAACCTTGGTACCTTCTGCCTGCAAGGAACCACAACTACACCCCATGTCTATTGATGCAAATATGATGGCATTGTTATGAGATGCATGCTGAACGTTCGCCAGTGGGAAGGCATTCAAGACGGTCAGCCCGCAGGGATGAACAAACCATCCCTATTTGGTTTTCTCTGCTATTCAAGTATATATATATATATTTGTCAGTGGCTTTGGTTTGTAGCGGTGGGGTTGGCAGATTCATTTGTGTGTGTGCTGTGTGGTTTCAAGTGCTACTTATATGGTATTTATGTTGGCAGGGAGCATCGTTTATAAGCCTGTGTAAAATGTATAATGCTGATTTATAGACAGCCAGGAATGCTGAAAAAAATATGAGTTTCACCTGAAACATTCGCTTCGAGGGAACAGTGGGATATAAAAGATGGCATGTTCAACTCATGCGAGGGAGATTTGTGCAACTGAGTATTTTAGTTCTTTAGTTCAAATGCAGCACATGCTGCGACCAGAGCATCCTCTCCCCTTTTCTCCTGTCGTGCTTGGTGCCTCTATGTGTGAATGTAGAAAAATGGATGGCAAAGAGTTAATGGATAGCCAAGAGATCAGGAGTGGAGGGAAACTCCATTGCCTGAATTTGTTCTTTTCCCCTTAGCTTTCAGTTCCTATGGGTTGCAAGAAAGAAGTTGTGTTCTGCAGCTAATGAGAGAGCCAGCTTGGTGTGGTGGTTAGCAGTGCAGACTTCTAATCTTGGCGAGCCGGGTTCAAATCTGCACTCCACCACATGTAGCCAGCTGGGTGACCTTGGGCTCCCCACAGCACTGATCATACTGTTGTAACTGAGCTGTAATATCAGGGCTCTCTCAGCCTCACCTCCCTCACAGGGTGTCTGTTGTGGGGAGAGGAAAGGGAAGGCGACTGTAAGCCGCTTTGAGACTCCTTTGGGTAGAGAAAAGCAGCATATAAGAATCAACTCTTCTTCTTCTTCAGTAATATCAGAGCTCTCTCAGCCTCACCTCCCTCACAGGGTGTCTGTGGTGGGGAGAGGAAAGGGAAGGAGACTGTAAGCCGCTTTGAGACTCCTTCAGGTAGAGAAAAGCAGCCTATAAGAACCAACTCTTCTTCTTCTTCTATGTAGATTTATTCCCCACCCCCAATGACAAAAGTGAACCTCTAGGATTTTAGCTGAAACCAGGCTTTCCTGTGGAGTTGAGGCCAAAGGGGAGCACCTAAAGATGGAAGTGGGTGGGTAGAAGGACTTCTTGCAAAAGGAAGGCTGCAAAGCCCATCTTCTGCAGCACTGCATGGAACAAATCCCTTCAAAGTGTTTAACAGGATGGAATCCAAAAATTGCCCCAGATCTGGCCAGATGACTCACCCAGCCCCCTGCCACCACCTCCTCTCCAGCACAATGTCTCTCCAACTCCTCCTCTGCAGCTTACAATCCAGGCAATGAGACCCCTTGCCTCAGTTGAAGCTGGTGGGGCAGAAGAGAGCTAGAAGTACATGTGTAAGCTCTTTGCATGCACACTCACTGGCAAGCTCTCCATCACTCAATTCAGGGGCTTTGCCAGCAAGGCAGGGGTGGGGCTACATGGATAAGCCAATACTGCATGTGCTTGGGAAAGGCAGAATTGGGAGAGGAGTGGGAGCGAAGCACAGAGTCCACCCTTCGAAGCTGCCATTTCCTGCAGGAGAACTGACTGGTCTTGGTTGTTTGAAGATCAATGGTAATTATGGAAGATCTTCAGGCTCCACCATCACCTTCATCCACTGAGGAAATAGAGGTAGAGTTGCCAGACCTCCTGCTATGGTGGGGGAACTCCTACTGGCAGATGCCACTTCAAGTTAGGGTTCTGCAGTTTAGGGTTGACAGTCCTCCCTGGCTGCCAGTGGGGGATAGGGGGACAGGGTTACCAGATCTAGGTTGGGAAGTCCTGGAGATTCAAGGATGGAGCCTGGGTAGAATAGGGATCTCAGTGGGGTAAAATGGCATAGAGTCCCAAACATTTTCTCCAGGGGAACTGATGTGGAGATTTCTAATTCTGGAAGATCCCCAGGTCCCACCTGTAGGCTACCATCCCTACCTATGATGCCATACGTTTCACCACAGAGTTTCTGGAAATTCCTAGAGCTACCATACCCCACTTCCAGGTTTCCCCCCATTGCAGCAGAACATAGGACATTGCCCCCCCCCCCCAATATGCTTCTGCCTACTACCCACTTACTGGTTGCTTGGCAAAGCTAATTAGCTGTTTGTTCATTCCACAGCATCCCCTTCTGACGTTAATAGGTCCTTCAAGCAATATCCAGCATGGCTCAGAACTCCTGTGTTAGGTAGAGAGCTATTTTAGGTTAGCCAGCAAGCATTGGTCATCACCAGGGGAACTCCAAGTTGACTGAGTAGTTGTCACAAGCCCTTGAAACCATGTCACGAGAGCATGGAAAGCCTCTGTAAAGCTCAGCTACCAGCCTCGAAGGTAATTCAAGGTGTCGTCCAAAGGGTCAGTCCGGCCAAGCTAACAGAGAGATAATGAGCTCCCAACATGATCTGCAGACAGGCTTCGGCCTAGTAGATAAATCATCTATATTAAATAGGGCACAGGAACTAATTGCATTGAGCAGCTTCCTCTGTAATGAATTCATCTGCCTCGTTTTATCTTTCTGCTCTCCCTCTTCTCTCTTTCCCTTGCAATTTGGGACGTAATTTTCAGACCCCAAAGGGCCAAAAGTAAATCTTTTTTCAGCGTATAAAATAGGACAAGAGGGCTCTGGAAGCCACTTGGTAGAACTTAAAGATAATTGAGGAGCAGAAAGGTCATTCGTATGAAGTGTGGCCTCTCGGGATCTCGGGAGGGAACAGGTGGGCATGTGCTCGTGTGGAAGTGGAGCAAGGGGCAGACTTGCAACATATAGATTAGTGAGTTTCCATGAGAGTAATTGCATGGGTAGGGAAATGTAGGAGGAGGGATGGCTCTATGACCTAGTTCTCAATGAGGTGGTAAATTGGGTCACAGTATTTCAGGTGTTCTTTCACAGGACAGAACACTCTTCCCATACAGACATTAAAAAAAACATGCACATAGCAAGCTAGCATGTCAGAAAACCTCTGCTCCCTAACATCCCAGTTTCTTACACAAGTGGAATTTATTTTATAAGGGAGAACATTTTGTCATGAGACCCACACACCCCTCCCTCCATCTGAAGTGGTACAGGTTTCTCATTTCAGTCAGGAGAAATTGTTTAGAAGAAGAAGAAGAAGAAGAAGAAGAAGAAGAAGAAGAAGAAGAAGAAGAAGAAGAAGAAGAAGAAGAAGAAGAAGAAGGGCCGTTCCGCATTCGTCCAAAATAGCACAATGGTTACTAATTGAAATCGCTACAGTTTTGCCGTTATGCACAACGTCGTTGACAATCTGCAACACTCCTGAAACCGATCCGCAAAAAGCGCTTTGTTGTAGCGCTTTCAGGGAAATCCCAAAAAGTGGATTCACCCTCCGGAAAGCGCTACACTCCTGCAACCAATCTGCAACACTAGCAGGAAAGTTCTGTGCGTTACCATTGTTGCGGTTTCTGCAAAGTCCCTCCCCCTGGCTCTCTCCTCTGATCTTCTGGCGAAGCGATCGCCATTTTTTTTTCTCCGAGTGAGCGGAGATCAACACACCGGCAAGCCTTCGTTTACCCAGTGAGGCTTCCCCAGCTGCAGTCCCTCTGTTTAAAGTCACCAAGCACAAGCATCATAGAGGCCCGTTTGCTGGTTGATTTTCACTTTATTTTTCACACTGTTTTCGGCCAAAAATCGCGCCCATGAGAGGGGGGGGATTTTTTTTTTCACTCGGGGGGAGCGTGGCAACGATGAAACGGCAGCTCAAACATCACTTGCTAGCTGGATGGGTCTCTCCGTTGCAACGAATCAACGCAGATTCGTTGCAATGGGTGTGTGTGTGTTTTTTTTTAAACCTTCCTTAAAGGGAAAGGGGCTGTTTGGGAGCATGCTAACGGACGCCCATTGGCTGCTTGACGGCCAGGGGCGGGACACAGCTCAGCAATAGCGCTTCCTTTCTAGCGATTTTTGCCGAGACCGGAACCCTGTGGGAAACGATAGAAACGCAACTGGATTCCACTACAAAGGCAGGTATGCATAACGACGAATTCCACTATTTAAAATGGCGATTTTTCGTTCAGCAAACAATTTGCTACATGGATCCCGGTGCGGAATGGAAGGAGGCTCAAAGCGGCTTACAGTCACCTTCCCTTTCCTCTCCCCACAACAGACACCCTGTGAGGGAGGTGAGGCTGAGAGAGCACTGATATTACTGATTGGTCAAAACAGCTTTATCAGTGCCGTGGCGAGCCCAATAATTCTCTGCTGCCATCAGGAACTACTCCCTGCCCTCCTCCATGTGACAACCTTTCAAATACTTCAAGAAAGCCATCATGTCCCCTCTCAGCTTCCTCTTCTCCAGGCTGAACATTCCCAAATCCTTCAGCCTTTCCTCATAGGGCTTGGTCCCCAGGCCTCGCATCATTCTTATCGCTCCCCTCTGAAGCTTCTCAATTTTGTCCACAATCTTTCCGAAGCGAGGCCTCCGGAACTGCCCACAGGATTCCTGGTGGGGTCTTACCAATGCGGTATAAGACAGAACTATGACGTCTTGCAATTTTGATGTGATGCCTCTGTTAATACAGCCCAAGATTGCATAAGGATGCCAACCATATAAGAGCTCCTAAATAACCAAGAGCATTACTATTTATTGAATGTTATACTTCTGTTGCCAAAGAATTAACCTTCACTGTATGAACTAGTTTCTAGAATTCCAGAAGGAAATTTGTGAAGCAGCGCAAAACTCTTCCAGAAAGGGGGGCGGAGGGGGAAGCGCCTTTAAATTGCATGAACTGGCATCTTGTTATCAGACCCGCTGATTTGTGTTCCACTACAAAATTGCAAACATTCGGCACCACAATGCACTGTGCTCAGTACATTTGGAGGTGATTGTCAATGAAGGCCCTGTTGTTTCCTTTGTGTTAATCAGCACTGAACAAATGCAGAAGGTGAAGTAAAAAAAGCCTCCTTGCCACTTAACTTTGGCCCTGATTTCCTTATTTGTGAATCCAACTATAAATAATCTCCGCACACCAAAATAAACTTGGGAGTGTTAGCTGACTCAGCTCCGACAAGGAGGAGCCTTTGAGCTCACAGGGTGACAGCCCAGTACAGGGCAGGGCTAGCAGTCCCTCTGCTGCACTCCATCTCCGAAGAAGAAGAAGAAGAAGAAGAAGAAGAAGAAGAAGAAGAAGAAGAAGAAGAAGAAGAAGAAGAAGAAGAAGAAGAGTTGGTTCTTATATGCCACTTTTCTCTACCAGAAGGAGTCTCGAAGCGGCTTACAATTGCCTTCCCTTTCCTCTCCCCACAACAGACACCCTGTGAGGTGGGTGAGGCTGAGAGAGCCCTGATTTTCCTGCTCGGTCAGAACAGCTTCATCAGTGCTGTGGCGAGCCCAAGGTCACCCAGCTGGCTGCATGTGGGGGAGTTCAGAATCGAACCTGGCATGCCAGATTAGAAGTCCACACTCCTAACCACTACACCAAACTGGCTCTCTGCTGCACGATCATGTGCCTTCAATACAACCACGTATCCTTCATATTCTGGTCCCTTTTTGTTTGATATTGCCAATGTTTGCCATTGCTGGTGGAAAGCGCCATCAAGTTGCAGCCAACATACGAAGATCCCACAGGGTTTTCATAACTAGTGATGTTTAGGGATGGATTGTCAGTGCCTGCCTTTGTGTGGCAACCCTAGACTTTCTTGGTGGCCTCCCATCCAAATACTAACAAGGGCCTGCCCTGTTGAGCTTCCACAAACTGATGAGATCCAGCTAGCCTGGACCATCCAGGTCAGAGTAATGTTTTCACTCAGCTGGTCCATATTGTAAATAGCTCTAGGAACTGTTACCTGAGAGCTCTCCAAGGGAGTTTGTAGAAAGGGAGCAGATTTAGAGATGAGCCGAGTGGGCCATTGCATTTCTTTCAGCCCATGCAGGACGAAAAAAGGTGTTTCCACTCCCTGTTCCCTCCTTTCTCCTTGCGTGCTTCTGTTTGGTGTCATGCAAGGGGGAATCGGCGTGTGAGATGGCGTAAACAGTCAGTGCTGTGTGCCAGTGAGAATTAGGTGAAGAGTCCCTCAGTGGAGCAGGATGGGGCCGGTCACCTCTAACGATACCGTGACATTGGCTTTGTGAAATCGTTAACAGCCTTTGGGGGCATGCTTGCCACAGATAACGGCCGGAGGAAGGAGTTCTGTGCGCCGTTCCCATGGGGCTCCAGAGTTAGAGTCTGCACAGCACATTCAGGTTAACCATTGAAATGCAAAGCAACCTTATTCTAAGGCAGCGCGGATCCGTCAGCGCCTCTTCCAGCAAGAAGCTTCAGAAGACATTAAGCACCGCGAAATTCCTCCGAGAGGTGCCGACCCAAATAGTCACCCCCTCACCCTTGCCTGCTCACCTCAACTAACCTTCTCTGCAGCTAACAGCGAAAAGAGAAGGGGGAGAAGAACTTTTGGGGGACAAAACTGGGGCTGAATTAACTGAGCCGTGATGGATGAGTGATTAGACAATGGGAATATGGGCTGTGATTATTTAAAGCTATAGCCCAGGGGAAGGCAAGCTCCAGCGCCTGGCAACCAGAGGGAAGGTTGTGGGTAGGGACACAGGAGGGGTATGACCATAGAGTTTTTGGTGACTCCTAGAGCTACCCTATATCAGTTCTGGGTTGGCCTGAAGTGACATAGTGCTACATGGAATGCTTCCTTTGCTTATATTTCTCCATCTGACTCTTGGAGCTGCGGAGGGCAATGCCGGGTGATCCACCATCCCTATCAGTGGACTGGCAGCCCTATTCTATAGCCAAGCAACAAATAATCTGTACCACCATATATTTCTGGTAAGGGCTGGTGGGAGGAGTTGGTCTCATGGCTTAACTGCCACTCAGGGCAGCTGTCCTGCCCCTGCATGCCCCCTTCTCCAACTGGATTGCTTGTCTGTCCAATGGGCAGCCAATCACGTTTCGTCCCCCACCCCTGACCACCACCTCCTCCTTGCACTTGCACTCTGAGGCTCCAGGTCCCTGATCTGTGATAGCTGTGCCTGCCTGTGAGTTTCCTGCCCAGGAGGACAGCAGCCCTTGGGGCTCCGGGCTCCACAGTAGGGTGCTTGGCCCCTAGATGGCAGATCCAGCCAGCCGTGGTCTCAGGGTCAGGAGAGGGGGCAGGGAGGCCCCAGCCAGCAGTTCTGCTGCCCCAAGGAGCTCCATCCCCAGCCTTGCCAGGTCTTGGTGGGGCTACTGGGGCGGTGGGAGGAGGGCTGCACTGCTTGCCAGCACCCCCTTTCCCCAAAAGCCCAGCCACCACCTCCACGGGTCTCAGCATGCCTTTTGCAGCCGGCATCCAGAGGGGCCAGCAAGGGAAACCTTATTAGAGTTACAAATCTTCTTTTCCTAGGCAAAGGTGCAAGGCCCTATGATGTGACATGGTGTTAAAAAAATGAGCCAGCTGGCTTTTTCTCCCCTGGACTCCGAGCAAATCCCGAGTCAAATCATTAGTTTACTTTAATGGGTTATAGAAGCAAAAAAAGAGAGAGTTATACTCCTGTTGACGAGAGCCCCTGATAAGTTGCAGCTGTTGACCGTGTCGTTACAAAGGAGAGAAACAAATAAAATCTGGACTTCATAATCCCAGCGAGAATGGCACCCCCCCCCCAACAGGGATGACTAGCGACTCTTGCTGATTAATGAGCTACAGCTGAAATATTACCCGACAAGAACGTGGACGTGTCCATCCCTTCCGGGATAGGCCATGCATAGTGATAAAAGAGCTCTGGCTGGCTTTGGAGGCGGGTGTGTGTGGAGGAAGCCCTCTAATTCCTTCCCAAATGCCAGCTAGCGGGGAAACACCAGCTGGACTTGCTCCCGTGCCTGTAATAAATTCATTTTGTTACCCTAGAAGTCAACCTGGATAATGCAGGTGGTTCAGAATGCAACCACTCAAATGCCATTACGGGTTGACCAATGGAAACATTTCTCACCTAATGTAGCTCAGATATCCAGGCTCCCAGTTGGTTCCAGGTGCCGGTTGTGACTTCTAAAGCTCTTCAGGGTCTGGGCTCCACATATCTAAAACATTCTTTCTTCCCATCTGTTTTCATGGGCTTGAAGGGTTCTCAGATCAGTTCACCCTGCTGACTGCATGTGGGGAGTAGCAGGAAATTAAACCCGGCTCACCAGATTAGAAGTCTGGAATCCTAACCACTACACCAACTGGCTCTCTATGGGACGTATTGGGAGTGGTGGTCCCTCAGGTACACAGGGCCCCGACTCTATAGGGTTTTCAAGGTCAGAACCAAAACCTTGACCTAGAACTGTACTAGTAATCAGTGCAGCCGCTGGAGGGTTGTTCAAATATGAATCCTCCACAATGTCCACGCAACCACCCATGCCGCTACATGCCGCACCAGCTGTGATCTCCAGGTGAGGGCCAAAGGTAGCCCTGCATAAAGCAAACTACAGTATTCCAACCTGGAGGTGAACTTTGCATGGATCACTGTGGCTAGGACTTCCAGGACCAGATAGGGTGCTAGGAGCTTTGCCTGGTGCAGATGGTAAAATGAGTGCTGTGCTTCTTTCGTGACCTGCACCTCCATTGATAGGGAGGCATTGAAGGCTACCCCCAGACTCTCCACAGTGCTTAAAGCTGTTAATTGTACTCTGTCAAGATATGGAAGGCATGTTTCCTCTTCTGGCTTCTTCTTCCCCAGACACAGGACCTCTATATTCAAGGGGTTAAATTTGAGGTGGATCTGCCAGAGTCATCCTACCATGGCCCCCAGATATCTGGCCAACAAATCTGTAGGGCGTGTCCAGCCAGCTGTCCATCAGCTGGGTGTCATCAGTGTACTGGTGATGCCCTAGCCCATACCCGTGGACCAGCTGTGCATGAGGGCACATGAAGATGTTGAATAATATTGGAGAAAGAATCACACCCTGTGGCACCCCACAAGGGAGGGGACAGTGGTGCGATTGCTCCCCCACAATGGTTACACTCTGTCCCTGACTTTGGAGAAAGGAGATCAGCCACTGCAAAGCCTACCCCTATATCCTCACGCTAGCCAGGCCACAAGCCAAAGGTTTATGCTCAACTGTGTCAAACACTGCTGTAAGATCTAATAACACAAGCAGCACTGCCCGCCTTGGTCCAGCTGCCTGCAGAGGTCATCTGTGAAGGTGACTTCCACCCCCTGGCCATGCCGGAAACCGGACTGGAATGGATCTGAGACCGATGTTTCCTCCAGGAATGTTTGAAGTTGATCTGTGGCTGTCCACTCAATCACCTTCGCCAGAAACACTAAATGTGAGATTGGATCCAATGGGTGAAGTAATTTTTTTTCAGTAAAGGCTAACTCCTTTAATCTCCCCTGAGAATGTCTCTGAAAACAGGGACAGGTTTACAGTCTCCTGGGTGTAAACTTCACGGAGCTTATATTCCAACCCCAGATTGAATCAGTCCCTGCCCTCTACACAGAATGCGATTTCTGTTTGGATTTGGGGCGATTTAAAATTTCCTTCTGCAGCAAGAAGGATTGATCCGGAGTGACCCTACCTTTATTGTGCGATATCTCAGACTGCTTTTAATCCTGAATATCCATTTGGGAAAGAAAGCTCCGTGGTAGAGAACCTCTGATAGACTACACCTGGTCATGTGACATGCTTGCCTTAAAGGAGAAGCCCCTAATTTCTCTCAATTTCTGCCGGTCCTGGATTTTTCCTCCCTCCTCCCTCCCCTCCAAGAAAAGAAAGAGGCTCCCTGCCTGGCTCCTCTCCCCCCCCCTTCAACAAAAGAAGGAAAGAGGCTTGGCTCCCCCCCCCTTCTGAATTACCCTAACCACGTGCAGAAGACTTTCCTGTTTCAATGGGGAGGGGGGGGAGAGGAAGAATCGAGTTCAAAGTGATTTGAATTCAACAGGATTGACAATGGAATAAAGAAAGTAAGTGCAGACTCTACCTTAGTCTATCGAAAACAATCCCCAGGTATGACTAAGGGATCTCCAGTGCATTTACTGTCTCTACATTTTGGGGAAGATTGGGGTGAAGTAACTAGATTTTATCCACAAGAAAGCTCTCAAAAGTCTCACGGATAGGAGTCAATTGTATACAGTTTGAATGCCTTTCTTATAGGGCCGTGAGCGATTGAATTATTCTAAACAATTGAGCCGGGAACAATTAGCAGATGCTAATTGTAAAGTAATCTAATAAACTAATTGTAATTGTAAAGTAATCCGTCTTTGCGGCTTTCACTGCCATCTCACAGGACTTCATAAACATCCCATAAAATGTTCTTGACGTCTCACTGCAAGTCTTCCTCCAAACCTGCTCTGGCCATTTCAACTCCCACTTTTTCTTTATTTTCTTTCTTTATGTTAAGATTTATATCCCGCCTCTCCCAGTACAAGGTACCGGCTCGAGGTGGCTCACAATAAAACATTAAAACATATCAATAGTTACACAGTAACCAGCCCCCATTAAAATACAACACATCTAACCCAAAAAGCACAATAAAACAAGTTGGCAGGAAAATACAAAAATACATACCGTATATACGCGAGTATAGGCACCTAATTTTACCACAAAAAACTGGGAAAACCTATTGACTTGAGTATAAGCCGAGGGTGGGGAATGCAGCAGCTGCTGGTAAATTTCAAAAAATGAAAATAGATACCAATAAAATTACATTAATGGAGGCATCAGTAGGTTAGATGTTTCTGAATATTTATTTAAAAGTAAAACAGTAAACTAGCTCTGTAAGTGCAAAAGAGGATAATCCTCAGCAGGAATATCACATGAACCTACCGTACTGTCCTCCAGTGGAGGAGCTCAGGGTGGCCTAAGTGCTTCATCCATGCTCCATCATCACAGGCTCTCCCATCCAGCCTCCCCCACAACAAATACAGAAAAGACAAGAGGATGAACAGCTGCTAGTTTTTGTACCCCACTTTTTACTAACCGAAGGAGTCTCAAAGTGGCTTACAATCGGCTTTCCTTTCTCTCCTAATGTCAGACACCCTGAGAGAGCTCTGACAGAACAGTTCTGAGAACAGCTCTGGCAGGAGAACCAAACAGTGACCTCCAGGCCAGCAAACCAGAGCAGAACAGCAGTAGCTGAAGATGGCAACCTACTACAAGGACAACAGCTACCAAACCGTGAGAATGGACAACTCTATTATAACAGTGCCCTCCCCAGAACAAAATACTGAAATAAAGAACTGTAAAACTGAACACTGAAAGAAAGAACTGTAAAAATCAAGTTTGAAGAAGAAGAAGAAGAAGAAGAAGAAGAAGAAGAAGAAGAGTTTGTTCTTATATGCCGCTTTTCTCTACCCGAAGGAGGCTCAAAGCAGCTTACAATTGCCTTCCTTTTCCTCTCCCCACAACAGACACCCTGTGAGGTGGGTGAGGCTGAGAGAGCCCTGATATCACTGCTCGGTCAGAACAGTTTTATCAGTGCTGTGGCAAGCCCAAGGTCACCCAGCTGGCTGCATGTGGGGGAGTGCAGAATCGAACCCAGCATGCCAGATTAGAAGTCCGCACTCCTAACCCCTACACCAAACTGGCTCTCTTAAAGGAACACAACCCCAAGTAGAAAAGCCAAACAATGTTGCTCCTCAGATAAAAGAAGAAAGAAACATGAGGAGAAAGAAACAGTGATTCCCAAAGCATCCCCAAAACTCACTCCACCCACAGAAACCAAAATAATAGTTTGGAAGAAGTGATTAAGAAGAGGAAGAAGAAAAGTGCAGGCAAGAGGGAAAAAAGATTGGAGTCCCTCAATCAAACTGTTGATGTCTTTTCCAGTGATGATCCTCCAATGTTCAGCGCAGCAGCCAACCAGCCAACAGCACACTCGCTGGGAGTTAAACTGTAAGAGTCTACTCTACTGGACAGAGCAGCACAGGCCAGGAGGCCAGCAACAGAAGGCAGGTAAGAAGACCCCTAGCCTTGTATACTTTCCTGGCCAAACACAGAAGCTCAAAAAGGAGAAACCTTCTATGCTTGGCTAGGAAATGCTTTCCCCCCAAAACATGCTTTCCTGTAGGCTAACTACCTCGGCATTACAATACATTTTGCAAATGCACAATGCATTGCAATGATTGGCTAGCCTCCCACAGCCAATAAAATAATTTATTTCAATTACCATATATACTCATGTATAAGCCAAGGGGGGCTTTTTCAGTGTAAAAATGTGCTGGAAAAACTCGGCTTATACTTGAGGATATACAGTAACTCCCTGGAATACTTGGGAGGCAGGATCAGTTATCAACTAACTCATTGACTGAGCCATCGGGAGACATTGGGTCCCACAGCGCATTCAGGAAATCAGTTGGATCCATAATTCTCTATGGGTGGGCATAAATTCACTCTCTGCCTATATAGGGTGGGGGTACAAAACCCGGCTTCCAAGTGCTGTCATGGAAGACACTAGGTCAGAATTCTGATTAGAGGCAGCTTGACTGCGTGGACATTGAAGTCCTCCAGAATAGGTAACCTAGGGTGCTGCAGTTCCCAGGCAGCTGCTGCCTTCAGTTGATTTGGCAGGGCATCTGTTGTTATATTAGGAGCCTCTTGTGGCGCAGAGTGGTAAGGCAGCGATATGCTGTTTGAAGCTGTCTGCCCATGAGGTTGGGAGTTCGATTCCAGCAGCCGGCTCAAGGTTGACTCAGCCTTCCATCCTTCCGAGGTCGGTAAAATGAGTACCCAGCTTGCTGGGGGGTAAACGGTAATGACTGGGGAAGGCACTGGCAAACCACCCCGTATTGAGTCTGCCATGAAAACGCTAGAGGGCGTCACCCCAAGGGTCAGACATGACTCGGTGCTTGCACAGGGGATACCTTTACCTTTACCTTTACTGTTGTTATATTAGGCAGCCAGTACACCAGCCAGATGGCCAATTTCTGGAATATGTTCCACCCCAGGCCTGTGCATTCAGGGATTGGGATTGTTGGCATAGGGAGAAAGACTCCCAGACCAGCATGGCTACCCCTCCCCCTCCCTCTGGTCCAGGACTGATAGAGGCCAGTTTCTTCAGGGCAACAATTTCGCCCTTCCTCACCCAGGTCTCAGTAAAGCAGGCCAGGTCTACCTTATGCTCTGCCAAAGGTACTGAAAGCTGCTCTGCTGGAGCTTTTAATGGGGTATGGATAAAAGACATTTTTAGGGGTTATGTGGGATCTAATTGTATTTTGCACCCTGGCTAGCTGGATACATCAGATCCAGGAAGCTAAGCAGGGTCAGTACTTGGCCCTGGTCACTATTTGGACTGGGTGGGAGACCTCCGAAGAAGTCCAGGCCATGGGAAACCACCCTTGAGTGTATCTTGCCTTGAACATCCAATGGGGCTGCAGTAAGTCAGTTGTGACCTGCAGCCCTTTCCGTTGCCACTGACTGTATTTTGCACTTTTGAAAATTTGAACCCCCCCCCCCCTCCCCCTTGAGCTATCAGAAAGGTATGTGGCTATTTTAACGAAACAAGTAAGTAAATCTGAATCGAACTCTGCGGGCATCGCATATGAATTGAGCCTAGCCGTCTGTTCCTTTCTTTTCTCTTCCCATAAATTTCCTTTCTAAAGTCTGCCTATCGTATTGTTTAATATTTTAGAAGTTTTCTATAGCTCTGATGTGGCTTAAACCGCGGAATGATGGATGAAGGCTTTAATAATTTATTTCCTTTTTTACTGGGACATAATTGCTCTCGCCTTCATTCGTTTGCCGTACGACAGAGAGGGAGCCCGGGCAGCTACCGCTAAGAGACGTCCCTGGGTAGTCTTTAGACAGTTTGAATGATACTCGATTTCTTGTTACAGGGCAGCAGCAAATGGAATTATTTTCTCTGGTGTAAAAGGCTTGCATAAACATGATTGACAGTGATCTTGTCCGACGAAAACTCCGCTGCAAAGAGAGACATATGCGTTGCTGGAAGAAAGGGAGGGGGGGTAAAAACCCAACCTTTTAATGTATCAAAATGTATTTGATCACAGGGAGGATTCATTAGCTGTTGCGCTGACACTTGTAGCAATTTCACGGCTTAGTGGAAAGCAGACTGGTACACTAGGGGGAAAATACGATCCAGGATACTGTATTCGTCGAAGGGCTGGATCCATTCCAGACTAAATTGGCCGCTTTTCACTCGTTCCTGTTTCCCAAAGCAGCCCCCTCTCCTGTTCTTCAGGATTCCCTACTCCCCCACAAGCTGTGTTTCATGGAGATCACTGGGGTGCAGCAGTGAAATGTCCATTCTGTTTACATACAGTGCAGTCAAGTAACTGCTGATTTACGGCCAAGCCAACAAAGGGGTTTTCAAGTGAGATCCGGACGTGGTTTCCCTTTGCCTTCCTCTGCAGAGGTTTCCTTTGTGGTCTTCCATCTAAATACCAACTCTGCCTAGCTTCCAAGATCTGAGAAGACTGGGCTACACTATGCACTTATGGTGACCCCCACTATGGTGACCCCACTGTCACTATGGACCAACGTGTATTCATTGCTCCAGGCAGCTTGCTAGAAAACAAAGCCCTGTTCCAGGGAGAAGGGATAGGGAGGTGGGCATGACAGTAGATGCTGGAGACGGAGATGGCACTGGAGATGGCGCTGCTTCTGTCCACATTATTATGCACTGCTATCTTGCTGGGGGTTGCTGGTTGCTCTCCTCCTGCACACGCAACAAAGCTGAGGGAATCAAGTTTTGTGGATTTCCCGAGTTAAAATGGAGGATATGGCTGCCAGATTGCTGCTGGGATGCTGGATGCAGATGACGTCATTTGAAACGCCAAAAATATGGCGTCTGCAGGGGATAAGTGTCACACTTTATTTTCAGGGTGCGGAATGGCCCTCAGAAATAGCTTATTCAGAACTACACAGCACTTTATTCTCTTGCCCCAGTAGAATAAGAAATGAATTGGATGTTAATGGTTTTTAATGTCAGATGGTAATTATTTTATGGTGACATTATTTTAACGTGGTTTATTATGAATGTTGTAGGCCACCCTAAGCCCTTAGGGAAGGGAGGCATATAAATTAATGAATTAAATAAATAATCCCCAGCCATGGAGTTTCAGCATTACAATACTAGGAAAGAACTTTCAGGGGAAACAAAAATCAAGTTTTCCACAAAGGTTTCTGTTCTGACCCAGTTCTGAACTCAGTCGACAAGCACTGTCACGACTGATGATAAACCGTCAACTCTTTGCCATCTATTTTTTCCTCTGGGATTGCACTGTCTCCCAAAAAGACAGCTATGGCAGTGGTTCAAGATAACCCTAGTTCAAGCACAGGGTGTAGGTTGATGACAAGAGATGGAAGACTTTTGCTGTTCTAAAAATGGCTTTCTCCAGGAACCAACTGCATTGAGCTGCCCCCATCAAAATTCCAGCCTTGCTGTCTTCATTATATATTATGCAAATTTTCCAATTTGAAAAGGGTGAATAAGGGGAGACATGCTAAAGTGGCATGGTACAGCCCAATCGTGTCAGATTTCAGACGCTGTCAGCCCTGCTTAGTATTAGATGGGAGACATTCAAGGAAGATCACAGAGGGAGACAATGGCAAACCATCTCTTCTCATCTGCCTTGAAAGCCCTTTGCTGGGGTTGCCATAGGCTGGCTGTGACTTGGCAGTATTTGCACACACACAAGGTGAGACATGATGGAGGTCTATAAAATTATATATGGTTTGGAAGAGTGGAGAGGGAGAGAATGTTCTCCCTTTCCCATAATACCGGAACCCAGGTCATCACCTGAAACCGAAAACTGGGAGACTCAGGACAAACAAAAGGAAGTACTTCTCTACACAACACATAGATGAATTGTGGAACTCACTGCCACAGGATGTGGCAACTGGGATGGCTTTAAAAGGGGAGTGAATAAATTCATGGAGGACAGGGCTCCCAATGGTTATTGGTCATAATGGACATCTGCTGTCAGGATCTGCCTGTTTGTAAGCTTCTTGCCATGTTCATTTGGGATTATTAATATTCATAAGGTTTTGATGAGATGTCAGTTGTAACCTATCCGTGCCAGCAGTCAATCTATGGTTAGTAAAATGTATGATCGTTGAGGGGGGGGAGCAAGCCTGGGAAAGTCTTAACATTTGTAACCATCTTTATTGTTTTGCTATACTTGTAGTGCTCTTTAGCCTATTCTTACCTTCATCTTGGGAAGGAAGTTTGGAACCTTATTGGATGCACTTGGCATTGGTTGACTTGGCGTAAAGGATGTAATGTGTACCTGGGCACAAAGTTAGTTCGTCCACCTTTTCCTTGGAACAGGATGTGTTTATGTCTGTTGGGAGTAGAGTGTCTTGGGGTATATGGATCAATGTGTTGCCTATCAATTTAGTTTCAGTAAGAATACTCATAAACTTTGGATCACTTCTTCATTAAAATGCTTTTGATTGTGGCTGACAAACACTATAATAAATATGATTGATCGCATTTACTAATATGCCAAAGATATTCATTGGAGAAGTCAATGGATATTTGACATCTGGTAACAGAAATAATATGCTTTTTTGTATTGGTTGTTGGGGAACACAAATGGGAGGTTGCTGTTCCAATCACTTTGCTTGTGGGCTTCCTAGAGGCAGCTGGTTGCCTGTTGGGTGAACAGAATGCTGAACATGAATGGCCTTTGGTCTTATTCAGCATAACTCTTCTTATCTTTTTATGTTCCATCATTGTTGTTGTTTTTACCTACTGCTTTGATATTGGAATAACAAGAGTGACCGAAATTCTTTTCAGATAAAAACTCAAAATATATCACAGTTCTCCTAGGGTGATGGCTGACTTTGTTGCACTGGAGTAAAAACCAGGTGTTCTGGATGTGCAAGAAATATTATTAGGAGGTGAGAACCATCGCTGAATCATCCATATAGAACTTAAAATGGAACACAATGATTTGTGTAGAAATCATCTTCATGGAAGATGAATCAAACCATCTAGTAGCTGGTTCCCTAGAACCATAGAATCATAGAGTTGGAAGGGACCCCAGGGTCATCAAGTCCAACTCCTTGCAGAATGCAGGAAATTCACAACTATCTGCCCAACCACAGTGACCCAAATTCCATGCCTAGATGATGCCCCCTCTCCAAAACCCCCGGCCAGTCTGGCCTGGGCTTCCAAAGCTTCCCCTAGGATAGCTGGCACTACCCATTTGGTGTAGGCAACTGGGTGACCTTGGGCTAGTCACAGTTCTCAGAGTTCTCTCAGCGTCACCAACCTCACACGGTGTCTGTTGTGGGGAGAGGAAGGGAAGGAGATTGTAAGCCTCTTTGAGACCCCTTCGAGTAGTGAAAAGCAGAGTATAAAATCCACCTCTTCTTCTTCATGCCTTCATGGCAGGGCTGGAGCGGGGGTTGGGTCTGATGAGGAGCAGCAGCAGAACGAAGGCGAGACCCCTCCCTCAAAAAACAAAACAAACAAAACTTTCAAGCATCTGTTTCTCTTAATTCTTCTAATTATCGTTAATATTTCATGTGTGGAGTGCCCATCACAGGGAGAGATGAAAGACAGAAAACTGTGCCTTTGGGTCCTCTTTACAATTGATGAGAAAGCTCTGATGGTCTATGACATGTCGAGAGGAGCCAATGAGAAGCATTTTTTAAAAAAGAAATCTGCCGATGCGGACGTGTGTGGGCCTCTTCCTCCACAATGACTGAGACTGCCGGGCAGAACAATAATGCTGCCTCCTCACACTCACACACCGAAAAGGGACAGTGCGTAATTACAGCCCTCCATAAACAGGCCTCTCAAGATCCATTTGCATTATTCCCTTTCTATTATTTATTGGCAACATTTAATTACCACATCCTTCACACACTGTAATTAAAGAGTCAAAACAGGGCTCAACGACTCAATTAGGGCCTTTTAAACGTTTTTATTTTGGTCCATGCATGCCTACGTTAAATGAAGGTTCAGGTTTTACTGGAAGTCTTTAATATCACAAAGCGTTCAACCTGAAGGCTGCTTTGGTAGGAATAAATCAACTTCAGACCCAAAAGCTGGCCAACTCCAAGCTCTTGTTTCGACATCCATAGTCACAAGGCAGATTTGTTTTTGTTTTTTTCCGGCTGGGAAAAATGCTTGAAGAGCCAGTTGTCTTCTTTGGGGCTAGTATCTCAGCAACGTCCTCTCTAGGTTTTTTCATCCTGCTATGATCCGGGGGTGGCCAAATTGTGGCTCTCCAGATGTCCATGGCTTACAATTACCATGAGCCAATGCCAACTCCATGCAGGGGCTCTTCAAGATGGAGCCAAGTTGTTTTCTGTTGCCCCCAAGAGTCGGACCAGAACCAATGGGATGAAATTAATTCAAAAGATTTCCTGTCAGAGGGGTTCTTCAGTAGAACAAGCTCCTTCAAGAGATGGTGAGTTGTCCTTCTTTGGAAGTTTTTAAGTAGAGTCTAGTCATCTGACAGAAATGCTGATTGTATGAACTTAGGTAGATTGTGACTGGGTGGGCAGGAAGGGATGTGCCAGTATTATCTCTTGTGGTTCTTCCTTGCATACCCAGGACATTGCTGAATGCCACTATGGAATGGTAGGTGAATTTCCTCCAGCAGGCCAGGCAGAATTCTGGAAATTTCTGGTGGGAGGATCACTTGGGCATGAAATTGGGGTCACTGTGGATGGGCAGGTAGTTGTGAGTTCCTGCATTGTGCAGGGGATTGGACTAGATGACCCTGGAGGTCCCTTCCAACTGCTAAGGGCATTCTAAAACCCCAGCAGCATGTGTGGACTTTCAGTGGTGGACCCCTAGGTGGACTATTTCAGTTAAGGAAGATTGATGATGGTAAAATACTTGTGTCATCTCCCAATGTGACATGTACATTTGTATTGTAGATATGAGCATATGATGCTGCATTATACTGACTAGACCAGCGGTTCTCCACTGCTCTAATGCTGCGACCCCTACAGCAGGAACGGTGGTGGCAGCGTGTGTGTACATGTGTGCATGCACACGCTACCACCACTCCTGCTTGCCACAGCGCTCGCTGTGGCGCTGGCCTCCGCATAGCCTCAGTGAGCTCCAAGGCGGCGCAGAGGAGGCCAGCATCAAGCCACCACTACGGCTGCGACCCCCGGGAGAGAGCTGAATTACCCGAGGGGCCGCAACCCCCATGAGAACCACTGGACTGGACCACTGGTCTAATTAAGGTCAGTATTGCCTGCTCAGACTGGCAGCAGTTCTCCAAGATCTTCGGCAGAGATCTTTCCCCCTAACTTCCCGATTCTGCTCCTGTTTGGAAATTGAAGCGCCTATGTGCCAGATAGGTGGGCAAACCAAAGACACTTCTTACCTGATCCTTTTAACCCTAGTGGCTAGCATTGCAGATAGCTAGCCCATGTGCTTTTGTAACTGGATTTTCCTGTGCAGGACAGGAAAATCTACTTTTAAAGTGCTTTGAATGCATTACCTTGCATGTGCAGAATGGGCCCGAGTTAAAAATATTCTACCTTCTATGGAGCTAGAACACACTTTGTGGAATTTGTTTCATAGCTGTCATAAAGGATTCTCTGATTTACGACCCGCGAAAAAAGGAATGTGGCAATGATTGTCTCTATTTTAAAACATTTTATTTCATTGGTTTTCAATTCGACTTTTATTAAAAAGGAAGGGGAGGGGAAAGCACCACTGAATTTGTAATACTGATAAACATTATTCATATTAACAACAGCATATATACACAGCATATATACACATACATATGTCTATAAACAGGATTTATCTGGTTTTTTAAGTCAGATGAATTTCTCTGAGGGAGTCGGAAAAGTAGTTGTCTTTTATAGCACTTGGGTTTTGTTTGTTGAAATATTTGCCCTTGTTGAGAGACGGCGAGAGTTAAAATTACGAAACATCCAACAAGATGGAGCTCTCCAAAAAAAGATATTTAGCCTCTACATTTTTTCCTCTCAGTGCTGAAATAGCAGTGTGGTTTTTTTCCCATATCTGTGAGTGGTTGGTTGGGTGATTTTTTTTTTTTTTGGTTTTTGCATATCTTTTGGGCGACAGTTCACCTGTGAGTGTCTGAATAAATCAGTAGAAAATAACTCGGCACACTTTCCCCTTTTGCTTCCTCCCGGTCAGAATGATTTGGCAGCCGCCGATATGCCAAAGAGAGGAATGAGAAATGCACTGAGCAGGTCTTCTTTAGGAAATGCAATTTGTCTGAGAGATGAGATGCGGCATCCAGTTCATCGGAAAGGCGAACAGTTGATGTTAATTTCCCCCAAATAAAAGCCAGGTATGGATTTTATTAATCGCAGCATCTTCTCAAAACCCTTCGATTCTTTTGGGCGACGTCAGGTAATCGAATGAGACTGTCAGCTAATCAATCAGCTGACCTCCCCCCCTCCCTCTAAGCAAGCCCAGGATAGCTCTAGCTCCATTTTCTTTGGGGATGAGGCAATCGTCAATATAACCAAGGCAGCAAGACTGGGTAACTGGGTATTACTTATCCCACCCTTGCCAGAAGTGCTGGCCGGAAGCAGGGACAGTTCAGAAGTCAAATCACCGTTGCACTGTGGGTACTAGACTTAAGGTAGGATGGAAGCAGGTCATGGTTTAGCTACACCCGGAAGTAAATCATAGCTTAGATCCAATCAGAATGCTTCTGGTGGTAAGAAACTCCCGTCCACAGAGCATGACTTTCTCACCTGCTCCATTCTCACGGTACCCCCCAAACTCTCCCTAAAACGCATCCCACGGTGGGAGGGGGGGGGGCGTTCTAGCTGCAGCAGGAAGGGGGAAGGAGGTGACAATCGTACCACCTGTAGAAACACTCCTGTTGAACAGTTTTAGTTTGGGGGAGGCCTGATCTCTTTATAAACATGTATGATCCTCTCCTAAATTTTACAGCCACACAATATGTTACCTGAACTTTCACTGTGGACACAGAAGGACTCTGGTTTATCATAGGTGGTTGTGGGGAAGAATGAAGAGTTAAGAGAGTCTTTCCTTATGCTATTTGAGAACTGTTTATTATCCAGGTCTAGACTGGGAGGTATCAATAATCAGAGCCACATGGTGCTGCTTCCCCTGTTGCTACCCTCAGTTCAGCCATTAAGACCTTCTACACAGGAAGGAATCCACTTCCCCAGCTTTGTGGGTGAGGTATGTGGCTGCCATCCTTATTTGTCTTTACCAAATTAGCTGACATCTTAAGATTGGTAGAAGGCCAGGGATTCTGACTGATGCTGGGTGGGGAGAAACCATTTCAGTTGAGGAAGATTCATGGGATGAACAGGGTTGGGGGCAGAAGAACCCTTCAGCCTGTGACTGAAGTTTTTAGAAGTTCAGGAGCCTGCTAGGAATAGTCAGGAGTGACTACTTCTCCGGCATCGTAACTCCTTGGGTCTGCAGCCCAGGGATATTGATGTTAAATTCCGTGTTTAGGTACAGCTTCTCAAATACAAAAAAAACCCCACGCTCCATCTGAACATTTTTGAAAGTTGGGCACATGTAGAAATATGGTTTCCCCTTTAAGCTTTGGGGACCCAAGTGCAAAATGTTAACAGGGCAGCCCTGGAAAAACACCACCAAGCCCCAGTGAAATCAAATGGAGCTCAAGAACATCTTTATCGCTGGGTATTTTTTTCCCACTCTCATGTTGAAAATGAGGACTATGCTGAAGAAGCCCTGTCCCACTGTTGTTGGACCTACAGTAGGGTGTTTGGAGAGATTTATAACTCAATCTTGCCTCTCCAGAGGTCAAATCTGAGCATAAATTCCTCGGCAGGATAAAGCTCTTTGTAAGAACGGTCAGACATTATTGAAGGCGTTGGCATTTTCATTTTTTTTTAAAAACGGCGTCTCTGGTAGGATGGATGAAAGCAGCCATTTCATTTGCCCAAAGAGTCCAACACAAGAGTTAAAGCTTCCAAGCATCAAGATCACAGCCAGGTGGGGATGGGACAGAGGCAGGTTAGATGGTGTGTGCCCCTTCCAGCTAAGGTTCAGAAACATAAAATGGAAGTCAAGGAATCTCAAATCACACTCTCCGCCAACTCCCCTCCCCCCAAAAACTCATTCTATCATTAATTTTTCCCTAACAGATCAGTGCAAAAGAACCAGTAGTTCCCCCTGTTGAAATTCACCCGTCACCTTCATCAGCCACCTTAGATGAAGACCAGAACTTCCAATCCTGCCTCCTTGAAATAAATGACCTCAGGAAGGGTCATCCAATTCAAGTCCAGTTATTAAGAGTTGTGTGTGACTTCTTGCATGAGGATGTTCATCTCCGAATCCTCAGTAGATGGGTGGATGATGTCCACATGAAGATATGCTTTGGGATGTGCATCCAATTTAAACCCCTTAGCTTCTGGGCCAAAAAAGATCCATATGCAAAATTTGCTGTTCCATGGGGGATTTCCTTGGTAGCAGGGTCCCAGATCCCAACACAAACTAAGGCAATTTGTTCCGCTTACTTGGGTGTGTTTGTCAGTGAAGAAATGGATGGAATTGAGCAAACCAACACCAAAAGCTTATGGTTTCCAGTTCTTGATAGTATACCGGATTGTGTAAAGCAGGAAGGGGGAGGGGAAGCAATACCTTTATCACTCTCCTAGCATTTGAACCCACATCACATCTTAATTTCTAACATGAAGTTTAATCCTCAAGGCTGGGTGTGTGTTCCGAGTTAGAATGATGCCCCGAGAGGACGGGAATTCAGCAGTCAGTACAATTTGTGCAAATGGAACACATCTGCATAATTTCTCCAGCTCTGCAGAATTTATTCTGCTCGTCATGAAAAGGTTCAAGTAGTCCTGCTGGACCCTTAAGCCCCACCTCTGAAATTTTATTCAGCTTGCCCCTTAAATCTTGAGATTTAAGGGTCTTTGTCCTCTTATGTGAAACTTTCTTATGCTGAATCCCACCATTGGTCCATCCAGGTCTTATTGTCTACTTAAACTGGCAGCAGCTTGCCAGGGTCTCGGGTAGAGGTCTTTCCCATCCCTTACTAACCAATCCCCTTTTTAAGGGACCTTCTGCATGCCAAGCAGGTGAGCCACAGCTACTGAGCCACTTCCTTCCCTCAAGCATGCCTCAGTAGTCCTGAGGACCATATATGCCCAAGGCTCTAACTCAGTGGTTCTCAAGTGCCACCACTCTGTGACCCTACAGCAGCAGTGGCAGCAGCGACGTGCATGCTCATGTGGCAGCACACATGTGCACATGCTGCCTTTGCTCCCGCTGTAGGGCGGAGTGGCGGTGGCATGGCGCTGGCTTCCTCTGTGCTGTCTTGGAGGCCAGTGTCACAGGAGCAGTGGTGGCAGCAGTGGCATGACGCTGGCTTACTCTGTGCCACCTCGAGGCGGTGCAGGGGAGGCCAATGCCATGCTGCCACCATGACCCCCAAGCGACCCCTCAGGGGGTCACGACCCCCGGGTTGAGAACTTCTGCTCTAACTCATATTAAATGTGACTGGGCAAAAGAAACAGTGAATCATGTGGCCAGCTATGTCTTAGGAGCTCAGTGAAGTAAGGGCGAATATAATCTCCTCATTGTGTTCTCTTTAAACCATGATGAGAGCTGATGTTGAAAGCTGAGCTGAACAAGGTTCCGGTATAACCTTGTTTCAGTTGTATTTCAGCAGCAGCAAAAGCTAAAAATGAGAAATAAGACAATAAATACAAAATATAACTCCCAAGTTACAATTTCCAAGAAGGGACAATGAAAAAATGAGACTATTCTGGTGAGCCAAGTTTGATTCCTCACTCCTCCTCCGAATGCAGGTACCTGGGGGTGACCTTGGGTTTGCCACAGCACTGATAGAGCTGTTCTGACCGAGCAGTTCTACCACTCATCCCCACCTACCTCATAAGGGTGTATGGCGGAACCGGTCACCTGCTTGACAGAGCCTGTGGGCCCTGTTCCAGCCTTCCGCCCTTTGCCTGGGTGGGGCCTATCTCTTCTTGTCCATTGCTGCCACCCCTCACTGACTATATCCCTTCCCAAGGGACAGAGAGATCCCTCGGCTGGTTTCCTGGTGCTTTAGAGTCAATACCATCAATCTTTAGGTCCTGGCTGAGGAGTTTTGCCTGGTTCTCCTCCCCTGACCCTCTCAACACACTACTACTCAAGTAGGGGAGACTAGGTGGTCTGGAGCATCAGCTTCTTGGTTATGTGCAAAATTCAAGTTTATTAAACTATTAACACTCAGATAGATAAATTTACACTCCCTCCAGGACACCACATGACATCAAGCCACAGCATGTATACACGCTCCAGGAATGCATGCCTAAATGCACTCCTCTTTCTCTACACTCCCTGCTGAAGAGGGGGAGAAGCTCCTGTGGACACTTGCCTGGCAGTCTCATTGCCCACCTCCTTGGTGGCTAGGCCAGGCCCTGTCCCTTCGCCTAGGGCAAGAAGGATCTTCTCTGTGGAGAGATCTGACACCTTCTCCCTTGGAGATCCTGGACAGACTGCCCCCTCCCAGGAGGTCTGGAGCCTAAATAACCACAAGCTCCTCCCCCTGGTGGAGCCTGACTCCTACATTCTTATTGGGGCATGTGACCCTCTCCTTTCCCTGAGTCTCCTGGGAAGTGTAGGCAATTACAGCCCTTCCACCCCCCCCCCCAGCAGCCATTTTAACATGCAGGCCCAGGACAGCCATTTTAGAGCACCAGTCCCCCTCCAGGACTCATTTTGCCACAGGGCGTCTGTTGCGGGTAGAGGAAAGGGAAGGCGATTGTAAGTCGCTTTGGGACTCCTGGTAGAGAAAAGCAGCATATACAAACCAACTCTTCTTCCTCTTCTACCTCTCCTATAAAACACAGAAAACAAGAAGGAGCCAAGCTCAGAGTAGCTTTTGCTGCTGATGAAACCCAACTGAAACAAGGATATACCGGAACCATGTTCAGCTCAGCTTTCAGGATCAACTCTCCCCATTGTTCAAAGGAAACACAACCAAGAGGCCTTCTATTCATCCTTTCTTTGTGCGCTCCTAAGACATAGTCAGCCACACGATTTGTTCTTCCCTTTGTTTTGATGCTATTGTGTCATACTCAAAGTCAGCATTGCAGACCTAGCCTTCCTAAGAGTCCAGTTGTAAAAATATGAATGAAGATCCCTTCGCTCTGGGCCCCTACAGTAGGGACCTGAAGAACGCCATTCAGAAATGTCTCACTGACCAGCATTAATCTCCCTAGGAAAAGGGAAAAAGGGATACGTGAAAAAGCTCTTCGTTTCAGCATACTGGTCCCATCCATTTCCCCACTTCCGCCCTGCATGACAGAACATTCTTTTTGTCCCCTAATCCTTGCACAAGTGCAGGACTCTCGGCTAGATGGAACCAATTGGTGCTTATTCTTTGCAAAAAGTCCTTCAGGACCTATCTGTCTTTCTTTGAGCCCTGCAGAAAGAGATGGCCTAAATTTCCCCGGAGATCCCATTGGTTGGAAGGATTAAAAAAGAAAAAAAAAAAGCAACAGGAGTTTAAATATACAAGGTCACCGGGGAATGACACCCAGTAACAGTTTGTTCTTATCTCGGCTACTTCAATCAACACCTTGTCTGATAAGGGATTTCTGGCTTAATGGGCACCGCTCCGGAGGCAGCCGCGGTCCTTTGCAGGCAAGCCGCTAAAGATGCTGGAAAACCTGGACGGGATCGGCAGTGCATTTTCCCTTTGGCAACTTGGATCAGGACTGTGGGCATTAGCTCCTTTCCCTCTTGAGTTTTTACCTCTCTTGCCCAGATCTGCCATTTGCCCCAAAGAGGGACATGCCAGGCCTGGCAGGTCAGAAAAATGGCCCTAGGGGAAGATTTAAACTCCCTTTTTCCCCATGCAGGTACTAATTGCTTTTTAAAAAGGAAACCAAGCTAGAGGTACAGTCAGTGGGTCTTCTTCTGGTTTGGCCATAGCAAAGCCACTGTCTTTGGTCTGTGCAATGCTCGCCACAATGTTGGGCCTTCCCAGACATGTGCTATGATAACTTGGTTGTGCTTTGCTTGCCTGCAGAGCCGGGATCACCATGTAAGCCCCAATTGGGAGGCTTCAGTATCTCTCCCTAATTCATTGGTTCTCAACCTTGGGGTCACGACTCCATTTGGGGTCGCTTGGCCCCTTCCCCAGGGTCACCAGGTTGCCAGCCACTGGTGGGGGGTGGCAGGTGGCAGTGGCGTGTGGAGGCATGTCGTAGCGGCGGCCGGCGGCAGCGGAGGCAGCTGAGCCATGGCAATGGCTGCCTCCATGCAATCTCAATTGTTGTGCACATGCGCATGCACACGCCACCTGCGCTCCGCATGCACACGCTGCCACCACACTAGCCGCCATCGAAGTTGGGATTGCGGCAAAGAAAATGTTGAGTACCGCTGCCCTAACTGGTCCTGCCAAGTGCCGCTTTGTCTCCCTGCCATAGAGTCTTCCCTCCCTAGTTGGCAAGGGAGCGCAAAACTCCCATTTCCCACCGAAAACACTGCCTGTGCCCCAACACAACGGCAAGCCACTTCTGCTGACAATCTTCACTGATAATCTCAGCAAATAGACCAGGGCAGCAGAGGAAGGAACTGTGTGTGCAACAGCCCTGAAGATCAACAGTCCCGATCCCCAGCTGCGGACTGTTTTTAAGGGCACGGTAGAAGTGCCGCCCAGCCACCTCTCTTCCTTTGATGCCAACCAATCCCCTTTGCGAAGCCTGACTCACTCGGGAAGTGGGGCTGCTGCTAGAGCAAAAACGATCTTTGAAGAATCGACTCGGAAGGGCTCAGATCAGCTGTAGCTCCCAATTCCATTCCCAAGCCAGAACATCTCCTTGGCTCTTAAAGGAATATTATCCAACATGGACTTCCCAAAGCAGGCTTGATATCGCTCACGCCTGACTCTCCTAAAGATGTGGCAGGGAGATATTCTGCTCCACCACATGGAGAAGCAATGAGACATGGGGGTGGGTGAGTGATTCAAGGCATGAAAAGAGTTCAGAAGTGAAAACAAAGTACTCCCCCCCAAAAAAAAACCCAACAAAAAACCTTCAACTGTCTGAACTGGAAACCCCAGGCACAAAGATGGTGGTTTTGGAAATCTGGTCTGGATCGCTTCACCTCTGGAGTGAGCTGCCTGTTTGGTTTCTCCCTGTCAAGATATGCCCAGGGAATCACTCCCTACCCAAACATTCCTCCAGACAGGGCTGTTGTCAAGAGACAGGCAAACAGGGGGCAGGCATCAATTTAGGGCCAAGAAAGGTGATGGTTATAACAATGTATGAAAAACTGTACAGATCCCTTTAAGACCTTTGGCCATTTCCCGGAGGTGATTGAGGCCTTGGGTCGTCTCTTGGTGGGATCCCAGCCACAAGGTCCCATGGCCATCTCGACTCTCATGCAGCTGTTTTGGAAAAAGCCGGACTTCCCCTTCTCCTCTGGCGCTCTGTAGGGTCCATCAGTTTCCGGGCTGTGAACAGGCAGGGGCACAAAGAGATCCAGCCAATGCGCACCGGTGTCCAAACACGTGCAAAGAAGGCCTGTGTGCCAAACTCTTGGCTGGCGTGTCCATATTACTGTGTACCTGGGATGAGTTTGGGCAGCCTCTGGTCTGCCCCCTGGGAGAGGGGCAAGAGTGGGAGAAAAGGGGGGCTGATGAAGGTAAGGGATGGCCGTCACGACCCCATTGCTTTCGTGAGTCTTGTTTGTATTGTACGTTCCTCCCTTTTGCTCTCACTCATAATCTGGGCATGAGTCACATCTGGCATGGACCAAAAACAGACACTTGAGGGCACCTGGCAAGGTGCTATCTGGTCTCCAAGGATTCCAGGTATTCCAGGGCTAAGTCATAGCAGAAGTGGTACTGTTCCTTTAAGGGAAGAGGAGGGGTGGGGAGAAAGAGAGAGAGAGACAGAGAATGAGTCAAAAGCATATTCTGCACAGAAAGGAACAGGCAGGCAAATGCCAGCAGCTGTGTCAGGCTCAACAAGTGGGACAAGGTAAGGTGGTTACCTGTGCCCCCCCACCCTGTCCTCCCGCCTTCATCCCTGATGCCAGCCTCATCCTGACAGCTCCCACCCAGAAACTGGGCCTAGTCTGCACACCTAGGATAATGCACTTTCAATGCACTTTCAAAGTAGATTTTCCTGCTGCCAAAGCACATTGAAAGTGCATTATCCTAGGTGTGCAGAATGGGCCCTGGAGCAGCTGAATTTTCTTCTCACTTGGTTCTCCAGATGTCTTTAAAGTCTGCTCAGCTTTCTGGCCTATCGGATGATCCAATGTTTGGGAAGTTTTGGTTTTTGGACATATTGTGAGGCTGCCTTTTACTGCACCAGATCATCGGTCCATCAAGGTCAGTACTGTCTGCGCCGACCGACAGTGGCTCTCCTGCCGCAGGGCAACATGTGCCACTCGCATGGCTTCCCATGATGCCTGGGGAAGCAGCCTGAGCTGGCGCTCGGACGGCCAAGATCGAAACCTCGAGAGCCACAGCCAGCCATAGGACATAATACTGAACGAAAGCAGCACAACAGTTTGATTCATTAAAAGGAAATTCAGAGGTTTTGAGGAAGCTCGCAAGGATGAGATAGGAAGTCAGCAATCCTGGCTCCCTGGTGGTCTAGCTGGTTGCTAAGGAAACCAGGAAACAAGGACATGCAGGCCCATTTCTTCCTTGCCACCAAATGCCAATGAAAAGCCTCTAAATCCCAGGAAACCGAGCTGGGGAGAAATATATGAATATCATCGAAGGAGCTGATGCTGTATCTGCTGGGGAGGCTTTTTATTCCTGCCAAACGCTCAGTAAAGCACTTGAGTTTAGTTTTTGTTTTTGGTTTCCCCCCTGAATTTTTCCACTAGAAGTTTGGTGCGTGCATAGAGGGAGTGATTATTAGCACATCGACAGGGTAGTTCTTTTTTTGCCTCCCCTCTTGCAAAATGCATGCTGAAGAGCTCTCGGTTGATCACTGAAGCACAGATTTACAGAGCGCAAGTGTAAGACCTGAGAAACTGAGCCCCCCCCCCCACTCCCCAGTGCTCTCCAATATTGCTCACTCACTTATGACTACAGTCTTGGATAGAAAAGGCGGGGGGGGGGAACCATACCAACCCAAAATAAAACCCACTAACAGTTAAGAATGGCTGGGCTGCTTTGATCTTCAATTATCCCCGAGGTAACAGCTCTCCCTGTTTGTATATGAGTCCAAAGCAAATTTCAGAAAGAAAACCGCTCCGCGTGAAGAAATAAATAACAAACGCTTGCGAAAAGCCGGGGAGCGAGAGGATGCTTTTACTGTTGGGATATTTGCGCAGGGAATTCAAAGGGCAGGGCGGGGAGACAGGGAAAGGATTTAAGCCTCGGCACCGGGAAAGAAAAGACAGGCTCGGACTGAGATGAAAGAAACCGTGTTTGGACAGAACCGTCTCTGGAACAGGGAAGGCGGAGGGGGGTGATTATTGACGGTGAGCACAGAGCAATGCAGGCAAAAATCAGAGACGCCCTCATTGGCCATGCGAATTTGCTACCAATGGCACACTCATAGGGTTTGGATCCAGATGAAATTCCCTGCTGGCATGAGGCACCTTCCCCACAATGGTACGGAACAATCATGCCTTTTGCCCTTCCTGACCTTCCCTTCCTGATCTTCCCAGGGGCGGGGTGGACCCACTGGAACCACATCAGAAGCCAATTGAGAATTGGCAGTAAGGAGAGGAAATGGGTAGAAATGACTCCATGCTCTCTGTCAGTGGAAAATTTAGCCGGGTTCCAACTTCCCTGCCCAGGATAAAGAATGCAACTCATGTGTGTGCACAATTTCAATGTGCAATGGCGCAGTGCCTATATTGGGACAAATGTTGATAGACAGCAAGCTACATGCTTGGTCATGGTAGGGCTGGGGCTAGCACATTACATTTCCCCTCCCCTTAGGGCTTCTGTAAAGCAGGGGTAGACAACCTGTGGTCCTCCAGATGTCCATGGACTACAATTCCCATGAGCCTTTGCCAGCAAACGCTGGCAAGGGCTCATGGGAATTGTAGTCCATGGACATCTGGAGGACCACAGGTTGACTACCCCTGCTGTAAAGGGCTACAGTCTCATTGAGTTCTCCAATGGAACTGTTAGGTGAACTCTCCTGTTTACATGACACATCATGGTTTCTTCCATTGCCATTTGAAAAATAATTCCCCACCAGCAATACCACATGCACCAATCCCGCTGGTGGCTCTGCTTTATGAAAGGGGAACAATGCAGCAGGAGCGGGTACATTAAGCCCTCTCCTTTCCCCTCCCCCTCCTTTCCCACTGAAATATGACATCCCCAAGCTGCCTTTATGAGGGGTTTGGAGACCAAGACGTATGAGGAAAGGTTGGGGGAGGTTGGTCTGTTTAGCCTGGAGAGAAGATGACTGAGAGGGGATCTGATAACCATCTTCAAGTATTCAAAAGGGTGCCATGTAGGGGATGGAACAGACTTGTTCTCTCTTGCCCCGGAGGGACGGACCAGAACCAATGGGATGAAATTAATTAAAAAGAAATTCCGTTCCTGACAGATAGAGCAGTTTCCCAGTGGAACAGGCTTCCTCAGGGGGTGGTGGGTTTTCCATCTTTGGAAATGTTTAAACAGAGGCTGATTCTGTGAAGGTTCAAGAGGGTGGCAGGTGACAGTGGATGAGCGCTAGAGTTGTGAGTGTCCTGCATAGTGCAGGGGTTTGGACTAGATGACCAAGGAGGTCCTTCCAAATCTATTCTTCTATGATTTTATGACTCTATTCTTGGCTATGGAAAATTTGCAGCCACCCATATTTGTGGCTTTTTTCCCAATGGGAAACTTCCAAGGAAGAAAGGGTCAAAAAGTCCCCATGCCTCCAAGTGGCTCTTCCCCTTCAAGAAAAGCAGATTCAGTGACCAGGGTTGGCAAAAAACAAAATCAAAACCCAAAAACAAGCTAAAAAGAACTGTCATGAAAACTTCACGGGTTGGATGCAGAGCAAAATATTTGCTTCGGCTAGAACCCTTGTCCAGCCGGGAACACAAGAAAAAGATGGCGGTAGCCCCTTGCGCCGCATCTAATTTATTGCTTTCCACATGAGCTTCCTCTTGCACAAGGTCCTGTACAACCAGCATCTGGCCAGGTGCTTGAATGTGGTGCAAGATCATGATATGATGTGAGATCTTGTACAAATGAAACGGTGCTAAGTCCGCGCATGTTCTTGCTTGTACATCAAGGCATCCAAGCCAGTATCAACATCAGAAAGAAGAAGAAGAAGAAGAAGAAGAAGAAGAAGAAGAAGAAGAAGAAGAAGAAGAAGAGTTGGTTCCTATATGCCGGTTTTCCCTACCTGAAGGAGGCTCAAAGCGGCTTACAGTCGCCTTCCCATTCCTCTCCCCACAACAGACACCCTGTGAGGGAGGTGAGGCTGAGAGAGCCCTGATATTACTGCTCGGTCAGAACAGTTTTCTCAGTGCCGTGGCGAGCCCAAGGTCACCCAGCTGGCTACATGTGAGGGAATGCAGAATCAAACCTGGCATGCCAGATTAGAAGTCCACACTCCTAACCACTACACCAAACTGGCTCTCCACATTTCGCAGGATCAACCGAGGTGGTGGTGGTGGGATTACAATACGAGCTCTCATTTTGCATTTGTTCTGGTTTTGCAACTGAAGCCATCTGACTCTGTGCCAGGGACTGCATTCCCTTTTTTTTTTATTGCTTGCTCTTAATTTCTCCCCTCCCTCCCACTTACTTCCTCCAATTGTGATTTAATTCCTAATGCAATCAAAACCTCCCAGAAAATAATTTCAGTTTGTCAACTTGGAGGTTTGATAATCCAGCCATTGTTAATGTCGTATTCCACCCCCCCACTGTGGTTCTGTCATTTTTATATGAGCATTTTATTTATATCCCTAGACCTTTTCATACTGCCTTTTTCATACAGATGTTTCAGGCGATTAGAATACTCTACCAGCCAAACTATATGGATGTTAGAAATAAGGGCCAATTAATGCAATACCAAGTACTTGGGGCTGCCACGAGCACTTTGTAGCTGGCACGCAGTGGCTGATCAGTGCCTCCCTCCGTCCCCGACAGTCCCAGAAGAAGAACAAGAGTTGGTTCTTATATGCCACTTTTCTCTACCCGAAGAAGTCTCAAAGCAGCTTACATTCTCCTTCCCTTCCCACAACAGGCACCCTGTGAGGGGGGTGAGGCTGAGAGAGCCCTGATATTGCTGCTCGGTCAGAACAGTTTTATCAGTGCTGTGGCGAGCCCAAGGTCACCCAGCTGGCTGCATGTGGGGGAGTGCAGAATCGAACCCAACACGCCAGGTTAGAAGTCCGCACTCCTAACCACTACACCAAACACTAGCCCAGCATGAGAGGCAAAAAGGCTTCTGCCTCCCTTCCTCCAATACCGTTCTGATGTCCTGAAACAGGCCCAGGGATTGGGAGCCATCCTTTGCTCCCCTGGGAAACTGACACGGACCCACCATTACACCCTTGGGCTAGTTGAAAAATCACAATAGTGTGGGAGGGTGGCTGAAACCTAGGGTTGCCAACTTTGGCTTGGGAAATTCCTGGAGGCCGGGGGGCAGTGGCAACAGAAGGTGGCGTTTGGAGAGGGCCAGCAGCTCAGCAGCGATGTGATGCCATAGAGAAGTAATTTCCTCCACAGGAACAGCTACAAGCCTGGGAGAACTCCAAATCTCAACTGGAGACTGACAACCTTGCTGCCTGTTTTTCTGCTGAAGCCACCTCTTGGCATGCTGTGGTCCCTTGAATTACTGTTCCTGCTGGGAGGCACAGATCTCCTCACAGGGACTTTCTTGGGAAAGGTCATGTCGTGTGTGCAGATATTCGGCACCAATGCGATGGGATGCATGGGGTACCTTGCTTAAAGGCACAGGAAGAAGGTACAGATTTGTTAGTGACTTACAAAAGTCTCGACCATATTTGGCTTGTAGTTTCGGAGGGTTTTTGCAGCGAAGAACACATCCACCATCTTGTGGCGCTTGATCATCTCCAGGATCATGGTGCAGGCACAGAAGGTACCACTCCGCCCACCCCCGTTCCTGGCAGAGAGAAACGAAAAAAGACGTTCCATGTGAAAAGCAGTCCAATGAGAACAACGTAGCGGAGAGGGAGAGGGGTGTCGGGTTAGAGTTCTGGGCAAAGAGAAATCCACCCCCCCTTCTACAACGGAGCTTGCAGGATGATACACTGGGGCATCCACTGTCGATATGAACTACCTTACAGGGTTGCCATGAATATAAACGTGGGGGGGAGAGGACCTTGTATGCGGTGCTGAACTTCTTAGAAAGATGTCTAGCTGAAAATGTGCTAGGGAATTGGACTGTTTGCTTCCCATAGAAGTGGGTCACCAGGCCACTGGAAGGGCAGAACTGCACTTAAATCCTGGTTTAGAATTCTGGCTTGGGAAGCAAGAAACAGCCCAAATTATGCTGAAGTGCCCGATCTGGAATATGTACATATAATATATTTCTGGTAAGCCTTGGAGGAGGAGCTGGTCTCATGGCTTAAGTGCCACTCAGCGCTTAACACCCACTCAGGGCGGTTGTCCTGCCCTTGAGTGCCTCCTCCTCCAACCAGCTTGCTTGTCTGTCCAGTGGCCAGCCAATCACCTTCCGCCCCCCACCCTGACCACCCCCTCCTTCTTCCACTTCCCTCTGAGGCTTGGAGGCTGCAGATCCCTTCTGCGTGAGAGCTGCCTCAGCGGTGAGTTCCCTAACAGCTGCCTGCAGCCTTTCCAGGTCCTGGGAGGAGGGAAAGGCCAACTGCAAAGTTCTTCTACCCCCCATCCCCCAAATCTAGAGCCTGTTGTATTCCTGAACAGGCTTGGCCCCTGGTATGTACATAAATGTCCTCAAAATGCAACCAACTGGCTTTTATTTGTTTATTTTTCTTATTTAAATGGATGGCGACCCCAGCGAGGGGCTTCCAAGGGAAGTGAGAAGCAGAGGTGGACTGCCACTTTCTTCCTTGGCAGAGTCTTCCTTCACGCTCTCCCTTCCAAGTATCAGCCCAGCTTTGCTTCCAAGATCTGCTAAGACTGGCTTCTACCATCATGCCTTTTCCCCAAGATCTACCACAAATAACACATTTTATTACAAAGCAGGAGGTGATCCATCTCAGCCCAGTGGCCAAGGGATGGGAGGGAAGAAACACAGGATTCCGAGGAGTTACCGGCTTGCCCTCATCGCTAGCCATCTTAAGTCTGTGCTATCTGAACGGGGCCCATGTCCACGACAAGCATATAGCCCCAGCATCAAACCCAGTGGGACTTCATTGTGCGCCCTGCAGGGTGGGACAAAATCTGTAATGCCTGCAGATTGCATTTCTTTTTTTTTCTGGCGTTCGATAGCTGAGCTGCGGCTTATATCAAAATAAAGGTGTACGAGCAGTTCAAAAAGAAGGTCTTCCTTTACTGCCCCCCCCCCCATACAGGCATAGCATATATGTGGCATGGATAATCATGGCTAATGAATCTTTTACACCTTGCTAGAATTGTATCAGCGAGATGGATGCGAGATTGCTGTTTGCAAGCCCGCAGCAACCCCTGCTTCCCTTTTCCCCAGCTCCTCGCCTCTGCGCCCGCCGGAGAGCTCTGCATTTTGTGAATGACTCGGCTGAATTATCCCTAGGCTAATGAAGACGGGAAAGACTGTAATTCATTTTTGATTAAAAGCTCACCGGGTGCCCCCCCCCCCCCCGTCAGTTTGGAAATATGACTCTTTGCTGCCGCTTCTTTTAAAAACCTTATCCCCAAGCCCTCCCTTCACCCCCCAAAGAAGAAGAACTGGCTGGTGGTGATTAAAAGCCCAATGCAAATATTAATTAAAATAAAACAAAGCTGCTCAGGGACTGCTCGGGGAGGGCATCAGAGAGGGGAGTGCCTAGTTGCTGACCCCTCCCCTTCTATAGCCTTCAGTTCATTGGAACTGAGGATGATCTTAACTAAGGTTGAATCAATGCACAATGGAAAGGTTCTCCCCAGGCAATACTTACAAACAATGCACCACTGTCCTTCCGTCGCCACTCTCCCCCTGCCACTTCTCCACCTGGGCCAGTAAATGCAGGAAAGACTTCTTGGAATCTGGGGTGTCTCTGTAAGCCGACCATCTCAAGTACTGAAAGTGCTGGACCATCAGGTGACCTTCCTGTAACTAGAGAAGACCCATCATTTCCCCCTCTTCATTGATGGCAGCTCAGTTTGATTGCCTTCAGAAAGATTTGGTGGCGGGGGACATCAATGGCGATGATTAATTTTTTCCATGATACAAAGGAATATCCCCATTATTGTAAGTGTTGTCTGATCAACCATATGCCCCCGTGACCCTTGTCGCTTATGACTGGTTTTAAAAGCCAGTGGTGAGGAGATCCAGGCCCCTCTCTAGGGGATTATCATCTTGTCTGTGGTTTCAGGGACTTTCCTGGAGGATTTAAAGGAGGCTGTGGCCAGGCCACTTCTGAAAAAAACGAGGCTGGACCAATCTGAACCAGCCAACTACTGCCCAAACTTATATCTGCTGTTTCTGGGGAAGGGGGAAGACTGGAGACCAAATCAAATGTGAGGTTTTGATTTTCAAGCCCTAAATGGTCTGGCACCCCTGCATCTGCGGGACCAAACCTCATTATGATCAAAACATGTTCAGGAACTGAAAGAAGGAAGACTGACCAGGGCTAGGACCTTTCCTGCCTAAGAATCCCCCCCCCCTCCCAAATACTGACTTGCCTAATATAAACTAAACTCCCTCGGTAAGCTTTTTAAGGAGGTGGGTTTTTTTAATAATCTAATTTAGATTTATATATTGTTTTTACTATGTAAATTATATTATTTGCACGTTTTATTTTGTTGTTACTAACTGGGAAGAGCGGGCTATAAAAATAAAGTATCATTATTACCCTATGCAAGGCATGTTCCCTCGGTTACTTCAAAAAATACAAGGACAAATTGGATGGGGATCAAGGAATGGAGCTTGTGGATTTTGTTTAACTGTCCCTTACTTCCCTCCCAATGATGTCACCTAGCTCATCCCTTAAACCACAAAGGATGGCTAAGATTGGTGGCACCTTCTTTATATTCTAGATGTATCATTCCTGAGAAGCACGAGAGCCTTGCAAAGTAAGGGATGTACATGGAGGAAAGGATGCTGTTTAATACTCTTGTGATCTAGTTAGCTTTGCAGGCTAATGTGGTTAGAGAGCCCTGGGAGGAAGAGGAGGAGGTCACAGAGCTGAGACCAGGATTTAGGCAGGAGTGGGGTTGCAGAGATCACTTCCAAATCAGAAATTTGTGTGGAAAGATTAAAATACGACCAGAGTCAGGCACAGCTTATGGGGTGAATTTCTGGGGCAGGGTAACACACATGAACAGAGACAAATTCCTGAGAATTCTACAAAGATGCATTTACCTAGCTACAAGAGTCCTTAATTTCCTGGCACTCTTACCATGCATACCAGAAGAATGTACTACCCACGATCATCTTGATACATGCCATGGACAAATGCACATAGTCCAGTTGCAACATGTACAAACACATGTGCATTGGAACAGTAATCTACCCATGATCATTTCGTTACATGCAAAACTGAACTGGCAAAAACCTGCTTGCATATGTGCAAACAAGAGCCTCTTGTGGCTCAGAGTGGTAAGGCAGCAGATATGCAGTCTGAAGCTCTGCCCATGAGGGTGGGAGTTCGATTCCAGCAGCCGGCTCAAGGTTGACTCAGCCTTCCATCCTTCCGAGGTTGGTAAAATGAGTACCCAGCTTGCTGGGGGGTAAAACGGTAATGACTGGGGAAGGGAATGGCAAACCACCCCGTATTGAGTTTGCCATGAAAACGCTTAAGTGCGTCACCCCAAGGGTCAGACATGACCCGGTGCTTGCACAGGGGATACCTTTACCTTTACCTATATGTGCAAACACATGTCTCAAAGCCAGAATGTGCTGAAACCAGAAAAGACATGCGACAAAATGGTGATAGCCTGTACGGAGGTTAGATCCTATCAGCGTTTCTACTGGTGACAAAGCGAGGAAGGGAAGCCTTCTGGACATCCAAACAGCTATACTAGGGATTGTGGAACCTACAAGGACGAAAAACTGTGTAGGATGTAGCTTCACTGAGCAGAAGAATCAGGCAAGACCAAGTGGAAAAGCAGGTGACATCCAGCCCAAATATGATCACACACAATGCACATCATGTGGCATAGAAGCAATGGAAACAGTGAAATTAAGCTCTCTGATGAAAACTGCTACATTTTTACTTTTAAAATTTGCAAGGTAAAAGGGGCCTTTTTCTGCACGCACAGCTTCCTGTGGATTTGGCCTGCAGTGTCACCGGGTTCTGCTTAATTGAAATGCTCTCTGTGAGTTCTGCACCTTTCCATTTCCCCCATTTGTTTTCTGTGGAAAACAGTCTGCATATTCTGCTGAGAAGAATCTAGTTTGGTTTGTCATGGGGGCGGACTCTTATGCCCGACATTGATTTCATGATTGGTTAACTGCAAACCGGGCGTGGAGGGTGACATACGGAAGAGGTGCTTCAATCCGCCGGGTTGTGTTATCTTTGCTGACTGCTGATGGTCAACTGAGCACGTTATCAGATTTTGTAAAGAACTTTCCCCGTACTGCTCTGGATAGCCTTCCTCCAACTGCCTTCCCTGAGGCAGGCATTTGGGATAGGATTAACGCAGAGGCATTAAGGCATCAAGGCACTGAATGGCAACGGTGTAATTCTGAGGACATGGCTGCCAAAAACAGATGGGCCATTTTTGCAAAGGGGAAACCGACGTGGGATAGTAGAGCACAGGAGGGAGGGAGGGAGGGAGGGAGGGAGGGAGGGAGAAACCACCGGGTCTGTCTGCAGAATAATGATTTTGGTATCATTCTTCCTTCGAGGATGCATGCATGTGCATGCACACACAGACCGACAACCACACACACCCAGGAACTCCCCCCCCCTGCTGCCACTCTCCACTTAAAACTTTCAAAAATATCTTGTCAGCTCTGCCCATGAGGCTGGGAGTTCGATCCCAGCAGCTGGTCAAGGTCGACTCAGCCTTCCATCCTTCCAAGGTTGGTAAAATGAGTACCCACTTTGCTGGGGGGTAAATGATAATGACTGGGGAAGGCACTGGCAAACCACACCGTATTGAGTCTCCATATATATATGGAGCCTCTCTGCAAGCAGTGAAGAAAAATGATCACACACAATGCACATCATGTGGCATAGAAGCAATGGAAACAGTGAAATTAAGCTCTCTGATGAAAACTGCTACATTTTTACTTTTAAAATTTGCAAGGTAAAAGGGGCCTTTTTGTTGTTTTTGCTTTGTGATTAAAAAAAAGGTAGAAGTCTCACAGCGCACGCCAAAGATTGTGGGAGGAGGGAAGGAGGTAGATGGACACATGTTGCACTGTGAGGGACTGGAGAACCAGCATCCCAAGGGTGGCAGAAGGGTGGGGGGAAAAATGGGACAGAATGGTTCTGCATGAAAACACTCTGGCATTGGGCTGAATAATTAGGAAGAATCGTATTATGTCTCCTCATTAAAAATCTGAAAAACAGTGCAGGAAGGGTAGAACATCAATGTATAACAAACAACAAAACCCAATGGATATCCATATGGAAAGCAGGGTGGAACGCAGAATGGAAAAAAATAATCAGGTAGGAATGCACTGTATACCCTCCGAAAAACCCAGTGCAGAAAAGACCAGGGACTGTTCAGCCCTAATAGAAACTCCCCATACAGTATCTTCATTCCTTGCAGATCACAGCATTTTGCAATTCCTTTCACCCTGAGTGGCTGCACTGAATTCTTTTACAGCTCAGTCTTGTGGCTCCCTGAGCAACCAAAACCCAACAGGGGCTATTGGCACAAAATACCCAATCATATCTTGGCTACATTACAGTCTTGCTGAGGCAAACAACGGCAATGTTTTGCCCTTGACTTTAACTGATTGGAAGAGAGGAAGGAACATTTCAGACATATATCTACCTGGTTTCCTTGGTAATATGGGTATGTTCCTGTCCCACAGTTCAACACCCTCTTCAGCCTTACAAAAATGCTGAGAGAGAAGTGGGTCTTTTGGAGAGATGTGAAAACTCTGGCAAACATTTGCCTCGACCTTTCATTTGATGTGTAATCACATTTTGAAGGGCCTTCTCCTGATCTAGTTGTTTCAGAATTTTATGAAATCACACAACCCTTCTAAATTTACCATATCTTAGCTGTGATTGGAAAGGACTGATTGGCCACACAGAATAGACTGGTAGAAGGTTATTTTCAGTCATTCTCCTTGAGATCCTAGGAACTGAATATGCTTTTGGGGTCTCACTCCTAAGCCTGTGAGATGGGTCCTCGGACTTCCACCACAATTTGAACATTGCCCATTCCCCAATTTTAATGGCTCCTGCGGACCCATATTTTGAGAAGTTCAAATGGTTCATGGACTTACCCCCAGTACAACTTATAACATCTTTCTTAATCTCACTATTGCCACAGTATAAGCAACTAGGGATGAGTATTCCCATCAATGCTTATTTGGGTCTTTTTCTTTCTTACTGGAGCCGAATCACACATCCCTTTGGTTTAACTAAGATGAATAAGAGAAGCCCAAATCCACTTAGGCAGGTGAGATGTAGAGTAGCCAGTGCAATTAAAGAGCCTCTGGTGCTCATGGGGGAGGACCCTTCCACTGAGGGCCAATCAGTGGCCCTGGAGAGAGCATAGGAGCCCTTTGAGTGGCCCTCAGTGAGCAGGGTCCTTTAAGTGAGGTTCAATCAGAGGCCCTCCCATGATTCTAGACAGCACACCAGCCCCCCTGACTGGCCCTTGGGGGGAGAGTTCTCTCCCCAAGGGGCAATCAGAGAGCCAGCATGTTGTTGGAAGCATGGTCATGATTTTGTGTGGCATGATATAACACACACAAGAACAGAAGCCAACTTATACTCAGTGGCAGAGCATTTGTTTTACGAACAGCAGGTCCTGGCTTCAATTCCTGACATCTTCATTTCAAAAGATCAGGGGTAGGTGATGTGAAAGATATCTTTCAAGACTTTGGAGGACCATTTCAATCAAAGTAGACAATATTGGCCTTGAACAATCCATAAGGCAGCTTCATATGTACACAAGTGTATGTATGCCTATGTCAACCCTTTTTTAAATGGCCTAACTAAAGAAAACTCCAAAGAAGAATTACACATCCATCAATTCAACATATTCTCAAGCACACAGTTGGCTTGGCATTTCTCATGCTTCTCACCCGTGTTATATTCTGGACTCGGAAAAGGCGAGTGATAACATCCTCATCCGTGGATCTAGAAACATATTCAACTTCCATAGGACCATATTGCTGGAGTCCCGGCTCTGGCCAATATTGCAAACAAGGCTGGAGAAAGAGAAAGAGCATGAGTGTGAATAAGTGGCAACACAAACTGTCGTTGTTTGTACTTAAAAAGTACCGGGAACAAATATCCAGGCAGTCTAGTAGAGCATCGTTTAGCACAAGAGCACCAGCTAATCTCACATGACAAAGATCTTTGCAGATTCAGAGCATTCCACAAGTGATAACGATTTACTCAACAGTAAACAGACCGATCCCTTTGTAAAGTAAAATCAGAGTCCAGTTGCACCTTTAAGACCAACAAAGATTTATTCAAGGCGTGAGCTTTCGAGTGCAGGCACTATAGTCTGAGGAAGAGTGCTTGCACTCGAAAGCTCACGCCTTGAATAAATCTTTGTTGGGCTTAAAGGTGTGACTGGACTCTGATTTTGTTGTGCTACTTTAGACCAACATGGCTACCCATTTGAATCTACCCTTTGTAAGGTGTAAGCTGCCTGCACAAATGACCTTAAGCCGAGGGGGAAAGGCAGACTATAGAAGAAGAAGAGTTGGTTATTCTATACTGCTCTTCTATACCCGAAGGAGTATCAAAGTGGCTTGCATTCACCCTCCTTTTCCTCTCCCCACAACAGACACCCTGTGAGGTGGGTGAGGCTGAGAGAGCCATGAAATTACTGCACGGTCAGAAAAGCTTTCTCAGTGCTGTGTTGAGCCCAATGTCACTCAGCTGGCTGCATGTGGGGGAGCAGGGAATCAAACCCGGCTCACCAGATAAGAAGACGGTGCTCCTAGCCACTGCACCAAGCTGGCTCTTAAATATAAATATTTTGATAATTCAACAAATAAAATAAAGTGATCAAATCAGCAAAACTAGGGATACCAACATTGGGGGCAGGGTGAATTTCTCTCAGCAGCACAACTACCCTCCAGATGAGAGAGGTCATTTCCCCTGGAGGAAATGGCAGCTTTAGTGGGCAGACCTTCCTGGTGTCATATCCTCATGGAGGGCCCTTTCCTCTTCAGATTCTCCCCTCCTCAGGGATGAACTCCAAATCTCCAGGAATTTCTCCCATCCTCAGGGATGAACTCCAAATCTCCGGGAATTTCTCCCATCCTCAAGGATGAACTCCAAATCTCCAGGAATTTCTCCCATCCTCAGGGATGAACTCCAAATCTCCAGGATCCTGGCTGTTGGGGTCAGGATCTGCCTATTCGTCAGCTCCCTGCCATTGTAATTTGGTATTGATTTGTGTAAGGTACCATGGAGGTGACAATGGTAGCCTGTCAGTTCCAACTTTCACGGCTTAATGTAAGGGCAGGAATGGGGAGAACAGGCCTGTGAATGTGTAACTGCTTGTAACCGCTTTTCTTGTTCTTGTGTTCTGTACTGTGTAGACTAATTAGTATATTCTTTCCCAGAGGATGAACTCAGAGAGGGGGAGCTGGACTGTTATCCAGGGGCCTGAGCTTGATCGGATGGGCGTGAATGATGTCATGTGCACCTGGGTGTAAGGTGCGCAACACACTTTCTGGGTGCCTAGGTGAGCCAGCCTTTTCCTTGGGAAAAAAGGGGAGTTCTGCCTTCTTTAACTGGGGCGTGCTTTTGCTAGTAGGGGGATGGGAATCTGGGGTTATAACAATCAATGTATTGTCTATCAAATCAGTTTCATGCGCTTCATATGTTGTTGTTAATAAATTACTTTTGCTATTATGCCGAGTGTGTTTATTGGAAAGGGAGTTGACGGGAATCCCACAGTGGGCAGTCCTAGGCGGCACACCTACAAGATTGCCCCAATAAACCTCCCGAATACACACAGGAAAAATGGCTTCATGAATGAACCAAAGGAAAAGCCCTTAAAATAATAACTTGACAAGGTTAGAAGGTGTTCCAGGCGGTGCAGAACTCTGAGAGCAGTTGGGGACCAATTCACACATTACAAACTTCTCGTGTGTGCTCCCTCCCCCAAATCCTGCTAACAGATGTGCTCTGGGAGTACCATGCCTGGGACTTAATTCCCAGGCACATGTAATCTTATCACCTGTCATTGTCAGCAGTTCCTGCTGAGACGTGCCACGTATGTTCATGCATATGTATTTACAAGCACATGTCAAATACACAAAATGTGTCCATTCCCTGCCTCCGAGACTTCCCCTCTAGAGATCCTGGGAAGGATATTGAGCCCTGAAACATGACAATTCGAGCAACTGGCATCCTTTTAGCAAGGCAAAAACTGAAACAAAATTAAGACAGCGATTTCCCAAGGGCAAGGAACAGAAATCAGGGACCATCCATGGGGAATTGGGACAGTTGGAAAGTCTGCAAGCCTTCAGCCAAAAAGACTGGAATTCGTAATCTTCCTCCTGCTGAGTCAATAGTAAATCCCAACTTGGAAATATCAATATGAACTTTAATATTTCTAGACGCTGCTGGCGCCAGAGGAGGAAGATCGCCGACAGCAAGGTATCCGCCCCTTGCTATCTCTCATCTGGCCACACGGCTGATGTATGGTTCAATTCGAGGGTCACAGATGTGATTGTTTGCAAGCCGCGACAGCTGGGAAACCAGCGTCAATACAAAATATATGATGTTTGTCATTGCATTTTAACAAAACATTTAGCATTTCGGGCCTCTGGACAGCTTAGGCCGAGCTGCATGGCAAATGTGTTGGAGAAATAATTGGTTATTAATAGGGGCTATAAATCTCTTTGATCTCGATGCCTTCCAGACTCGGAGCTATAATTTGGATATTAAAACTTCCTTCGGCAAGACGTAGTTCAAGCAAGGGATATACCCTCTAAGTCACCTTTCGAAAGGCGCTCGCTGTACAGGCTGATTTATCGGCTGTTGGTGTTAAACTGGTAAACATTTAAGATCTGGCTAAACAGCATTATGCGAACATCCCTCAAAGAATAAATAGCCAGTGGGGAGGGTCAAAATAGGATAATGAAAAAAATAAAAGAGGAAGAGCTGCATCACAAAGATACGGGTAGAAAAGAAAGCAGAGGGAAAGCATCTGAAACTAGGATAAAATTGCTTGGAACGTGTTGTGCTGTTTTATGGTGGTTCAGACCACTGGTCAATCTCACCTGGTATCACTAATTTAGGAATAAAAATGTCTCTCCCAGCTTCCCCTACTTAAGATGTTGGGGACTGAATTGAGGCAGGACTTTCTGAATGTAAACAATGTCCTACTTGGATGCCTCTGCTGGTTTTTGGGGTTCTTTTTCTTTTACAAAATGTTGTTCTTGCAATGATGTTATTTACTCTGATGATACTGTCAAGGCTGTTGCATGATTTCTTAAAATATAACAAGTCCAGTGCACTCAAATGTCTGTTTGGAATCTGATTTACTGTGCATGGGAAATTGAGGCATTGCAACAGAGTACATATTCCAGAACTGTTTAGGAAAAGGGTAGGATCCACTATGGACACTGCCTCATGGGAACGTAGGCAGTGCAGTCAAAGAATGTCCAGGTGTACTAGGAATCAAAGTAGATGCCTCTGGAAAAAACCCACAAGCCTTCATGTATGTCCTCTATTACTTGAGGGTAGGCATTCGATAGTCTGACAAGTACCCAAGTCAATGCTGATTACCGTATATACTTGCATATAAGCTGACCCGCATATAAGCCGAGGCACCTAATTTTACTACAAAATCTGGGCCAACTTATTGACTCGCATATATGCCAAGGGTGGGAAATGCTCCATCATCACAGGCTTTCCCATCCAGCATTGCCATTCCTTTTGCCATTGAAGGCAAAAGGAAAAAAAGATCAGAGTCCTTCAGTCAAACCGTTGATGTCCTACAAGCTGCCAGCTTGCAGTACACATTTGCAAAAGTCAATGCAATGATTGGCTAGATGGAGCAGGCTTTTATTTCTATTACCGTATATACCCATGTATAAGCCGAGGAGAGACTTTTCAGTGTGAAAAAAAGGTGCTGAAAACCGAGGCTTATATGCGAGTATATAGGGTAGGTCACTTTTTGGACTAATCTGGTCAAAACTGAAGGTTAAACTGCTCGAATCAGCCTTGGCCTAATCGCCAAAGCGTGATTCGAGCACAATTTGGTTTTGCGGAGACTGGGCAGTTTACAGTTTACAGGGACAAAATTTTCCTTTCCCCAATCTTCTGAGGTCTTGGGGAAGGGTGGGGGTTTGAGGCAGACGCACCACATTTGCAACTGATTTATGGTAACTCCATTGGGTTTCCATTGCCTACCTTTTCATATCAACCTGGATCTCCTTGGCGGTCTCCCATCCAAGCAATAACCCGGGCGGACTCTGCTTAGTTTCTGACATTTGACAAGATCAGGCTAGACTGGGAAGTTTTCCCTGAGGCACCTGTAAGCCATCCCTTTTCAAACCTATCATAGAACAACTCTTGGGAAATTGGTGCCTACCTGATATAAAAAAAAACATGCTGTACAAGAGTTTGACCTTCATCATCCAAACTGAGTAGTTACAAACTTCAACAACAGAGTGAAATGTGAGCCCAGCGCCAACAAAGTTTAATTCTGAGTATCAGCTTTCGTTTGTATGCACACTTCTTGGTTGTTTTTAAAGGTTCCACTGGATGCAAATTTTTGTTCTATTGCTTCAGACCAATACAGGTAGCCAAGGAAAGAATGTGATCAAGATGAGAATGGCCAATCCAACAAATGTTTATTATGCTTCAAGATAGAGCTATAAAGATAGAGCTTTATGGACCAGGTGATAACAACAAGAAACATTTTTGAGACTTTTGACACTGAATTACGTATTGTGAATTATGTAAATGAAAAAGTCACTGAGGAAAAAGGTATGGTTGAAAATGAGTTTTAAGTTCCCAGGGCTCATTTTGGCTCTATCTTGAAGTATCATAAACAATTGTTGAATTGGCCATTGTCAGCTTGGTCACATTCTTTCCTTGGTTATTTGGCTGATGGGTCCTTCTTGCTTAACACGGCTACCCACCTGAGTCATTGTATTGTATTGTATCTGAATTAGTGAGGTCATGAGGTGTCTTGTTTGAACTAGCAACACTGCCCACAACGACTAAATTCAGTGCCAGAATTTGAGGATGTTGGAAACCACAAGCAGGAGGAATTTAAATGTTAGGAAAGCCTAAGCCACCATGAGAGAACTGTTGAAGTTTGTTGGATTTCTAGAATGAAGATGAAAAAGATGAAGACGTAGAACATGCTATTTAGTTGCAACCGACTCAGGGTGACGCTTATCCATGGGGCGTTCCGGGCAAGAGATGAGCAGAGGCGATTAACCATCGCCCTCCTCCGTGTAGCCACCTGAGTCTTCCTTGGTGTTCCCCCATTCAACATGGCTGACCCTGCTTAGCTTCCAATCTCCGATGAGCTCAGGCTAAACTGGGCCATCCAGCCTGCTAAATACAAATTAATTACCAAAAATTACAACATTACCTTAATGCTCTGGCACTGCTTAAATCTGACATAGTTTAGGGCCTCAGTAAATCTTAATCCTGCCCCGGCATTGCATCACCTTCGCCCCCCCCTCCAAATTTACATCCTCCTTGACCTAACATAGTTAGCTGTTTTGATTTCCTTCCATGCCAGTTGCTTCTAGAGTTAATTTCACTCCTGAATAAACTCCCTCTGGCCTTGCAGAATTACCAGGCCTCCTGGGTAAGGGCAGCATCAGGAATAATGTTTATTTCCCCCTGTTCTGTTATTTAAGCACACGGGAGTGCTCTTTAGCTCAGCAAGCACGGCTGACAAAGGAACGCTCCTCTTTCCCCCGAGGGGGGCCTTTAATTCATTTGTGTGCTTACTTCTCTGGCAGCGTAACAACCATAGGTTTGGGCCATTTGCACTGAAGTGTCTGATCTCGACTCATAAAATAATCCAGTTAATGAAGTCTTCTCCAGATGTCCATTAGGAGTCTGTAATACTAAATTTATGTTGGGGGGGAAAAATCCAATACGTTTTTTGGTCAAATTAACATTATGGGCTTGTAATGGGCTTTTAAAACTGCGTTGAAGCTGGAGAGAAGGTTTTAAGAATCTGGAGAGGGGGTGATCAAAGTCTGAATGCCTCCTGACATATTGGGCATCGATGATCTAGTCCCTTTCTATCCACAGGGCTTGTGATGGCCTACATGTCTCACATTAGATCGGTAAAATATGCCATTCAAGTCACCTTCTAAATCCATTATTTTTTTCTTGCCATCAAGTAACAGTCAGCTTATGAAGATTCCATAGAGTTTTCAAGAGAAGAAATGCTCAGAGGTGGCTTCACCATTGCCTGCCTCTACACAAGGACCCCGGACCTCCTTGGTGGTCTCCCAACCAACCGTTAACCTGGGACGACCCTATGTAGCTTCTGAGATCTGATGAGATCAGGCTAGCCTGGGTTATCTGTATTAGGGCACTAAATCCACTGGAAGTCTCTTATCAAAAAGATAACTTTGAGCTGTGTTCACATGACCAAATGCTAAAAAGACGAATCCCACGGAGTACTTAAGCACATCTACCCAGAAGTCATTCCTAATGACCATGTTTGGCCTAAGTCTTTGGACTTAAGTAGACATGATCATGTCACTTGCTTCAGTGCCATCTCTAATGAGGATAAAATTGCCACTTGATTACAGATTTACCCAGATATAGGTGCTGTAGTGATTTTGACCTTTCACAGGTGGCTTTCTGCTCAAGTTTTCAGTATTGGAACCACCCGGCCGATCTACTTGTTTTTGCCTGGTAAAATATTGTTTGTCTCATTGAGATACAAAAGGCTGAATAACGTGCATTAAATCTCTACGACTTTGTAATAAATGGGATGCTGTTTTAGATGCAAAAGGAATGTGGCGATAATAAACTAGCACGTGGTGTAGATACGGGGAGGGGATCTGCCGTTCTACATTATCATAAACTCTGTGGTACAACTTGCACTGCTGGTTTTCGAAACGGATTATTTGCTCATCTAAGAGGGAAAAGGAATTTTATTTGATCAGGTGGATGGAGGTATGTCTGGCAAACCCTCATTTTCTGCCATTTGTTGTTATTGTTGTTAGTCGGGAAGTCGTGTCCGACCCATCGCGCCCCCATGGACAATGATCCTCCAGGCCTTCCTGTCCTCTACCATAGCGATCCCCAACCTGTGGGCCGCGGACCACATGAGGTCCTTCAACTAATTGGAGGTGGGCCCCGAAGGACGCCTTCTCCCCCCCCCCCGGCCCTTTACTTCATCCCCCCCGGCCCTTTACAACACACTTCATTGTTGTGGCGTGTCTGTATCTTATTTTGAAGGGATGTTTAAACGTTACCATAGCGATCAGAGAGCGTTAGGGCAGTGGTTGAGAGTAGAGGAGTAAACTACCCCCCCCCCCCCCGGACCTCAGTAAAAGGCATTGAGTAATCCCTGGTGAGTGGTCCCCGGTGATAAAAAGGTTGAGGACCATTCCCCGGAGTCCATTTAAGCTCACACTGACTGCTTCAGTGACTCCATCCAGCCACCTCATTCTCTGTCGTCCCCTTCTTTTGCCCTCAGTTTTTGACATTTATTCACGTGTGAATAGCAGTAGCCCTCTGGAGGGCCCACAGCAACAACAACAGTAGGTAACCACTGATAGTTAATCCTTTAACATAACTGCATGCAGGTCAAGCAGACCGCCAGCCTAGTTAAAACCTCCTGACCGTAAGCTGCAGTACCCCCAACCCTTGACTCCCCAAGTATTTTTTGCAGTCATAAGGCATCACTGACCGGGTGGGCACCTGTCACTCACCCAGGCGGAGTTGGATTGGTTGAGTTGGTTCAGCATGATAATGGAGGTGCAGCCGTAGTCGTAGACCAGCCTCCAGAAGTCGGTGACGGTGTTCTGCAGTGGATGCAAAGTGACGATGAAGGCCGCGCTCTTCGTGTAGCTCTAAAAGGGAGCAGCCAGGAAAGGGGTGTCAAGACAGAGCAGAACCCAAGGGGGAGGCGAGTGGAGCAATCGGAGACACACAACGAAGCTATTTTCATTTTGGGGCCAATTTGTCGCAGACGGCTGCCTCCTGGACTTTTGGCGGTTTTGCTGCTTCGGCCACACCCCTTTTCAGCAGCAATGCCAAATTCCTAAAAGAGACCAGGATTTCATCCCAAGCACCAGACAATTGTGAAGGCCGCCGTGATGGATTCGCATTGGATTCGGCCAGAGAGAAAGCTCTCTGATGTTTTGGGGTTAGAAGATGGTATAAATAAGGGGTTATCTGGCCTACTTTACGTGGAATCCCCAAATTCAGGGGGGAGCAGGTTTTATCAGCTGCACTACTTATCCCTACTTACATCTTCCCAAATCTTAAAGCTCTCCAACCTGTAACATGGCAAAGGCTGTTCATTCGAGACTCTCCACTGGAAGAAAGGTTTTTTTCTCTACTTGGAGGGATCCCAAAGTGGCTTGTAATCTCCTTCCCTTCCTCTCCCCACAACAGTCACCTTGCGAGAGAGGTGGGGCTGAGAGAGTTCTGAGAGAAATGTAACTGGCCCATGGTCACCCAGCAGGCTACATGTAGAGTGGAGAATAGAGATGCCAGCTTCCAGGTGGGGCCTGGGGATGCCCTGGAATCTCCAGACTACAAAGATCAGTTCCCCTGGAGAGAATAGATGCTTTGTAGGGTGACTCTATGATGTTGTAGCACACTGAGGTCCCTGTCCTCTGCAGGCACCATCCCAAAATCTCTAGCAGTTTCCCAACCAGGATCTGACACCCCTACCCTCACCCCCTACGGGTACTCAGGGAGGGCACAGCAACCCTACTGGAGAATCAAGCCCAGTTCTCCAGATTAGAACCTGCCACTCCTAACCACTGCACCACACTAGAGGCATGAACCACTCTGTTTACATCATTTGGGCTTGCAGGATCTTTCTCTTCCACCTCCCCAGGTGCTGGAACATGTGGCCTGAAAGCTTCCTCCCATCCCTCTAATATTACGCCTCTAACCACTCGCCTGCGGGGAGCAAACACACTGCTCAGATCCAGGCGGACTGAACTAAATTGAAGGGTGAGAAAGGCCAAAGATATGAGAGAGCCCCGTTCTCACTGTGGACTGAATGCCCAGCGAGCCGAAAGTTGTAAAGGAAATATATGCTTCAATCCATTAAAACTGCCAGGTTTGGAGGGGGGAAGGAGGGGAACACACACACTTTCTGCTCTCAGATCTCATATATATATATAAAAAAAGAAGAATCGTTCTATTCTCCTAACTGGAAACAGTCACCTTTTGATCTGAGAACAAGCATGAAAGATGTCAGCCCAATGGCTCATTTCTCCCCCACACAGGAAGCGAAATGCTTGGGATAATAAGGGCACATCGCAAAAGGGAGCTCTGAAAGCTCTCCTGCAGCCCGCCTGGCCTGTCATATCTCTTGGGAATGAGAGGAGGAACAAAAACAGCAGTCAGATGCGCAAAAAAGCAGGGCAGGTTCTTCCGAGTCTTACTTCTAACAGACCTTGTCTTTGGCAGAGGGAGGGAGGGAGGGAGGGAGAGGGTGGCCCTCCAAAATAAGGAATAAGCAGCCCCTTCACGACTAAGGTAAACCCTTTAGGATGCTTGTTAGCACTTCAAAAGGAGGTGAAGCTTTTAGGGGCACCTGCAGAGAGAGAACAGACAATCCAGCCTCAACTAGCCTTTGTCTGCTGGCTCTTGGCCCTCCTCGAGAGACCTCGAAACAAGGCTTATGAGCTCAAGCGAGAGGCCTCCTGCATCCGGATATGGTTTCCCGGCGCCTTTCGAGAACGCTTGTGCTGGGGGTTTGCTTCTCCCCGCCGGCCCTGGGATGGATTTCCACCCAATCGATTTTGGGTCAGCATCTTCAAAGAGGCGAAGGGCACGTTTGAGGGAGAACAGGCTCCGGGAAGGAAAAACCCCGCTCTCCGCCGAGCGTATTGTTTTAAAAAATTAAACGGGCAGCCGAGCGGCGTAAAAGCAAGGAAAGAATTACGGGGAATTCCCTGGGCTGTTTCTTAATGGAGGCAAGAAGGCCGGTTTCTTTGCACGCCCCGATATGCCGTGTGTGTATAAAAAAGGAATTACAGAATTCAGTTACCTGATCAAGAGAGAACGGGGAGCTGGGAGTCGAGAGAAGAAGAAACAGAGAGAGTGTGGGGGCCCTGACATGTATAGGGAGTCTATCCAGTAGAGTTGAAAACATTCATTGATTAGCTGGTGTGTTTAAATCAAATGAGTTAGCTGTCGGGGCTCTCTCTCAACTCACCTCTAGGATCTGACTATGCCAGGACTCTCTATCAGCAGCCCCTCTCTCCTACTGTGCAGCTAGAGGAGAACTTTGATTTCCCCATGGCCTTTTATAAATGTTGCACGGATGCTTTTGATAGCAGCAGCCAAAGGCAGCCAGCGGGCCCTGTGTGTCTCATGCCTATTCTCTTTACTGCGGGGACAGTTCCTGTGTTCACACAAAATGTACATAAGACTTCTGAATAGCAAATGGAAAATCTAAGTCGAAAGTGGGCATAGAACTTCAGCTACACACCTATGACCTTGGATCCCACCTAGAATTTCTGCAGGCGTAAAGGGAGGGGGATTCCTCATGGCAAGGAAGGGGGATTTCAGTAGACTCCCACCTACCATGGCAGCCCAAACAGAGCTTGAAATGTGGTTCCTGGGGACCGGGAACCCCCAGGAAGAGCTTGGGAGTAAACTGGAAGTCTCCATTGGGTAATGGTTAAAAAAATCACTCCTTCCTCCCACTTGTACTGGATACAAGCCATTATTAGGAACTCTTGATCTACATGGGCCTCAGGGATGTTCTAAGGGTCCATGCATAAGCTCTGCATACATGGAAGGGAAAAACTGGGCAATATCTGTGCCCAGACATGAACCCACAGGTTGCTATTGACTCTACGCCATGGGATGGCGTTCCTGGAAAGAGCCTGCTTTGTGGTCCTCCACTGCTGAGGCACCTCCGTTTAACCTCTCTGAAGGGCATGCCAGAAAACCTTGGTATGGCCTTCCGCACATGCAACAGGCACAGTGAAAAGTACATGAGTTGCAACTTATGGGTGATGCCATAGAGTTTTCAAGTTGAGAGACAAACAGAAGTAGTTTGCTGTTGGTTGCCTCTGTGTGGCAACCCTGGACTTAAGAACATGAGAAGAGCCCTGCTAGATCAGACCAGCGGTCTATGTATTCCAGCCTTCTGTATCACACAGTGGCCAACCAGTTCCTCTAGGCTCACCTGGCCAAGGAGAGGATGTAGAGGCTGAGGCTTCCCCCTGAAGCTGCTTCCTGACTCTGGGATTCAAAGGATCAGTGACTCCGAATGTGGAGGTTCCCTGCAGTCATCATAGCTAGTAGCCATTGGTAGACTCATTTCCCTGAATCTATCTTGTTGTTGTTGTTAGTTGCGAAGTCGTGTCTGACCCATCGTGACCCCATGGACAATGATCCTCCAGGCCTTCCTGTCCTCTACCATTCCCCGGCGTCCATTTAAGTTTGCACCTACTGCTTCAGTGACTCCATCCAGCCACCTCATTCTCTGTCGTCCCCTTCTTCTTTTGCCCTCGATCGCTCCCAGCATTAGGCTCTTCTCCAGGGAGTCCTTCCTTCTCATGAGGTGGCCAAAGTATTTGAGTTTCATCTTCAGGATCTGGCCTTCTAAAGAGCAGTCAGGGCTGATCTCCTCTAGGACTGACCGGTTTGTTCGCCTTGCAGTCCAAGGGACTTGCAAGAGTCTTCTTCAGCACCAGAGTTCAAAAGCCTCAATTCTTTGATGCTCGGCCTTCCTTATGGTCCAACTTTCGCAGCCATACATTGCAACTGGGAAGACCATAGCCTTGACTAGATGCTCTTTTGTTGGCTGGGCGATGTCTCTGCTTTTTAGGATGCTGTCTAGATTTGCCACGTTTATTCCTGTGATCATCATTGAATCCTCTGGCAGTGAATTTCACCTTGCAATCACTTTCTTGGTGGTCTCCATCCAAGTCCTAACTACCATTGAACCTGCTTAGCTTATGAGATCTGACAAGAGTGGATTAGCCTGGGCCATCCTGGGCATTGCATCGACATGCACAGCACAAGACAAAATAAAACAGAAGTCCAGAACATGTTAGCCCTTACGCTGCCACTGAACTTGTACTTTGCTGTGACAGACCAGCATGGCTATCCCTGATAGCTTGATCTGGAGTGGAACAGCTACACATGGAAGCCCAACCCTGCATGGATTAAAAACTGCAAGGATTCATCAAAAGTTGCTTTGAAGACTTAAACAGTAAAAAGGTAGGCTGGAAATCTTGGAAACAACTAGATACTGAGGGTGAGGCTGCCAAAATGGGCCCAGAAAAAGCTCATGACACATTTCAGTTCGTTAGTTGGCCCTCTGGGAAGTGTCTCTTGGACAGTGGAGCATCCAGCCCAGCATATTAAATCAGAACTTTAATCGAGTCTTTTCATATCCTAATGGCAACTAACAAACCTACAGAGGAAGTCTTTTACCCTTGACAATTCAGCTCCCTTTGTAGCTTTAAATCATACTCATGCTTTCTGGAATTCTCTCCTCCAGCCAAATGACCTCTCTCTGGTTAATTCCAGCAGGTCATTGATTATTTTATCCCCTCCACTTTTGTTCTCCCTTTTAACCTGAAAACTAGCATTATGGCTGGTGCTCATTTGCATAACATTCTCTGGCCAGTTGCACTGCATGGACAAATAGATTCTGCACAACTGTGCCTGCAGTAAATGCAGCTCCATTGTATGTGGAGATGTGATCTGAAAGCCAGAACAGCTATGTCCATCTCAAGATAAGATAGCAGAATTCCAGAACCAGGAGTCTTTGGTGGTCTTGGGTCTTTCCCTTGGAGACTGTACGATTCCAAAGTGAAGAACATATTAAAGGTGACTCTAGGAATATACACTTCTTTTAAATACCCTCCAAAAAGTGAATGCCAGCATGATTCTAATGGTTAAAGAAAACAGATCTGTGAAGCTCACAGGGTGACCTTGGGCCATTTGCTGTCTCACAACCTTATCTACCTCACAACTGAGTTATGATGTTAAAATGAAGAGCAGAGGACCATGTTTTGAGTTCTGCAGGGATAGGACTGGATAAAAGTTTCCCAGACAGATAAAGTGCAATTGTGGTTGTGGCTTCCTCAAATGTTTGACTTGAGAAGGAGAGAAATTGAGGATGTCCCTCCTTTTACTGAGTCCAAGAAGGTCCAATCAATCCCAGGCATCTCCAGTTAAAATTGTTGAGAAAAACCATTCCCTTGTCTGGTAGGCCACTTCCACTCAAAGAAGTAAGCAAGGTGAATCAATGGGATGGCTTGGTAGAAGGTCAAGGGGGAAATGGGGTCCAGTTCAGCAGCACAGCATATACTTTACATGCAGAGGGTTCCAAATTCCATCCTTGGCCTCTCCAGTCAGAGGGAACCAGATAACTACACAAGAATATAAGAAAATCCCCACTTTATGAGAGCAGCAGTCCATCTAATTCAGTATCATGTTTCACCAAAAGAGTTGCCTTGGAGGTTCAACAAAACAGGGCACAAAGCCATGGTCTGATCTTGCCTCTTAGCTACGACTGCCAATCTGCAGATGGAGCCTTGAGGTCTCCCAAAATTCCACCTGATCTCCAAATAAAAGAGATCAGTTCCCCTGAAGGAACTAGCTGCTTTGGAGGGTGGGCTCTATCACCGTATATCCTGCTGAGGTTCCTCAGCACCCCACCCTCCCCAAGCTTCACCCCCCCCCAATCTCTAGGAATTTCCCAACCCAGACCTGGCAACCTTACTCCTAGCACTGGGTTTCAGAGGCTCACAGCCTCTGAATACTGAGGTTCTCTTTACTCACCGCAGCTATTAGCGATTGACGGATTGGTTCAAGTGAAAGGGGTTGGGAAAGGCCCTTCTGTGCCTGAGAGCCTGTCTGTCACCGTAGCCAACACTCAGCCAGATGGACAGACAGGCTGACCCAGCACGGGGCAGCTTCCTTGTCAAGTTGCAAATTATCTGTTTACTCTCCATCTGAGTTGGAAAAGTCCTCAGTACATGCTCCCTCCCTAGTCAGTGGCATCAAACACAGGCCTCACAGGAATGCAGGGAAGAACATCCAGCTTCCCCTAGTCCCAAAAGGAGGTCTTTCACTAACTCTTGGAAGAAGATCTGTGATATGTGACAGAGCCAAGAGTTGTTGAAAGGAAGAAGAATGTTCATTATCGGCTCCCTCTGCTTGGCTCCCCTTGCGGATCTCGAGACTTTTGGTACGTGCTCTTGAACAAGGAGAACAGTGGCAGCTTTCACCTTAGACGCTGCTGACTTCTCCTCCTCCCTGCTCTTTTGTTAGACATATTTACAATAACACAGTGTGTCATTTTCGCTTGTGCACTCGCTAGGAACTTCTATGCATAATGGATTTTATTTCTGCCAGCTTGGAAAGGAAAGGGGAAAGGGGAAAAGGGGGGGGGGAGAATGAATCCTTCAAGAAGCAGTTGCTGAATTTACATCTCTGAACTTGTCTTCCCCAGCAGACAAAAAAAGAATGCGGTGACGGAATTTTAGAGGAAATAGGATCGGGAGCGGGGAAAGACAAACAAGACAAATAATTTGAAACCAAAACTCAAATGCATAAAAACAGCGATTAAAAATTTAATGTGAAAGGCCTGCTTGAATTGTAATTTGACCACAAATGTCAGGCAACATCTTCAAACTCTATAACATAAGAAGGGCCCTGCTGGATCAGACCTCTGGTCCACCTAGTCCTATCTCTCACAGTAGACAATCAGTTCTTCTGGAGGAACAACTACAGGGGACAAAGTCTGAGGCCTCCGGGAGCTGGGATCGGGCTGCAAGGTCCTCCCATGGCCAACGGCAGGGACTAGAGCTAGGGTTGCTAGCACAATATTGAGAAACTCCTGGAAATTTGGGTAAGAGAGGGACCTCAGCAGGGTACAATGCCATAGAGATCTGGCATGCCGGGTTCGATTCTGCACTCCCCCACATGCAACCAGCTGGGTGACCTTGGGTATGCCACAGCACTGATAAAACTGTTCTGACTGGGCAGTAATATCAGGGCTCTCTCTGCCTCACCCACTTCACAGGGTGTCTGTTGTGGGGAGAGGAAAGGGAAGGTGAATGTAAGCCGCTTTGAGCCTCCTTCGGGTAGAGAAAAGGGGCATATAAGAACCAACTCTTCTTCTTCTTCTTCTTATATATTGGGATTCAGAGATTGCCTGCCTCCGAATGGGGAGGTTCCCTTTAGTCACCATGGCTTGTAGCAAACAGATAGGTCGCTCCTCCATGAATCTGTCTGACCCCTTTTTAAAGCTGTCTATGCCTTTAGCCTTAACTACATCCCCTAGCAGTGAATTTGACATTTTAATCACTGTCCAACACTTTGATCACTCTATTAAAAAACAACAACATAAGTATCATGTGCCCAGGTACTCTTGGGAGCGGTAGTCCAGGAGCCAGAGGAGGTGCTGTGTTGTCTAGGAAGGCAACCACACAGTACTCCAAGTATAACAAACCTCCTATTATGTTTTGGAATACACACATTGCAGCAAGACAGTACAGGATGGTCCTATGAAATAAGGCTGGAATGCAACAGCAGTCGAAGAGATACATGGGTCATATCACTAAAAATGTGCTCCAGTCCAATCGGAGTGTGCTAATTAATGGGGTTTAACTGTGGTTCACTTAGGGGAAGAAGCCGCGTAATTAATCAAAGTTTAACTGCAGTCTTCAAGGAGCAATTAATTGTAGTTTCTTTGTTTGGTCATCGGATAACTCGTTCTATCTCCATGCTACGCAGAATTATGCCTACTTATTAGACAGCTTCTGGGTAACCTTCTGAAGGTTTCTCTCAACAGTTTGGATTTAAATTGCAGATTTTTTTAAAGGCCGTTTGGTCCCATCCCTGTGATCCCATGACAACTTTGTAGCCTGAATGTGATCCCATGAAGTTGCCTTGTGCTGAATCAGACCTCAGATCAAGGCCGGTATTGTCTCCTTTGGTCAATGGCTGGTCTCCGAGGTCTCAGGCCAAGGTCTTCTACAGCATCTACTACCAGATCCTTTTCACAGGAGATACCAGGGATTGAACGTAGGGACTTCTACATGCATAGCTGATGTTCTACCACTGAGCACTGGTCCTTATCCTAAAATGACAGTCATTATAAGATGAAAGATAGAGATGAGTAGCCCAATTATGTCCCCACCGCTTCCCATCCTTCTGAAGCTTGGCCTACAGATGCAGTGTAAGGTGGCACTTGAATTCCACAGTTGTAGCATTTCAGGCTGAAGGCCACAGGATATAATGGTTAGAGTTTTGGCCTAACCACTTGACTCGTGGATTCAAATCCCCATGAAAGCTACTGGATGTCTTTAGGGCAGTCTTCTTCTGTCAGCCTAACCTACTTTGTAGGGTTGCTATGAGCATTACATGACAGCAAGGGAAAACTCTGAAACCCTCAAAGGAAGGGTGGGATAAACATTTGATAGACTGCAAAGGGTTTTAATGCTCCCCTATGTACAATCTGCTTCAACAAACAAACAAACACACACACACACACAACAAGGAGAAGTGCTGATTTTCCTATGTTCAGGAAGTCATTGTGATAAATGGAATAGGACTGTAGTATAATTGAATGGGTCAGTGGGATGCTTAGGCTGGCAATCTCTTTTTTAAAAATCCTAGAATCACACCTTTTAACTTCTGGGTCATGCCTGGAAATGACTTGAACATACTGGTAGCATCACTGGTGACATCACTACCTGCTCCTTCCCAGGTTCTGTATGTTCCCATGCCGCCTGTCTGTTGCCAAACTGCAGGTGTCAGCTGGAGATTTCCTGAGATTACAATTGATGTCCATGTAACAGGGGTCATTTCTAGGGATAGGTGATTAGGCTCGGATAAGATGAAAAGTACCCAAATCAATGCTATCAACAGCCCATACCAGTACTTTAAATTGGCTGAATCAGCAATCTCCGAATCGCGATTCAGCAATTTGACTAGATTCAATCAGTTTAGACTTTTCTTTCCCCTCTTTCACAAGTACTCTCAGCAGCCTAGGAAGGGTCTGAGGGGGGAGAATAGCACCAAACAGTTGACCTGTCATGATCAGCTGCCTGGTGTGTCCTTTAAAATCAGGGATAGTCAACCTGTGGTCCTCCAGATGTCCATGGACTACAATTCCCATGAGCCCCTGCCAGAGTTTGCTGGCAGGGGCTCATGGGAATTGTAGTCCATGGACATCTGGAGGACCACAGGTTGACTACCCCTGCTTTAAATGCCTCCCTTCCAGTCTTCTCAGGTAGAGGAGATGCTTTCTGCTGCCAGGGAAGGAGGGGGCGGGGGGAATTACCAAGGAGCTGATCTGTCATGATCAGCTGTTTGGTGGACCTTTTAAATGCCCCCTGCCCCTTATCAGGCAGCAGAGATGCAGAGCTGCCTTTCCATTGCCTGGGAAGCCTGGGTAGACATGTACATAGAAAAATAAAGTTACTTTTTAGATTTGGCATAAATCAATTTGTCCAAATCTGAACCAATGTTTGGTGGTTTGGGTGTTTCGGGCTTGGCCAAATCAATTCAGGCATTATCCAAAAAGTACTGCATTTATTTGTGCACTTGCCTAATCATTTCCCCTGGAGTAAATGGCCACTTCAGGAGGTGAACTTTTTGTTATTATGCCCCATTGAAATCCTTCCACAAACCCCACCATCCACAGGCTCCACTGCCAAAATCTCCAGGTGTTTCTTTGTAAGAGGGAAAGGACTGTAGTCTGTTCTGGTGTTTATTGTTATCTTTTATCCAATTCTCTTCTATGGCTGAAATTACATTTTCTGCCCAATGTCCTTATTTTGTTTTGCACTGTTTTCCTAACTTTTGTAATCCTTTCTGCATTGCATTGATCACTGGATACCTTATGCTGTCTGATTACATTGTGTTATATCATGTCCCCAGTCTTGGATTTCAGCAAGAAACAGATGTTTGCAGAACTACCATATTTTCAGGAAAATAAAGCTAGGGTATTTTTTTCCCCAGGGGTCCCATCAAGAAAAACACAGGAGTGTCCTACATTTGTATATTACAATACAGGGATATGTAGTAATTTAGAAAAAAAAACTTTTTGTGTAGAACTTAAAAAAAAGGCTGCCAGGCATCTTACCTCCAAGGCCCTTTGGAGGTATTATATTTATTTAAAACATTTATTACCCACCTTTCTACCTCACAGCATGCAAAATGGCTTACAATGTAAACAAGACAACAATTTTATGTATAGATTATAACCATTATCTGTTCCACATAATATTTCTGGTAAGGGCTTGGAGGAGGAGCTTGTCTCATGGCTTAAGTGTCTGTCCAGCAGCCAGCCAATCGCCTTCTGTCCCCCACCCCGACCACCCCCTCCTCCTTCCACTTCTCTCTGAGGCTCAGAGGCTGCAGATCCCTGCCACATGAGAGCTGTCCCTGCTGGTGAGTTCCCAGGGGCCTCCAGCCTGCAGCCTTTCCAGGCCCTGGGGGGAGAGAGAGGCCATCCACTGAATTCTTCCACCAGCAGTACCACCAATCTAGCACCCGTTGTATTCCTGAATGCAACGGGCTTGGCCCCTAGTATCTTAATAAACAAACAATCATGCATGATAATATGGGCATTAGTGTAGTGGAAACTTGGTGGGGTGGGAAAGTACACACTTCCCAATAATCCAAAGTGCTTAAAAACATTTTCCATCTCTGCCATTGCATTGCTGTAGGGACTTGGAGATCTCACAGAATTACAACTGATCTCTAAACGACAGAAAACAGTTCCGCTAGAGCAGCAGTTCTCAACCTGGGGTTTGGGACCTCTTTGGGGGTCAAACGACCCTTTCACTGGGGTTGCGGCAGAGCAAGCAGCTTGGCCAGGGGGGGGGCGCCATCTACACAACAGCCTTGCGAGGTAGATCGAGATAGAGCGTTCATCTGTATGAAGCAGCGGAAAAGAGAGAGATCAGCATGGTGGGACAAAAGGCAGAACTGAACTGATATACAATAATGAACAATGGATCTCCACGCCATAGGTCAGTTTCGGTTTAATTCCTGTGAAAGAAAACTTGCTTAATTTTATGGTTGGGGGTCACCACAACATGACGAACTGTATTAAAGGGTCACAGCATTAGGACGGTTGAGAACCACTGCTCTAGATAAAACTGCTGATTTGGCAAGGTAGACCCTAAGGCAGGGGTAGTCAAACTGCGGCCCTCCAGATGTCCATGGACTACAATTCCCAGGAGCCCCTGCCAGCATTCGCTGGCAGGGGCTCCTGGGAACTGTAGTCCATGGACATCTGGAGGGCCGCAGTTTGACTACCCCTGCCCTAAGGCATAATACACCACTGATGCCTTTCACCTTCCCAAACCTTGCCCTCCCCAGGCTCTGCCCCCAAATCTCCAGGAATGCCCTAGCCCGGAGCTGACAACCCTCCATTACCGCCCCGTTCTATCGCACTTGTGGGCCAGGCCTAATCCTCTGGAAGGGCACTTACATCGGTTAAGGCCGCATTGATGTAGTTGTTGCTGTCTCCGTCCATGGAGATGAGGAAGGGGAGGCACCGGTCTGGAGGCAGGACGTCCATGCTGCGGTTCTTCTCCCGATTGCGTGGCAGCAGAGCGATGCTGCACTCCTCCACGTCCAGGTGGGGTGTTACAGAGTTCAGAGTCTGCTGGACACAAGGAAACAAGGTTAGGTAGCATCGTGCAATCCCACAGACAAAAGAGACTTTCTGCTTATGTGGTCTTTGGGAGGATGTCCCACTGTGTTCTACAGAGCTCATTCCTCGGGAAATGTGTACGAGATGGACTGTGACTTTTAGGGCCAAAACAAAACATTGGGACCTACCCGAAGGTTTCTTTTCGGCAGTGGGAGGAGTCATTCAAGCTGGTTAGATCACACCTTTGCTCACTCATAGAATCGTAGACTCATAGAGTTGGAAGGGATCAGGGTCATCTAGTCCAACCTACACTATTAGCATAATGCAGGAACTCACAACTACCTGTCCACCTACAGTGACCCCAATTTCATGCCCAATTGATCCCTCCACCAAAAATCACCGGAATCCAGCCTGGCCTGTAGGATATTCACCTACCATCCCACAGGGGCGATTAGCAATTCCCTGGGTATGCAAGGAAGGCCCATAAGAGACAAACACTGGCACATCCCTTCCTGCCCACTCACTCACAATCTGCCTAAGTTCATAAAAATAATCATTTCTGTCAAATAACTACCTAGCATCTGCTTAAAAACTTCCAAAGGAGAAGAAGTCACCACCTCCCGGGGAAGTTCAGGTAGGACTGTGCAAATGTTTTGCATGGTTTCCTGCTGGGTGATCATATGCTGGTCTTACAGTCATGTTTAAGTCTGTACATTCCATGTTTTCATCTTAGGATATGATTGTGTTGCCTCTTTTTATCCTTTTTTAATAAAAGCCTTCTGTGCTTCTGGGTGGGAAGAGGATGAGCGTGCCCCACTGAAGAGAAGAAACCTTGAAGTACGTTCCAATGTTTTGTTCTACTTCTTTGGGGGAAGTCACCCAAGCTGTTCAGCTGTCCCTCCCTGGGTGAGATAGTTTGAAGTGTTTCATTGTTCATCACCTGCTTCAGTATTCATCTTCTGAAGGCCGCTTTGGCTGATGCCACTTGGTCAATTCTGTAGTGCCTGACAAAAGTTGAGAAGGATGCTCATGTTGCTGCTCTGCAGACCTTGTTGCCTGGAGCTCTCATGGTGGGTGCCCCTGAGGTTGCTGCAGCCCAGGCAGAGTGCGCAGTAACTGCATTCATGGGTTTGTTGCCCAGTGGGGCATACATTTTGTAAATACACCGCTTGACCCAGTATGTCATTGTTGCTTTGAATGTTCTCCTTCCCAGGTTCTGTATGCTGCGTGAAACCAAGAGGGCACCTGCCATATGGAAAGTAGCTATCCTATTCAAGTAGATGCACAGGGCTCTGTACACATCTAGTGAATGGCAGGTCTTTTCTTGCAGGTGTTTTGGATTTGGGCAGAACAAAGGTAATATCATGGGCTGCTTGATGTGGAATGCTGCGTTTACCTTGGATATGAAGATCCATCCATAAGGTTACTGAATCCTTTTGAAATATGCAGAGATTCCTTCTGGATGATAAGGCAGCCATTTCTGGTACCCTCCAGGCAGAGCTGATTGCTACCATCCCAGATGACACTTGAATGCTGTTGTTTTGAAAGGTGGTTTAGTGAGTGCTCTTAGAACCAAGCAACTGCTGCAAGTAGGAAAGCCGTGATTTACAGCTGGGGGGGGGGATGTATTAAAGAAATGTTTCCCGTGCCTGCCATGCCAGGCTTTTTCATCTTCCCAGATCCGGGGTCATGCTGATAGCTCCCACACACCTCTTGAGTGTGTTGGGTTTGAGTCCCTTTGAGTCCCAGCAAAGGCATGTTATACCTTTTATACTGAAATGGAGACACCATTCAAAAGACCTGATCTGCCAGTTTTTACTGAGTGAGAAGGATGCTGATGTCACTTTTATTGTGGCTGTATTTCTGTCTTCAGTTTTTAAAATTCAAACTGATTGATGTATCTTGACTATCTCTGCTTATCTTGCTTTATGCCAATAAATGTATTGTGTGGGCATGTGTCCCTTCTTACTGTCAAAGAGAAATTTGACTACATCCTTAACTGATGGATGTAGAGAGTCCATGCGGTTTCCACTGGTCCCATTTCTGAATGTTCTCCATACGTGATTGTATATTTGCTTAGTAGCAGGTCTTCTTGACTGCGACATAACCTGTGCAACTTCTTGAGGGAAGCTGTGGTTTTCTAGACTTTCCCTTTCACTCTCTAGACCAGAGGTAGCCAACCTGTGGTCCTCCAGATGTTAATGAAATACAATTCCCGCTGCTCTAGACCACCAGTTGGGGCCAGTCTGGATCCAGATGTCTGATGAGAAACTGTTCCAGTAGGTCCAGCCTGAGTGGGAGGTGGCAAGGTTCCATGATAGCCATCTGTATCGGTTCCGAGAACCAGGGTCAACTTGCCAGAAGAGCACCATGACTATGACTTCTGTGGTCTCTCTTTGTATTCTGGTGAGGAAGATGCCGATGACCAGAATCAAGGGGAAGGTATATAGGAGACCTTTTGGCCATGGGTGTGATATTGCATCCTCCCCCTCTGCTTCTGGGTTGTGGAAACTTGATGGAACCTCCTTCTGCCTTCTCCATTTACTGATTCCGGTGCCTATGTTGTGTGATGGTGCCTCTAGTGGGAACGTCCAGAGCCTCTTCTACCCTTGTAGCCGCATCCACCCTTGCCCCACGAGTTTGGGTCCTGGGTATGCCAAGCCATTTCCCACAAATATGGTGGGCACCATCTTGGGGTTGGGCCTGATGGGCGCCATCCCAGAAACATCACTCTTGGGTAGTGTGGCCTTGGTTAGCTCAGTGGGGCCGGAGGAGAAGTCCACTGCGGCCCTTCTTTTGAGTATGGCAATGCTCACCATGTATACCCACTGGTCTGCTGAAGCTCCAAAGACATCTTTCCTTCTGTGGAGCTGTTGTATTGGTCCCCAAATCCTAATCCAGGTGCATCTGTGCAGGGGGGGGGGTGCAACCTAAAGTCTCAGAGAGCTCACTGAGTGCAGGCTGAATTGTGCCTCTGCTGGTTACTCTACTGCTGCCTCACCTCCTCTTGAAACCTCATGCAAAGGGGTTCTCTTCCTTCATCTTCTTCTTCCTGTTTGCCAGGCCATTTCTCTTTTTTGAGTTGAGTGGCCATGGTAGGACCTGTGGAAGATCCATCCAGATTCATTGTTGCTAGTCAGAAGGCTGTCCACTCATAAAAGGGCCTCCTGTCAATGGCTGAAGGGTTTGGCTGAACTCCAATCCGTGACTTCATTGGGAAATCTAGTGCAATTCTCCTGAAATTGCTGAAGAATTGCAATCTGCTCCGTTTTAGCTTAGAGTTCACCACTAGCCTGCTATCTGAGCAGTAACACTATCCAAACTGGAGGGCCAGTCTACGGTGACTCAGCAGGAAGCCATGCAGAAATTTGCATAATACTACCTGAGAAAGTGAAGGCATGACCTAACCTTCTTGGATGACTTCTCCCACTAATTAGGTTTGATTCCCCACCCCCTCCACATGCAGCCAGCTGGATGATCCTTGGTCAGTCACAGTTCTTAGAGTTCTCTCAGCCTCACTTATCTCACAGGGTGTCTTTTGTGAGGAGAGGGAGGGTAGGCGATTGTAAGCTGCTTCTCAAATCCCAGCCCAGTGCATGAAGATTGCTAGGAGATCTTTGGCCAGCCACACATTCTTAGTCTAAGAGAAGGCAGTGCCATTCTAACAGTAAAATTAGGACATTAGAACCATGCATGCTGCTTTGAACTCTTGGGAAGAAAAGATAAAAATGGACTTTCCAGTCCATGCCTTAGGGCATCTTTGGAATTCTGCCACAGGGTAGAGGACACAACCACAAAATGGCTGCTGGGGATGTAGAGCCAACTGCAAAGTGCCTGCCACAGGAGATGGAGCCACAAACACAATAAGCCGAAGTACAGGGGAGGAGAACAGTACTTAAGACAGGAGGAGAAGGTTGAATGAGAATAAAACAAGCACTGCAGTGTCAGCTACCATTGAAACAATGTTATTTTAATTAATGCATACAGCATATCAGATCTTCGATAGCCAATCAGAAGCTCTGCTGAGGCAAGAGCACAGTCACTGCCTCTATGGACTATTATGAATTTGTCGTCCTTCCTGCTTGGATTTCACACTCTATCTTATAAACTGAGCCCATGCATTTGGGGGTCATTTTCTACCTCCTCCATTACTACATTTCTACATGGTGTCCTTGATTTCTTCCCCTTTTCCTTTGCTTCCATATGCTCACCTGGAACTCCTCTCGCAACTGTGATGAGTTGCTCTGTGGATCTATCCTCACCATCTCTTTGTATGTAGGCTTGAACTCACTGACGGGGATACTGGTCTCCCCACAGAGGCAGGCTTCCAAGATGGCGTCATGGATGAAGACATACTGCTCCTGGCACAGAGAAAATGGCAAGGTTAGCCTAGAAATAGCTAGGGGGTGTGAGGCTAGGGAAACCTGGGACAGGAGAACTCTTTTTCTGTATCTATTAATCAGATCTAAATAACCCACAATCAAGCTACACCTGAACCCACAATCGTTAGAGAACCAGGAAAAAAATCACCGGCCCAGAAGAGAATGGTCTTCTTGCCTTGAGGAATATGTGGGAGGTATGAGCTTAGATCCAGACTAACTTTTCCACTGACAGAAGACACTTTCATCAGTGGAAAAGACCTTTCCTGCCTTCTGCTGCCATCCACATCTCCCTAAAATGCTGCTCCTTGGAGACAGGAAACCCTCAAGAATTGCCAGAGGGAGAAGTCAGGTGTTTGCTTCAGAAAGAGGGAACTGGCAGAAATTACACCTCACATCACCAGAAAATTTAATCTGGATCCAAACTACAGCCCAGTACAGTGCAGGGGCAGATTAGCTGGATTGTTAGGGACGAAGAGAAATTCAGGAGTTCAGGGTATGTTGGAGGCACGTGATGTTGTAACCATGATGAAGTTATGCAGGTTTTGACAGATTTGTGGGAGAGTCCCTGGGAACCCTAATGCTTTCTGGAGCTCCATGGAAGAATAGTGGGGAAGAACTGTAAATAGATAAATAATGTAGGTCAGGCAGGACTCAGAGGAGACTGAAGTAGAGTAGGGGAAGGGCACGGATCAGATGTGATGGTGACATTCTCCATTATAGTGATTCACTGGTTCCCTCTTCTGAGTCAGCCCAAAACAAAACAAAATCTTGGATGTGCTTGTTTATGTAAAAATGGTGGCATTACTGGTGATTGTACTTGAGTAGTTTAAAAAATAGCCGTCAAATAGATCATATGGATCTGGAGTGGCAGCTGTCAAAGTGATTCCACAGATCTAAACTATATGATGGTTAACTAATGTTTCATGTTTGAATTTTGAGAATCTTCGATCAAACCAAATCTAAGAAGAAACAAAGAAACAACATCTTTGGGATTTAATCCAGTTGTTTATTGAACTCAGCTAGACCCAGTTGTATTTCTCCTTTATATGTCTTCCTGGAAGCCACACACAGTCAACCGTTTAAAAATGCTGGAAAATAGCCATAGATCAGTTCTAGATTAAGATAGTAAGACAAGCTCTGCTGATCATCTAGTCCCGCATTCTGTTTCAACCGTTTTTGGAGGGAGAGAATATGCTTTGCATGCAGGTTGCTAGTTCAATTAACTAGCATTCCCAGGTTAGAGGCAAATGATGTGGAAGACCTCTGCTTCAGACTCTAGAAAGCAGATGCCTGTCATAGAAACAGAGAGTTGGAAGGGGCCATACAAACCATCTAGTCCAACCCTCTGCTCAATGCAGAATCAGCCTAAAGCATCCAGGATAAGGATCTGTCCAGCTGGGGCTTAAATACCACCAGTGAGGTGGAGCTCAACACCTCCTTAGGCAATCGATGTCTCTGCTAAACTACTGTGAATCTCCCCCCCCCCCCATATCTAGGCAGTACCATTCTACACAGTTTAAAGCCATTACTATGGGTCTTCCCCTCTGCTGCCAACAGGAACCATTCCCTGCCTTCCTCTAAGTGACAACCATTCAAATGCTTAAAGAAAGCAATCATGTCTCCTCTAAACCTTCACTTCTCCAGGCTGAACATTCCCAAATCACTCCCTCAGCCTTTCCTCACAGGGCTTAGTCCCCAGGCCCCAGATCATCCTCTTTGCTCTCCTTGGTAGCTGCTCAATTCTGTCCACTATCAGTATAGCCAAGATTGTGGAGCACCTGCTTGGCATTGAGAAGGTTCCAGTTCTATTCCCCTGCATCTCCAGTTAGAAGGTTTAGGTAGTGGGTGATACCCAACACATCCTGGGCTCTAAGCCGATTATACCGACCTTGATGGATCAATGGTCTAATGCAGGGGTAGTCAACCTGTGGTCCTCCAGATGTTCATGGACTATAATTCCCATGAGCCCCTGCCAGCGTTTGCTGGCAGGGGCTCATGGGAATTGTAGTCCATGAACATCTGGAGGACCACAGGTTGACTACCCCTGGTCTAATACAGTACAAGACGGCTCCACATGTGCTCGGATGTGACTTTGACAGACTGACTGGTCAGAATGGGTCTAAGGCAGAACCATGTGTTTCTGCCGGGTCCCTGGCCAGCAGCATCTGGCTCCCTCTCCTGCACGCAACCCAAAACACACCCAAAACACCCATCCCAGCCCTGTCCTACCTCCGTCTGGATCATGTTGATTCTTCGCGAGCACAGCGTCTTCACACAGTTGTAGATGTCCACGACTCCTTCACACTCCGCCATGTCCAACATCACATCCAGGACAATGTAACAGCCGGTCCTTCCAGTGCCAGCGCTGCAGGGTGATGGGATTTACAGGGGAGGAAACGGCAAGTCATTCAGCAGTCCTACAAGCCCATCATGTCCCAAGGCATATAAGAACCAACGCTTCTTCTTCCACATCCCAAGGACATGTCCAGACCTCTGGATTGCAGGCTGGATTGCAGACACGGGTATCTCTCCGGGCAATGACAAATATGGACACCACTTACCCAGGCTGCAGAGTGTGGTGGCGGGGAACTCTGCGCTATGAGAAGGTGTGCCAGCCAGAAGTGTGGATGGAAGGCCCATAGCAACTGGCAGGCCCTGCACACTGGTGGCTGTGTGAGATGAAGGGGCTAGGCTGGACGGGACCATTTAAAGGGGACAACTTCCAACTCTGTTTCTGAAATGCAAGCTGAAATCAAGCCACAGGGGGTGTGGGGGGTGATTTTCTTATAAGCCTTTTCCTTTGTGGCTCCCACCTTATAGAACGGCCTGCCTGAGGAGGTCAGGAAGGCACCCACGCTCCTGGCTTTCTGCAAACTATGCAAAACTGAATGATTCAAGAGGGATTTTCTCTACAGGCAACGGAATTGCAGCGGGCCTAATGATCCACACAGTGACTTGGAGAAAGCATTAGGGACTGTGGTCTATACTACTGTGTGTAACTGGCTGAAACTAGGATCCTGCTAGGGAATTCGGCATCATTTCAGGCGTCTTCTCGACACTCTGGCTTTGCTTCAGTTCCGTTTTGAAACTTCGGTTTGGTTCTACGAGTCTCATCCCATTGTACTATTTAGTCCATCCGTCTGTCAACTGGATGGACTCTGCTTAAACTGCCAGGAGCCCAAGGGAGAGGTAGACTATAAATAACATATAAAAACAATGTTAATTAAAAAATTATTTAGCCTATAGTTTCTGAAGCATAGATAGTCTTTTTCTTTTTCAAGGCCCTCTGCAGCCCAAGCATTGAAGGAATGATCGGCAGAGCGCGGACCAGACAACGAGACTCCACTATGTATGGGTAAAACAGGCCACAACTTTTATCGGTTGCAGCCGGAAAGGTTTGGCCTGGCATAGGGATACAGATCTGAGGCATCCAGTGACTCATTTGCCGCTTGATGTGAAACCCTGTCCATCAGCCCACCGGCGGAAGGAGAAAACCTAGGATGGTAGTAATATAGGGGCACCTGGACACAGGCCATGGCGTGATCCCCTCTCCACCTGAGAAGGCAGGATGAGACCAGCTGGCCTCCGAACTGGGAAGGACTCTTTATCACATGCCCCCAAGGCCCCTTGATGGGACCCCAACTGGGATGCTGGGCACGCAAGCCCATCGTCCCCCGGCAACGATCCACCCCATGGCCAACATGCCTCTGAGTTGTGACAATGGTAAAAGAGAACCTAACGAACGACAAAAGAAACCGAAAACACGACACAACTCACTCTAGGCCAGGGGTAGTCAAACTGCAGCCCTCCAGATGTCCATGGACTACAATTCCCAGGAGCCCTTGCCAGCATTCGCTGGCGAATGCTAGCAAGGGCTCCTGGGAATTGTAGTCCATGGACATCTGGAGGGCCACAGTTTGACTACCCCTGCTCTAGGCACTGGTCTCAGACAGCAAAGCATCTGCGTTTGTAACATCACTTCCAGGTTTAGTCAATTCAGCTCCCCCTTCCTCATATAAGAAGCTTGCTTCAGCACAGGGCAGTTCCCAGATTCCCCATCAAAGGATCCGCCCGCCGGAGCCCCAGCAAAATCTCTAACGCAGCAAGAGCGGAACCACATCTCCCCGCCTTCCCATTGAAGCTTTAAACACTCAAACATACTAATTTCTGGGACTGATGAATCACTTGCTGTGATTATCAATGATTACAGGCTGGGAAAACTAATCACACTTGTTGTCCCTGATGAATGAATACTGATGAAGCCATTGACAAGGAGGGTGGGAGGGAGGGGGAATCCACCGGCTTCCATTCATCGGTTCTTCCTTATTTATCTCGCCGGAGAAGAATCATAATGTGAGCTGAAAAAGGCATGGCTGACAGTGCAAAGAACAGAGATTCAGCACGGCTGTTTTGGTTCACTCGCAACCTGACATTGTACCGGGTTGGGAGAGAGGAGGGCCTTTTTTAATAAGACAAATGATGATGATGATGAAGAAGAAGAAGAAGAAGGAGGAGGAGGAGGAGGAGGAGGAGAAGAAGAAGAAGAAGAAGGAAGAGGAGGAGGAGGAGGAGGAGAAGAAGAAGAAGAAGAAGAAGAAGAAGAAGAAGAAGAAGAGGAGGAGGAGGAGGAAGAGAAGGAAGAAGAAGAGAACAAAGCAGGAGGAGGAGGAGGAGAAGAAAAAGAAGACGAAGAAGAGGAGGAGGAGGAAGAGAAGGAGGAAGAGAAGGAAGAAGAAGAGAATGAAGCAGAAGGAGGAGGAGGAGGAGAAGAAAAAGAAGATGAAGAAGAGGAGGAGGAGGAAGAGAAGAAGAGAAGAAAGAAGAAGAGAACGAAGCAGGAGGAGGAGGAGGAGGAGGAGGAGAAGAAGAAGAGGAGGAAGAGAAGGAAGAAGAGAACAAAGCAGAAGGAGGAGGAGGAGAAGGAAAAGAAGATGAAGAAGAGGAGGAGGAGGAAGAGAAGAAGAGAAGGAAGAAGAAGAGAACGAAGCAGGAGGAGGAGGAGGAGGAGGAGGAGGAGGAGGAGAAGAAGAAGAGGAGGAAGAGAAGGAAGAAGAGAACAAAGCAGAAGGAGGAGGAGGAGAAGGAAAAGAAGAAGAAGAAGAGGAGGAGGAAGAGAAGGAAGAAGAAGAGAACGAAGCAGAAGGAGGAGGAGGAGGAGGAGGAGGAGAAGAAGAAGAAGAAACCCATGTGCAAGGCCATTAGAGCAATGTTATGATTCAATGGGACATACCAGGATGAGCTGCTATAATGTGCATGCTGGCAACTAAGGCAGAGGTAGCCAGTTAGGGAGCAAGGAAGCAGCAGGATATTTGAGTGGACAGCATGGTGTAATTGCAACAGAGCACCAGAAAATCTCTTCTAATGCTATTGAGGAGATACTGGTGACCTCAAAATAAGCCTGGAGGCTGAGAATAATAAATACTAATAAATCTGAGTTGTCTTGAGATTACAAAGGGGAGGGGTGGAGATTCTGGGCAATCCCGCAAGAGGACTCTGTGTGCCTGGAAGACTGAAGCCTTGCCTGCTCAGCAAAAACCCTCTGGGAGGAAGAATTCCTTCACCTGTCCTGAGCTATTGGATGGAGAGTGAGCAGCTGCTGAGAGCTGGCTTCCTGAATGGAGAGAGATGTTGTAAAGATGCAGAAGAGAAGAGGAAGGACATTTTGGCACTGTCACTCCTAGAGGGTTCAGGATCACATGGTAATTGCACCAGCCCCACCCAAACATGAACACCAATGTGGGAAGATCAGCTCTCCAGGAATTCTAGCTTCATTCTGATACTTTCAAGTGGATCATTCCTTCCCCCCCCCCACCTGTTCTGCTTCCTTTATGTATCTTGTTTCTATTGTTTGTAAGCCTCAGGTCAGGGACCTGCTTCTCTTCATTAACACAACCTACTATGGGAGATATAACTGCCTTACAAACAATGGCTTGTTTGGTTTTGTTTTTTACATTTGGGAACTCATATTATTGTTCGGATGCTGTCGGTTTTTGTTTTTTGTTTTACTTGTGAGCTGTCTCCAGCAGGAGACGCAGCAGATGAATTCACTGAGTAAACTACAATAAAATGGGCATTTAATAGATTGTATGAACTCTGGCAACAGTCAACGGGAAAAGTAATCTTTAAAAATTGCACACTTTTTCCTTGTAGGTGAGGATTGAAAAACCACCTTAACCATCATTAAATATTCAACTCTGGTGATTACCTGGAGGAAGAGGAGAAGTTGGTTCTTATATGCTGCTTTTCTCTACCCAAAGGAGTCTCATAGCAGCTTACATTCACCTTCCCTTTCTTCTCCCCACAACAGACACCCTGTGAGGGAGGTGAGGTTGAGAGAGCCCTGATATTACTGAAGAAGAAGAAGAGTTGGTTCTTATATGCTGCTTTTCTCTACTTGAAGGAGTCTCAAAACAGCTTACATTCGCCTCCCCTTTCCTCTCCCCACAACAGACACCCTGTGAGGTGGGTGAGGCTGAGAGAGCGCTGATATCACTGCTCGGTCAGAACAGCTTTATCAGTGCTGCGGAGAGCCCAAGGTCACCCAGCTGGTTGCATGTGGGGCAGCAGGGAATCAAACCCGGCTTGCCAGATTAGAAGTCCGCACTCCTACCCACTACACCAAACTGGCTTGGGCTTTTATCAGTTCCAGGCCTTTGAGTCAGAAGAACAGAAATGTTAGTAGAAAAAGCTGAAAGCAGCAAGAAAACCTCTTCCTCTACATGAGATGGATCTTCCTCTACATGAGATGGATTGATCAAATCCATCTCACATTGGGACTTCCTCTTCTCCTGCTGCCTTTATCTTTCCCCAGCATTATTATCTTTCTTCTTATCTAATCGTTCTTCTGAGTCAAAAGGTCTTCAACAGATCACAGACCAGCCCTCTTACGGGCAATCACCACAGTGGAATATTTAGCATCAGTTAAGGTGACTCTGGAGGTCATTAATTCATAGAGTCCCCATAAGTCAGAAGCACCTGACACGCACAAACTCTGGGCTTTTAAAAAATCCCGAACAAGGTTAGTGTTGTAAAGAGGACCAAAGCGCTGTAAATTGCCATACAACCCTATCCTCGCTTGCCACTAAAATCCCACAAACCCCTGCTCTGGTTGCTGATGTTATATTTCCATGCTGGATCCTGCTCCCCCTCAACCCAAAGCACACAGTCACGTAATGTGATCGCAGAATTGTCCGTTGTTTTCCTGATCCTTGCTGCAGAGTATGATCAGATATAATAGGGTTTCATTCAGTGAGCGTATTTCTGCAGTCCTAGGTACTAGGACGGCAAGATGAACAAACCGGTCAGTCCTAGAAGAGATCAGCCCTGACTGCTCCTTAAAAGGCCAGATCCTGAAGATGAAATTCAAATACTTTGGCCACCTCATGAGAAGGAAGGACTCCCTGGAGAAGAGCCTAATGCTGGGAGCAATCGAGGGCAAAAGAAGAAGTGGACGACAGAGAATGAGGTGGCTGGATGGAGTACCTGAAGCAGTCGGAGTGAGCTTAAATAGACTCTGGGGAATGGTAGAGGACAGGAAGGCCTGGAGGATCTTTGTCCATGGGGTCGCGATGAGTCGGAAACGACTTTGCAACTAACAAGAACAACAACAGGTTTAGAGTATGAAGTTGTTTGGCTTCTTCGCCTTTCTTCAGATTTGGATTTTTGACCTATTTCTTGACAGCGGCTTGAAAAAGAGTCCGATATGAATGAGATGCTGACACCCCTGAGACAACCTGAGGGCTGCTGGAATAAATTTACCTCCTGGGGCAACCTGCATATCTTCAGGACTGTCCTTTTCCCATGCCGAGCTACCAAAGCATTATAAATCTTCAGCAGTCCTGATCTGAGTGCCCTGGCCATCTAAGACTAGAGAGGTGGCAATTCAACAAAGGACTTTCTCAATCATGGCCCCAAAAACTTAGAATTCCCTCCCCAGGGAGATTCATTGGTTCCCCTCAAATATTGTCTTATTATAGTCTCCTGTTTTATCTGGAATGCACTTAATGATCCTCCCCTTTTGTTTAATTTAATAGATAATTCAAGGAAGATCTGTATGCCCCCCCCCCCCCTTTTCAGGATACAGCATTATGTATGGGGGCTTCAGGTTCCATCTGCCCCCTTCTTCCCTCCTCCCTTCATGAGACTGCTAGTGGGGGGAATGGATTGATTGTTGGAACTGGGGATTTTTTTTCACCGTATCTTTTCTTGATTTGTGATTATGGATCTCTTTTTTATGTTTTATGTCTGGGGTTTTAAGAGCTTATTGGGAATTTTAGTCAGACTGTTGTAACCCGCCAGGAGCCACTTGGGAGTGGCGGGTTATAAATTGAATGGATGGATGGATGGATGGATGGATGGATGGATGGATGGATGGATGGATGGATGGATGGATGAATGAATGAATGAATGAATGAATGAATGAATGAATGAATGAATGAATGAATAAGTAAATACACCGTCTAGTCCTATCTTGTCAGATCTTGGAAGCTACACCCAAAAGCAAAAAATGGTATCTTCTTGAGATTTATTAAATACAGTGATCCCTTTACTAAAGAGCTATTGCCAATGTGATATCCTGTATCTGCAGAAATTAATGCTGGTGACGTTATATCAACCCTACAATTGCAACCACTGAAGAAGTAACAGAAAGTGGGATTGAAGACCTGGGACCCCGTTCTGGTTGCAAAATTATTTAAATAACCTAAGACTGTATTTAATAAATCAAGAAGATACCATTTTTCGCCTATCGGTTTTGTTTGCTTTTGGGTGTATTTCTACGAGAAACCAATGGTGTTTCTTTATATGGACTGTGTTTGAGATCTTGGAAGCTAAGCAGGGTTGGTGCTGGTCAGGAACTGGATAGGAAACCACCAAAACAGTCCAGGATCACTATGCAGAGATTGGCAATAGCAAACCGCCTCTCGCCTTGAAAATCTAATGGGCTTGCCACAAGTCAGCTGCGGTTTGATCAAATCACAGCAACAAAAACATCTTTTACAAGTTTATTTTTAATCTCTTTAGCATTGACTGCCTTGAGGGCCATCTGCGCTCTAGCGCTGCCTCGGTAGACATTCCCTTTCTTAAAAGAAATTGGCAATATAGGAGGGGAGAGAGAGAGAGGGCAGGCTGCAGTTCTCATGAGGTGCCAGCCTTTCTCAGGTCCTGGAGAAGGAATGCGGAAGAAGGGAAGGGAAAGGAGGGGACAGACTGCAGCCAAGTATTTCTCAGTGCCTGCACCGAGGCAAATGTCAGGAGGAACTCAGGGATGGAAGAGAATCAAGTGAACGGCTTCTCTGGAGTTCCAAAATTCATGATGAACACTCAATATCAATCAATCAATCAATCAAGGATGAACTCCGCTAACTGCTGTCAGCAACTGATTATCTATTTGCCCATTATCCTCTTAATGTGGACCTATTTATTGCACCAAATGTTTCCCACGCAATTCAATCTCAAGTGAATACAAACAAATCCAAATGGCTGTATTTTTTTCCTATTTATCTCTGGAACCTGTTAACCAATTTCATTAGGCTGTATGTTACTTTACTCTCACATCCTACCTATATGTTTGAATTGATGACTTCCAGTCCATTATATTGTACCTGAGGAAGTGTGCGTGCACACAGAAGCTCTCATCTCGAATAAAACTTGGTCTTAAAGGTGCCACTGAACTCGAAATCGGAACCCTCATTATCACTAGACTTAAAGGGGGCTTGTAAAAAAAATTAAATATGGTCTCCAATTAATGTGGGCATGATGGAGTGTGGGGGGGGGCAGCCCTTCAGGGTGGGGGCAAAACATCCAATGGAAGTTTTCTGCTTGGGAATTACTTTGGCTTGGGGGCAAAAAAATTGGGAAAATAGCAGCAGTAGCACTCTTTAAAAATATAGGAAATATGCAAGCTGAATTCATGTTGAACACTGAAGGGTGGAAAATCAATGCAGAAGGGGGGAAAAAATTCCAACTGACACCTGCTCAGAAAGCGGGGTCAAATGCAGAAGTGAAAAAAATAATCAGACAGGAATTCACTGTGAAACCAGAGGAAACCACTAGTGCAGAAAAGACCTTGGTTACACCTGAAGGTTAAAAGCACAATTTTATATCACCCATTGGAGTCTTGGGATGACATCTGCTGTAAACTAAGCAGGAAGAAAGCTTTTTTTGTTTTTTGTTTTTAAGAGAGTTTATCCAGATCTGATAAATAAGACTGAAACCCATGATTAAGCTTAATCATAGAATAGCGTGGTGCTGTTCTGGAATTAAGTAATGACAAGAAGTCACCTTGAATATAGAGATCTTTTGTGTGTGTGTTTGAGTTTGTGCAGCTTCAAGACGAAGTGAAGATTCTGTTTGGTTCTGGAGGGGAGGGGTTGCGTCACCATTTAAAAGAACTATGTGAAAATTGCTCTCATAGATTTAAGTCTTTGATAATCTATAGATATGATCATTTACTCTGGTAACAGGTTCTGATCAACTTTAATTCCAAAGTCAGGATTTTTATCGTCCCTGATCTCAGTTGTCTCCCATCGTCATGAGGAGTACCATGCAAGTTCGAACACACAAATGCTATTCTGGACTATTTAGAATGCTCTGCAGACTCGTTTCTGAGGAGGCAAAGACCATTTATGCACTGGAGGTTTCATGCCGGGCTGCAGGCTGGAGTTTTAGTCATGGCAGGTTGCCCCACCTCTTCCTGCACCCACATGGGGGAGCATTTGGCCTGGTGCACCTCATCAGCCCCCGATCTGTGCTCCTGACAGGGGGGTGGGGCAGTGAAGTTCCCAGTGCATAAACAGTCAAACTGATTTTTAGACAGAAGAGGATAAGCATGGTGGATCACTGGAGGGGATGTGGTGACACATTCCCCCACCACTATATTTAGGACTACAAGAAGAGAATGTCATGTAGTAGGGCAACAGTAGTAGGTTACTGCACTATTATCAGAGCTTCAGATTTCCTCTCTGTGAACCACAGCTGCAGAGGTCAATTTTCTCCAGTCTCATTTCTTACCTGCAATGGATTACGATGGGTCCTGCATCAGGAGGCGTAGAAGCCTTCACCCTGCGAATGAATGCCAGGAGCCCAGTGGCATGGTAAGGCACCCCGTGTTCCGGCCATGATGTGAAGTGGAACTGCTTCACCTCATGCCTTGCAGAATACCCTCTCTGGAAAAGACAAGAACAAAGGGGAAGACAAGAAGAGAGTTACCCCTTTTGACTTGTGAGGTAGAGGTTGGTGTGATGCTGATTTGGTTTTTATTGTTTCACTGCCATATCCCATTGAGTTTCCAACAAGCAGACTCTTTGATGCAAAAGAAATCTCTTATTGAAGGAATTAGGCAAACAGAAGCAAGGAGTTCCTTGCTGAAACTGATTTGCAAATTAGTAAGTATACCTATATGGCCACCCGCAGGCCCTCTCTCCAATATAAATCTTGGCATGCCAGGTACAAAAGACCCTCCCAGCTGTGTTCCCACACTAATGCCTGTGTAAGCAATGGTAGATGGTACAACATTCCAGGTAGACTACTTTAGCCACCCAAGGTGAGGGCATAGATTTATCACGGGGAAAGTTCCGTGAGTATTTACTACACAATTAATGAGGCTCAACAGAACAAAAGAACAAAGTCATCACATGACAGAACCAAGAAAGCAGGCCAGAGAAACAGGCTAGGATCTACAGATTAATAAAACAACCGAACAATGCACGGGACCATTACATAATAAGGATTTGTGAACAGAATCTTGGCATTCAATACAAGTTTGATTTGGTAGTTGGTACTGCATTGCTTGTTTGTTGCATAATTTGTACTGTGTTTTTAATTATTTCATTTATATCAATTCCAAGGGCACCCCTCCCCATGAGTAGGCTCGCGGTTGCTCACAACCCATAAAACATTAAAATCATCTTAAAACATAAATCAATTTAAATTTCATTTCTATGCCGATTCTGCTTCCATTTCCTTGTATTGCTTGTATTGTGTAGTTTGTATTGCTCTGCATTGTATTTTAAATATTAAATAAAGAGTGATGAAAAACAGGATATGACACAGGGCACTTTGTGATGGAAAGCTGCCTCCTGGCTGTCCACAGGCCAACACCATGGTGCCCAAAGCTACCAGATTTATCCAGACTGCTTTTGTTGCTCAGTAAAAGTTCTCCAAGGTTCTTCCCAGCCTTGCCAACCTGAGATCCTTTCAACTGAAGAAGCCAAGGGATCTAGTGTCTAATAAATATTTTAAATAATTTTCTGCATGACCATCCATGGAAAGCTTCTAATAGGCAGCCTGCCTGAAATGACATGGTAGAGTTAAGATCGTCCCTCTGAGTCAAAAACGGAATTGCTGGCATCCATGTCTGTTATCTCAATGGCACAGCTGTCCAGCTGCTGCTGAAGGATGTCCCCTTTTCTGCTACACCTGTTTTCATGGAGGGCTTGGGCCTCAGCGGTACAGCATCAGTTTTCCCTGCAGAAGGGCCTAAGCTCAGTTCCTGGCATCTCCAGTGAGAAGGATCAAGTTTGTGAATGATCTCCAGTGCCATCAGAAAGAGCCCTGGAGAGCCAGAGTAGTACAGTGGTTAGAACAGACTTTCTCAACCATGGTTTTGTGATGGCCCTGGAAGGATTTCACGAACAGATGGCATTTAATTAATTTTTATATATTGTTTAAATTTGTTAATCTTTTATTTTATCCATCCATCCAGATTTTTATACTGCCCTTCCCTACGGCTCTGGTGACATGTCCATATATGGTCATGTCAACACTGCCCCCTCCTAATATGGCCAATGATGGGCCCTGAAGAGGTGGGAAGGGGAGGGACCCTGGATGGGCATGTACACAGCTATGCTTCCCAACCATATGTACACAGCTATGCTTCCCAACCATAGCTATGCTTCCCAACCTAAAAAGTTGAGAAAGGCTGGGTTAGAGTGTTGGATTAGGACCTAGGAGATCCAGGTTTGATTTTCCACTCTGCCACGAAAGCTCAGTCTGTGACCTTGGGGCAGTCACACGCTTGGGCCTGACCTACAGCATGGGGTTATTGTGAGAGTAAAATGGAGAACAACATAATTGTGGAGAAAGATGTGGTATCAATAAAATAAATAAATACTGATTCAGTATAAGACCGAATTGTGTGATCATGTGAGAATTCCTAAGGATAAAGGTGTGGTTCAGTGGGAGAGACTCTGATTGGCATACAGAAGGTTCCAGGTTCAATCCATGGCATCCACTTAAAAGGAGCTCTGGTAGCAGCCAATGAGCAAGATAAAGGTACAGGTAAGGGTATCCCCTGTGCAAGCACCGGGTCATGTCTGACCCTTGGGGTGACGCCCTCCAGCGTTTTCATGGCAGACTCAATACAGGATGGCCTTGCCAGTGCCTTCCCCAGTCATTACCGCTCACCCCCCCAGCAAGCTGGGCACTCATTTTAGCGACCTCGGAAGGATGGAAGGCTGTCAACCTTGAGCTGGCTGCTGGGATTGAACTCCCAGCCTCATGGGCAAAGCTTTCAGACTGCATGTCTGCTGCCTTACCACTCTGCGTCGCAAGTTGTGAGATCTTAAAAGTCCAATATCAGTCAGAGCAAAGCAGCTTCATAGTAAGGGGCAGGACAGTGCCTCGATGGTAGAGCATCTGATTGGCATGCAAAAGGTCCCAGGTTCAATCCCCAGGGCCATTCCGCACCAGGATCTACATAGCAAATTGGTTGCGGGACGAAAAAACGCCATTTTAAATAGTGGAATTTGTCGTTATGCATACCTGCCTTTATAGTGGAATCCAGTTGCGTTTCTATCGTTTCCCACAGGTTTCCGGTCTCGGCAAAAATCGCTAGCCAGGAAGTGATATTGCCGAGCTTTGTCCCGCCCCCGGCCGTCAAGCAGCCAACGGGCGGCCATTATCATGCTCCCGAAAAGCCCCTTTCCCTTTAAGGAAGGTTTAAAAAAAACAAAACACGTTACAACGAATCTGCGTTAATTCGTTGCAACGGAGAGACCCATCTAGCTAGCAGGTGGTGTTTGAGCTGCCATTTCATCGTTGCCATGCTCCCCCCGAGTGAAAAAAAAATACCCCCCCCCCGCACGGGCGCGATTTTTGGCCGAAAATAAAGGGGAAAATAAAGGGAAAATAAACGAGCAAACGGGGCTGCGTGGTGCTTGGTGACTTAAAACAGCTCTGGGGAGGGACTGCAGCCGGGGAAGCCTCGCTGGGTAAATGAAGGCTCGCCGGTGCGTTGATCTCCGCTCGCTCGGAGAAAAAAAAATAGCGATCGCTTCGCCGGAAGATCAGAGGAGAGAGCCAGGGGGAGGGACACTGCAGAAACCACAACAATGGCAAGGCACAGAACTTTCCCGCTAGTGTTGCAGATTGGTTGCAGGAGTGTAGCACTTTCCGGAGGGTGAATCCACTTTTTGGGATTCCCCTGAAAGCGCTACAACGAAGCGCTTTTTGCGGATCGGTTTCAGGAGTGTTGCAGATTGTCAACGGAGTTGTGCATAACAGCAAATCAATAGCGATTTCAATATGCAACCATTGTGCAATTTTGAAGGAGTGCGGAATGGCCCCCAGTATCTCCCGTTACAGTGATCAGGCAGTAGGTGATGTGGCTGCAAGTGTGTGCGTGCGGGGAGGAGGCATTTAAAAGGCGTGCCAAACAGCTAATCATGACATTCTTGACTGATTGGCGAGGCAAAGGCACAGAAAAAAAAGTCCTATTTGGATTCAGCTGAATCAATTTGCCCAAATCCAAACCAGTGAATTGTAATTTGGATTTGGCCCAATTTTTTTCTCCTGTGCACATGCCTAGACGATACTGACTCTGACAAACCAAGGGATGGACTTGGTATAAGGCAGCTTGTTGTATACGTGCAGTTAACCTTCAGTCCCTCGTTGTTGTGATAATATATCTTTGCTGTGTGGATATAATCCAGGTGGGAAATATCTGTAGGTTTGCTCGTTAATAGGTTTCCTGTTTCTTGGTGCTGAACTCCCGGATCCCTGATTAGGAGGCCCCTCCACCAAAGCCTAGAGAGCGGTAGCGAAAGGTCTCCAAATGATCACAAGGTAATTAGATCCCCAAAGCTCTTGGGTACTTCACTTGTAACAAGGCCGTGATTCAACATTTCTCAAGATTAGGTAGGTGAATTACAGTTGTGATGTCCCAAGATACAGGACTGTTCAATAATTGTCATGAAGCTTTCAACGCCCGTCTTGCAGATGGAAATAATTGTCCATTCCCTGGGCAATTACATGACACTTAGCCTGAAATTAAATGATCAAGAATGACCACATAAATAAAGGCCTGCTCTGCAGTATTTAGTAAGAGAATGTCTTCGGGTGTGAAGTGTTTGAAGTCTCAGACAGTAGAACCACCAGGTTAACAAAGGCAGACTTCGGGATGAACGCTGAAGGCCAATTAATGGGCAGTTTTGATTACATCATACAAAAGGTTGAAAAAGACAGAACAGAATCTTTCCAGCTTGTAAAAGAGATAAAGTGTCAAGATAAATCTCTGTTTATGGCAGGATGAATGAACACGGCTTGTTTTCTGTAATGGTATTCTTTCTCCTTCCTCCCTAAGGCGGTCAAGAGATCTTTTGGAAGAGATATAGGGCAGCTATAGGAAACACCGGAAACTCTGCCATAGAGTTTCTGGTGATTCCTAGAGCAACCCTTTATCACTTCTGTTTTCTTACTAGAAGTGAAGCAGTGCCACCATCATGGGCACACGCCAGAGTTTTACCAACATCGGAACGAAGCCGGGGTTACACATACACATATATTGCAAAAGCATATGGTACAACACCTATATAAAAATGTGCATAGATATAAAATCTGGTGGAACAAGCTCCCAGAAGAGCTAAGGGCCCTGCAGAATCTACCAGCTTTCCGCAGGGCCTGTAAGACGGAGCTCTTCTGCCAGGCATATGGTTGAGGCCAGGGCAGCTCTCCCACTAATCCATCAGAGGATCCCCTCCAATATTGAGATCTCTAACATCGAGATCATTGTTAGATCTACTGTATTGGTGCCACCCTCTTCTGAACATTATTCTCTCCACCAGGCTGAACTAAGATCAGAATTGTGACCACCGCCACTATATGTTATATGTAACTTTTAATTGTGTTTTAACTATTTATGTTGTAAACCACCCTGAGACCTATTGGGAGAAGGGCGGTCTAAAAATTAAATAATAATAATAAATAATAAAATGTACAATGGTTGAGAACCACTGCATTACAGCAAGGGAACATAGTAGTCAAAGGCAGATGGCAGAAACAAACAAACCAAAGAGCAACCAAAAAAGGAAAGTCTTGATAAGCTTAGCTCGGCTGTGAAGTGGGAATTCCGGATCCAAAGGTTTACTGTTGAATATGGCCTTGTTCTCCAGCTCTCTATTGATAAAAGGCTTCCATAGGAGCAACTGGTCCGTCAGCATTTGCTGTACAGCTCAACATAAGCATTGTACATGCTTCAGGGAAAGAGCTTATTTTAGCTCAAGTACTGCTGTAACTAACAGCCTGAATAGCTCCGATTCATCCAAGCTCTGCTAGGAAGCAAAGGACTTGGATGAGAGACCCCCCCCCTCAAGGAAGTCCCAAGTTGCTATGAAGAGAAAGGCAACAACAAGCCTCATCAGCAAATCTCTTGCCTTGAAAATCCCATGAGGAACTGCCACAAGTTGGTTGCAACTTGATGGAACATGATTGTTATCACTAGCTGCCCTCATAGCTCAAGCTAGGTTGAGTTCATCAGAGCTTGGCAGCTAGGCAGGGATGGCCATGTTTAACACTTAAATGGGAGACCATCAAGGAAGCCTGGGGTTGCAAGGCAGAGAAAGGCAAATCTAGAAGAAGAAGAAGAAGAAGAAGAAGAAGAAGAAGAAGAAGAAGAAGAAGAAGAAGAAGAAGAAGAAGAAGAAGAAGAGTTGGTTCTCATATGCTGCTTTTCTCTACTTGAAGGAGGCTCAAAACAGCTTACAGTCACCTTCCCTTTCCTCTCCCCACAGCAGACACCCTGTGAGGGAGGGGAGGCTGAGAGAGCCCTAATATTATTGCTCGGTCAGAACAGTTTTATCAGTGCTGTGGCCAGCCCAAGGTCACCCAGCTGGCTGCACGTGGGGGAGTGCAGAATCAAACCCGGCATGCCAGATAAGAAGTCCGCACTCCTAACCACTACACCAAACTGTCTCTGCTTATCTCTTATCTTGAAAACTGCATGAGGTGTCATCAGAAATTAGTTGTGACTTGATGGCGCTTAATTATTATCACATCAATCAGACAGAAATGATCATGGAAAAATTGTGTGCAATGTAACATCTCCCAGTATAAATTAACAACAATCCATGCGCAAACAGGACTGGGCTGCCATTCTGCAGAGCTTACCCTCTCCAGAGTGAATGTTCTCACGACATATTCTGCCAGCGTCTCCGAATTCACCTGGGTAATTTTAATATCTCCATACATGTCAGAGTCGTCTGGCCAATACTTGGAGCACTTCACCTGCAGCGACAAAAGAGGTCAATGGCTTCACCTGGGCAGCAAAACCTTCTTCTACAGCCACTGGAGGAAGAAAAGGAACCTCTTACCCTTCCCACTTCCACCAGTTTCGTTATCATCACTATACTGGAACAGTGTTCCTGCCACACCATCCGCCAGAAGTCATAGATCATCTCCTGTTTAGGGCCTGGATCATAAAGAGGGACAACACAGAGTCATCATAGAGAAAGCAACAGATGGAAATGCAAGGATAACGCAGAGATCACAAAGGGATTTTATAGTTTCAAATCACTTATGGCAGGGGTAGTCAACCTGTGGTCCTCCAGATGTTCATGGACTACAATTCCCATGAGCCCATGAGCGTTTGCTGGCAGGAGCTCATGGGAATTGTAGTCCATGAACATCTGAAGGACCACAGGTTGACTACCCCTGTCTTATGGCAGCCCTATGCTTGGTCTTCCTTTTTCCCTGCTGCCCTCAACTTCTCCTAGCAGATTGTAAGTTCCAGTGAATCTCATCTTCTCGTGATGTGACCAAAGTACAACAATCTCAGTTTAGTCATTTTAACTTCTAGGGAGAATTCAGCCTTAAATGTGCTCTAAAACCTACTTACACCAACACATTTATTTTTAACGTAAACAAAAGGCCGTGATCTTTTAAAACAGGTTCTATTGCCTGCTGTAGTCTGCAGATTTGCTTTTTATGCTGTTTTATGCTCTGACTTGTCTATAAAGTCTTGATTTCAATGGAAGTGTGGGTTTTTTGTACTACTGTAGTTGTGAGGTGCTCGATTAAGTTCTCCATAGAAGCAGCATACACATTTCCTAAAATAAATGGTAACAATCCTGCTCAACTTTGTCCTTTCTTTAAATGTCCCAGTGCCCATTAGTTCAGCAGCCGTTCCACTAGCACTGTAATCCCATACAGACTGGATTTCAATGGGGCTTACAATGGTGTAACTCTGTATAAGGTCACACTGGTAGTCATGCATCCTGGAGTACAGGAAGCTGAAATCTGTATGTTACCTCAGAGCTCATTCAATATTGTGGTTGCCAACCTCCAGGTGATAGCTCAAGCTCTCTAGGGATTACAACTGCACTCCAGGGGACAGAGATCAGTTCATCTAGACAAAATGGCCTCTGTGGAAAGTAGATTCTATGTCAGGGGTGGCCAAACTTTGTCTCTCCAGTTGTCCATGGACTACAATTCCCATGAATAGTACATGCTGGCAGGGGCTCATGGGAAGTATGACATCTGGAGAGCCACAGTTCGGCCACCCCATTATAGCCCATTAGTCGCTGCCCTCCCCAACCCGCCGCTCCCACCCAATCCTCAGACTGTACCTAAATCTCCATGGATTTCCCAAACTGGCATTAAGTACAGTGTGCAGATACAAAGGTATACCTGCCTCTGCTGGGAAAACTTAGAATGCAGTCTGGTTAAAATTCTAAGATGTAATTTGAGATAGGCTCTCAAGGAAAGCACATCTTTAAACAAAAAACATTGTAAGAATCAACCCATTTTTCAAAACCAGAACAAAGACAGAAAATTCTAGTGGGTTTTATCCCACCAGCCTTTTCATTCCATCTTGCCTAGTTCCCTTCTTCACTGCAGGTCAGTTCCCACTTGGCTTTGGTCCTTGTAAAACAAGACAACTCTGAATAAATTTGCTTGTAAAATTATTTTCTTTAGCCGGGTGGCCATGGACACCTTGTAGGACTTCTGTCAGAGAAAATCTCACTGAGAGAGAACTTATGTTGAATAGTACAATAAATTGAGGGGTCTGAGGATCATAAAAGCGAATAGGAACTTTCACTGAGGTAAAGAACTTTTATTTAAAAAAGAAAACAACTCTTTTAATTAAGCAAGGTAATAAAAACAGATACAAGTATAAGTTAGAAGTATTGTAAAACCACATATACAAGAAGTCAGAATCTCCTAGCACACATGGGTCCCACATGTGTCCAACAGTATATTTTTGGTGGTTCTCCCCCATTGACCAGGAGAAAAGCTGGGAGGATGCCCTCCCATAACTACCAACCTTTTACAAAAATTCCATGGAGCTGAAAGGCAGAGAAACACACGGTTTGGTGGGCCTCCCTGGGAAAGAGCTGTGGTAGTACCATTCAGAACCTCCCTGCTCTAAACATCAACAGTCCTGAATTAATGAACATTCGGTTCCAGAGCAAAGATTCATACCTTGAGTGGCTATGAAGTGGTTGGATCGGTGGTAGCCCTGTGAAGGAATAACAAAACCATGTTATGTTTCCAGAGAAGAAAATCTGGGTAGGGCCCAGCTGGAGCAAGCTAGCAAGTCTGCGATCTGCACTTTCACTGAAAGCCAACAAAAGCAAAAGTCCCCTGTACCTACGCTCCTCCGAAAGGGTTTTCAATACATTAAGGTCACACCCAAAGAAACATTACCTTTGCACTTGTAAATGAAGTCTCTCCAGCCAAAGCCTTGTCCTGTTGTTGACATCCTATGGTGCCATCCTAAGGGACATTACATCCTTCTAAGGCAGGGGTAGGCAAGGGCTCCTAAGGCATTCGCTGGCAGGAGCTCATGGGAATTGTAGTCCATGGACATCTGGAGGGCCGCAGTTTGACTACCCCTATTCTAAGGCGTAACTGTGCTTAGAAACTCTTGGTAGCCACCAGCTTTCCTTGCCATAGGATGGTGTTACATTTTTGTCAATTTAAATATTATAGGCAAAAGGGGGTTTGGATGAATTGACTCGGTACCCTTAACCAACTGGAAATGCCAGGCTCTGGCTCAAAAAGGGACTCATCTACCAGGAAGTCCTTTGTTGGACTTAACGATCAGCGCAGTGTAGTGCAATAGATTTGTGGATGAAGGCTGGAGAGACTCCAATTCAGACCTACCTAGCATGGTGGTTGTGATTATTAAAATGCAGAGAAACATGGACACTGCACCGAGCCCGCTGGCGGAAGAACAGGACCCAAAAAATGGAATAGATTCCAGTTCACGTCTGCCACTTAGGAAATGCTTCCAACTAGTAAGTGGATGACTGAGACCAAGAGGTCAAAGGTAAGCTGGTCAGAAACCCTCAAGGAGAGCCAGCTTGATGTAGTGGTTAAGAGTGACGGCTTCTAACCTAGAGAGCCAGGTTTGATTCCCCACTCCTCCACATGCAGCCAGCTGGGTGATCATGGGCTTGTCACAGTCCTGTTAGAGCTGTTCTCACAGAGCAGTTCTGTCAGAGCTCTCAGTCCCACCTAGCTCACAGGGTGTCTGCGGCGGGGAGAGGAAGGGAAGGCGATCGTAAGCCGCTTTGAGACTCCTTCAGGTAGTGAAAAGTAGGGTATAAAAAACAACTCTTCATCATGGACAGAAATGGGAATCAAGCCAGGAGTGTTATTCCCTTGGATCAGGGTACAACACTCTCAGTTATTATATCTATTGTCCAACAAAAAAGTGTTCCTGAATAATCAATCCATGTTTGTTTGTTTTTTAATTTCTTTTAAAATGTAATTGTGGGTTGCAAGTGCCATCTTTTATAAGGTGACCAAATTTTAACATTGGTAAAACGGGACACCATTGACTGGGGAGGTTCTTGATTAAAAATTTGGTCTATATGGATCAACAAAAAGTTTCATAGAACGCATAGAACACAAAAATAGTATTGTAATATATATTGTTTAATTTCAACATAAGTACAATTTGCCAGGTGCCCCCAGATGTCCCTCCAAAAGTGGGACAATCTGGTCACCTTAATCTTTTAAGAACTAGTCTCCTCTCCGTTACAAGAAGACAGATTGTAGAATGGGAATCCTTATTGAAAGTGGGGTGGTTCCTACCTCTGTCTTTGCACTCCACCAACTCTGAAGCTTCCCTCCATCCTAAGAAGCCTTCCTTCCTTCAGCTGAACTGGCTATTTGTCCAATGGAAAAAACACTTAAGCTGGGGAAAAAAATTCCTTAGGCTGAATGGCTCACTGGAGGAAGTTTCTGTGTAAAACCTCCTAACAGGAGGTTAGCTCTCCTCATTGGAGAGGCAGCATGGTGTCATGGTTAAAGTGTCAGAATAGGATTTAGGAGACCCAGGTTCAAAACACCACTTGTCCCATGAAGGTTTGCTGGCTGACCTTGGGCCAATCGCACACTCTCAGCTCCATCACCTCACAGGGTTGTTGAGAGGATAAAAGGGAGGAGAGGGGGACTCTATAAGCCAGTTTGGGTTCCCAATGGGGAGAAAGGCAGGATATAAATAAAATACATACAATTATTATTATTGTTATTGTTGTTATTATGTCCTTGGACTCCTATGCCGCCACTCCTGGGATTGCCAGCTCACAACATTTTGAAATATACAATAAAAGGTTTCAGATTGTGGTCTCTCTCTCTCACACACACAAACACAAACACACCCACCATTGTTTAATTTATACCAAGCTGCCCTGAGTTCTGCAAGGTAGAAAGGCAGCTAATAGTTTTTTTTACAAGAAATGCTATAGAGACCCTGTCCATATTTTCCCTCATAAGCTTTGAACAATATAGGATCTAGATCAGGAAAACCCTCCAAGCCCATTGAGCCCAAATGGAATAAGAGCTCCCTGCAATACAATGCAAGCAGAAAAGAGCCTTAACACCCACAAGTTATTCCACTTGAGATCCCTGTAACACAGGGCCCAATTAAACTCAGGATGTTTTTAAACTCCTCCTTGGTAGGAATTCTCCAAGGAACAGACCTTTCCAATTGGAGGTCTCTGTTGTGGAACAAACTGCACGAAGATTCTCTCTGATTTGATTTTAAAATTTTATCAATTGCCAAATCCATGTTGTTTACCTGTCCTAAATGTGCAGGAAGGGCAGGCTGTTAAAATATTATTTATATATTTTATTTGCTCATTTCCACTGTATAATCTAGATGTATTCTGAAGTGTGTGTGTGGGGGTATTAGATATTCTTTTGTTAGATATTATTGCCCGGCCCATGCAGACTGTAAGATCTACCAGGATATGCAGAAGGAAAGGTGTAATTTCCACTCTTTTCCGCCTTCCTGCTGCAGGCCCCATATGCCATTTCTGAAGGTCCTCTGTTCCTTAGGAGTAGTGTTTTGGGAGGACCAAGGATCCATAGGAGAGGGTGAAGGCAGGAAAGTCCTGTCCCATGGACGGAAATGCTTTCTGTTAGCGGAAAACTGAGTATAGATCCAAGCTATCGAATACATTTAAAACACCCACCCATCGCACAAAGCAAATCCATGAAACATTCCTGGCACATCCTCAGAAGGGCCCATTATGGACGGCCGCCGAAACGGCGATTTCGGGTCACATGGAAAACGCGGAAGGGGAAGACGTGACACACACCGGTTATGCACGAGGCGGGGTGCGACGGCAGCAAAACCCAGAATAACCAATTATGCACGCGGCGATCCGGGCGCCGCTTCTGGTTGCGCCCCGGTCACCCGGAAGCTGCGCTTTCTTCCGCGTTTCGCAAACGCGGTTTTTTCGGCGGCATGCACTGAAGCTGCGGCCGGTTGCAGCTGGCACCGTGCGTTATTGGTGATTTTAGTCGCTGCCATTCCACCCCGAATGTGCGCTAAAACCCCCGTGCATAATGGGTCAAGGAGGGGGTCGAGAACACTCAATGCAGCAAAGCCACAGAACGAGTGTGGAATGGAATGAGAAATATTCACACCCAATCAGGATGGACACCTGCATTTGCCTGCCCCACTCTCATGTTTGTTTGTGTGTGCATCGGGGGGGGGGGGTCTGATTCTTACATGAAAAACAGAGCACAGGCGAAGGGACTGAAAGGCCCCCCCTTACCTCACTGCCCTCTGTTATTTCAGGTAGTTTTCTCCTCAGGCCCACTTAGTTCCACACAAGGCCCAAACAAAATTGCTCTGGGTTTGGTACAAACTTGTCCTTGCCCTCCCCCGCATCCCCTGTATCCTAAACCTGATAACTATGAAATAAAAGTGTCTATTTTATTGGTGACATGACATAAATAACTCCTACCATGATGATGGGTATGCCGCCCAGGGATAGGCCCTCACGACTCCCAGGTCTTGGTAAAATGTACCCCCTCTCATGCTTAGGCCCCATGTACAATATCAGATAAAATGCTTCATAATGGCCCATTATCCATGGAGTGAAAGGTCCGCATTCGGGGTGGAATGGCGGCGGCTAAAATCACCAATTATGCATGCTGCAGGTGGCAACCGGACGCAGAGTCAACATATGCTGCCGAAAAAGTCACTTTAGCGAGATGCGGAAGAAAGTGGAGCTTCCCGGGACCAGGATGCAACCAGAAGCGGCTCCGGAGTAGCCGCGTGCATAATCGGATACTCTGGATTTTGCCGCCGCTGCGTTCCATCCTGTGCGTAAGCGGTTTGCTTTGCTTCTTCCTCCTCTGCGTTCTCCATGCCGCCGTTTCAGCGGCCGTGCATAATAGGCTATCAAGGCAAAGGTGGAAAAGAGGGTGTGGCTCCCCTCACTTGTGTAGCTCCCCTTCCTTGTCTAAAAATAACTGATCCACACACACTACATGAATGAACAAGATATGCATGAAGAAAAAATAATCTCTGGATTAATAGCCATAAAGGCAATGCCAGGATTGCATATACCCCAAAAGGAGTCCAAGCAAATAACATTTTTCCACATCCATTTAGGAAAAAGAATAGTGCGTAAAGTGAGCACAGTATCCTAAACCAAGATTAAAGATTAAACCAAGATTAAAGGCTTACTGCTCTGAAAATCTGATGTAATATATACATGAGTAATGGGCCTATAAAAGAATTTTGTTCTAGTGTTTTCTGACAACTTCAGGACACTTTATTTGTGTATTCTCTCTTGTGGTTTCCAGAAGGCTTGAAACAGCAGTACTCAAATTTTTACTTGACTCTTAAGGTCTCAAAAGGCATTTTCTTACCAGAACAGACCAGGGGTCTCTCTACTCTTCAGAGCTATCACTCTATTTAGAGTACGGAAATTCCTTCTCTCTTTAGAAGATTGATTTCCTTTCCTTTACCAGAATGGGAGCCTCTATCTAACTACCTCCTCTTCCTTGCCAACTTTCCCCAGCTCTGTCGGGAGAGTTGAACTCTGAATAAAAATGAATTCTGAATGAAAAATCCTTCCCAGCATTCAGATCTAAAGTCTCTCTCTGCTCAGCTGACACTAACCAATCAGATTACCTGTCACTCAAGGCATTAACCCTTCACAGTCTTTCAGTGGTACAGCACATCTAAGCCTTTTAAAAGTTCAGTCCACCACACAGGCACCTTGATAAAGTAAGAAGAGACCCCTTCAATGAAAATCTAGGCAATCAAAAATGGGGGAACACAAAAGAAGAGAGAAAAAAGAGAGAAAGACATACATAACACATACTTACTTCTCGGTTTATCCGAATCTTAGCAAGCCCAATCGGACACAGGTTGAAGAGAAAAAGAGATCAGAGACAGACAGATTAGTAAGACACAATCTGAGAAGCTGATTTGAACATTTAGTAGCAAAAGGAGTACACTGGACAGCAACATAGAGGAACCAAGAGGGAACAGAAATGGCAGGATAAAGGATTTGGGGATGGGACAGCTTCATTCTTTTACCTTGAATGAACTGTGAGCAAGATTACGCAGCACTAGAAAATGACCCCAATTTCCAGTCTGAATACTCAGAATCTTCAAAAGTGGAATTTTCTTCTTACATTTTCGAAATGCTGGTGCCTTTCCATGCATTTAAATTCAGGAGTCATTCCAGAACTGCAACAGTGTTTAAGGATACTCTTGCAGACTTTTTATTCTACCATAAGCTTTCATGGACGCTTGCAGCATTTCCCCACCACGCTAGGGAGGATCCATTCATGGCATCTGATAAGTTGGCTCTGTACTACAAAATACTAGAATACAAATGTGTTCGTCCTAAACACCTGTTGATTTTGGTTAGGTGATGTGGGTGAAACAAGCTACCTATCTTCAAAAACTATTTAGGATGTTCAGGACGGATGAAAGATAGCATGTCTTTGCATGATACATCAGTCACAGGCAGAACTCCCTGGCCAAAGATGTGGAGGTAGGCAGCTACTACCTTATATGGCTTCAAATCCATGGAAAAATAGAAATCTATCCCTAGCATATAAAAAACAACCCCACGTTATTGGAGTGGGGAAGATCAATATTGGGAAAGCTGCTCCTTGCTGGCTTTTCAAGTCATCCCTGATGAATGGCCATTAAGGTTAGGCAAGGTATTCCCTGTGCAAGCATCAGGTCATGTCTGATCCTTGGGGTGACACCCTCTAGCGTTTTCATGGCAGACTCAATACGGGGTGGTTTACCAGTGCCTTCCCCAAGGCCATTAGCCACTTGCTAAATGGTACCTCCATGTTCAGAGCCAAAATACTGGCCATTGTCTTTGTGCCTTACTTATAGGCTTCCTGGAGGGCATCTCATTGGCTACGTTAGGAAGAACAGTCTGGACGAGATGCGTCCTATCCTTCTTGTGTTCTTACAGTCAATAGTTGATATCACAGCATGCCTGGCACCAAATACTTTCAGGTTCTAAATCCTAAACTCAGATAAGCAAATACTGAAATCAACACTTCTCCGGTTGTTCAAACACAGCTTATCAACCCTTTGAGAAGTATTCAAACATCCGGTGAATATCTGCCCCGAAAATGATGGAGAGAATTTTTCAAGCACGAATCAACTAAAGATCCAGAATAAACCTTTTTGAAGGCTGTGCCCTGGTAGTGGTACTCAGAAGAGAGGGACTGCTTCTGCTACTTCCACTCCCTTGTCTGGGTTTTGGGAACACAGACTATGCCCTTTCACATAATCTCAGGTGCTACTAAAGATTCTGCTTGAAGCCATGCAGAGCTGTTACTGGTCAAGAAGTGATACTTTGTGATCTAGATACTGAGTTGTAGTAACTTAGTGATTCCAAGGTAGATGAACCAAGCAAGCAATTGTGTATGGGGAGAAACAATGACAGTGCAAGAGAGTTTGCAAAATCCCCAGGTCCAACCTCCAATTACAGCATCTTAAGTAATGGCTATATTACAGAGTGGTAACTGTGCCAGTTAGTAGCAGCAACATGAAACAGGGCTCCAGTAGCACTTTAGAGCAGAGATTCCCAAAGTCCATGGCCTTTCCCCTCCTGCTTTAATGGACCCAGCCACTAGCTAAGAGATTTGCCTATTCCATTGCTCCCCCTTTGCTCCTCCCAAGCATGAGTGAGTTCTCTTGTGGTTAACGCACCTGGGAAGGGGAGGGGCCTGCACAGCTACCCCCGCCTTACTGCCTCCTGAAACTGCCTCCTGTCTCCCCCCCCCACACACACACACACCGCCGTCCACCTTGAGCCCGCCTGTTAACATGGGTGGTGATGTCAGTTCTGGTGACATGGCACTTCCAGGGGAGTGGCAGGGAGATGTGGCCAACTGACATCACTTCCGGGGCTCCTCAAAGCATGAAATATTATTTCAGGACCTCCTCCTGTTTCAGGACCTTCTAGCACTCCTCCATGGTCCAGTGCTAGAAAAGGGCTACTTTAGAGACTGAGAAAACATTCTAGCATAAGTGTTGGTGAGTCAAAGCTCATTTCATTAGGGTGAAGTTCTGTGGCAAAAAAACATTTATACTCAAAATTGCACTATTTCTCCAATGGATGCACACATTTATTTACTTATATTAGATATTAGGTTTATATCCTGCCCCTCCTGGAAATATCAGCGCAGGGTGGCTTACAGATAAAACAGGGAACAACAGTCCCATCAACCTCACTATTTAAGAATTAACACAATTAAACAACAAGATGGCAGTATAAAAATTCCTCTAAAACTCCCATCAACTTCCCTGTTCACACATCCGGCCAACAATGTAGTCCAAGATGATATACAGGACATCATATCTATCTAGCCATGCATCTAATGCTTGGTGCTTGACATAGGGCGGAACCATCCGATCGTGACTCCGGGAACTGCCCCAGCCTCAACCAAATGCCTGGCAGAAGAGCTCAATCATGCAGAACCTTGGTAGCTCCATCAGGGCCCTTAGCTCTTCCAGGAGTTCATTCCACCAGTTTGAGGGACAGGGCTGAAAAAGAACTTTCCCTGGTCGAGACCAGGCAAATATCCTGGGGACCTGGGATGACTGGTAGATTCATACCCGCAGAGTGAAAAGCCCTGTGGGGTGCATAAGCAGATAAGCGGTCCCTCAGATAAGCAGGACCCATGCCGCGGGTAGCCTCTGATGAAGCAAATTTTGACTCACAAACACTTAAGTGGGAATAAATCTTGCCAGTCTCTAAAGTACTATGGGACTCCCATTTCAGAAAAATTCCAAAGGGCGTACTTATTTTAATGTACCTTCCAATACCACCTTAAATGCCCCATCAGCCCTGAAACTTGTCTGGATTATTCTGCTTGCTGCAGATAAATCCAGCTACCCGTCTGGAATTCATCAGTTATATTGTGATTCAGCGCTGAATGGCAGAAAGAACGTCTTGATGGCTGCTTCACAGCCATGGAACTGTTTCGCCCTGGCAATTCATCAAGCGATTTTGCAGGGGAAGAATAAGAGAGAATTTCCGAGCCCCACTTGCGGAAACAATGGTGGCAGAAAGTGTCCTCAAGTCGCAGCTGACTTATGGCAACCTTGTAGGGTTTTCAAGGCAAGAGAGGAACAGAGGTGATTTGCTACTGCCTGGCTTCTGCGGAGCAACCCTGGGTTTCCTTGGTTGTCTCCCACCTGAATACTAACTAGGGTCAACCCTGCTTAGCTTCCAGGATCTGACAAGCTCCGGCTAGCCAGGGCCATCAGGCTCTGGGCTGCTGTCACAATACCATCTTGTAATATGGGTTAAAAAACATCCCTAAAATACATTTTGCTTGGCAGAGTGAACCAGGGATAGAATCATAGAGTTGGAATGGATCTCATGGGTCATCTAGTCCAACCCCCTGCACTATGCAGGACACTCACAGCCCTATCACTCATCCACTGTCACCTGCCACCCCCTTGAGCCTTCACAGAATCAGCCTCTCCGTCAGATGGCTATCCAGCCTCTGTTAGAAAATCTCCAAAGATGGAGAACTCACAACCTCCCGAGGAAGTCTGTTCCACTGAGAAACTGCTCTAAAGGTCAGGAACTTCTTCCCGATGTTTAAACGGAATTTCTTTTGAATTAATTTCATCCCATTGGTTCTGGTTTGTCCCTCTGGGGCAAGAGAGAACAATTCTGCTCCATCCTTTATATGGCACCCTTTTAAATACTTGGTTATCAAGTCCCCTCTCAATCATCTCCTCTCCAGGCTAAACAGACCAAGCTCCCCCAACCTTTCCTCATACGTCTTGGTCTCCAAACCCCTCACCATCTTTGTTGCCCTCCTCTGGACACGCTCCAGTTTGTCTACATCCCTCTTTAACTGGGTTGGCCAAAGCTGAACACAGTACTCCAAGTGAGGCCGAACCAGAGTATGGTGCATGGTGACCAAATATTCTACCACTAAGCCTCAGCCTCTCCATATATAGACATACATCTGATTCTGCCTTGAACTGCTATTCCACCATAATTTCCCATGTCTTGGGGTTCTTCCTACTGAAAAGGGGAAGGAGGTATTTGTTTTTAAATTGACAATGATTCAGGAAGAAAACAGAAAAAGCTTTAAAGTCATGGGGTAGGGGAAGTAGGATCTCAAAGGGTTAGAAGGAGAAGAGAAAACAAGGGGTACGAGGAAGACTAAGATCAATCATATGGCACAACCGACAATGTTTCTAAGAGACAACAAAGGGAAAAATGACTTGGGGATTTTGCCATAAATGGCTAGTAGAAACAGACCAAAGCCCTGATGTACTTACATCAATGTAATTGGCATTGATATAGTCTGAGTTGGGATCACCAAGAAGGGGGTGGAGCTTAACTCGATGCCGATCATCTGTAAACAAAAAGAGATGTGACCATGAGGGGTACAACAGTGGCAAGAGATCTTTGGCTCAAGTAGTTCTCAGAACATCTTGGAGAGAAGTGAACATCCTAAGGAAATAAAAGATACTCTACAGCAGGGGTAGTCAACCTGTGGTCCTCCAGATGTTCATGGACTACAATTCCCATGAGCCCATGCCAGCAAACGCTGGCAGGGGCTCATGGGAATTGTAGTCCATGGACATCTGGACCACAGGTTGACTACCCCTGCTCTACAGTGCTTCTCAGTCCAGGGCTTCTCACAATATACTGAAACCTTGATATGCAGTTCAGACTTGATGCAGTCTGCAGAGCCCTTGCAGTTCACATATAGATGGGAAATGAGATAATTCATTCTTAGTCACTATAATTAACGATTATATCTAATAATAAAGTGTGTGGCTCCTGCCAGTCACAGAAACGTCACAACTTGGCTATCTGCAGACAAGGAAACTGCTCCTAAATATTCTGAGCACTCTCTGGACATGTAGAAAAATGTGCCTTTGTAAATTTACCAGCAAGCGCACGCACACTGTTCATGCTCTAGATCAGCCTTATCTCAGATTTTTTACCATTGAGAAAACCCTGAAACATTCTTCAGGCTTCGAGAAACCCCAGAAGTGGCGAATTATGGAGAATATGGTTGGCCCACAAGGTGCCCCTCCCCTTCTTGCCCCCTCCAGATCCATCGTTGGCCATTTTGGGAGAGGTGACTCCATGACTGAGTCAATCCATCTCATGTTGGGGCTGCCTCTTTTCCTGCTGCCTTCAACTTTTACTAGCAGTATTGTTCTAAGAAAGACCAAAGATAGAAAGTACTTGGGAATGAGTTAAATGGGAATGGGGCACAGAGGCAGATAGGACAACTGGCCACTCCCTACCCACCGTTCCTCACAAGCTTCCAGGATGACCTTTCTAATAAAGGCAAAGGTATCCCCTGTGCAAGCACCGGGTCATGTCTGACACCCTTGGGGTGACACCCTCTAGCGTTTTCATGGCAGACTCAATACGGGGTGGTTTGCCAGTGCCTTCCCCAGTCATTACCACTTAACCCCCAGCAAGTTGGGTACTCATTTAACCAGCCTTGGAAGGATGGAAGGCTGAGTCAACCTTGAGCCGGCATCTGGGATTGAACTCCCAGCCTCATGGGCAGAGCTTCAGACTGCATGTCTGCTGCCTCACCACTCTGCGCCACAAGAGGCTCTGACCTTTCTAATACCAAGGTTTAAAGTTGACTGCCTATTCGAAAGGCAGAAAAAAAATGAACAGAGTTGGAGTTCATGTCAACTCTGGGGATTCTGCAGAAAACATATGGCGTACATTTACAAGACCTCCCTGCTCCTCCTCAGAGGAGGATTGAGCATGTTCCCTGCCCTTTGACCATCAACCAAAGAGAGGGACATAGCTGGAGGAAGAGCCATTGGCTTGCTCAAGCCCCTGAGAGCTGCTGGTGCCATGGAGTGGGAGACTTGGGTCTGCAGTAGGGAACTCCCCTATCATTTAACCCTGCCTCCAGCTTCTTAAGGCCCCACACTGGTCCTATTTCTATTCCAACTTTCTTCCACAGCATGCAGAGAAGCATAGATCTGGATCTCAAGCAGTCTCCGATTCAGACCCAGCCCAGATCTAGACTTGCTAAGCTTCCACAAGGCTTCCCAGCTAGAGCTGATGTTAACCAAGAGATATACCACAACCCAATGGAACATCTGGTGCAGACTGCTTGTTGCCTGAGCTTTGACATAGCAGAGGAAAACAGAAGTGTTGCAATGAGACACGCACCTGTGCTTGATCTAGGGAGCTCCCCCCTCATGCTGTAAATCCACAGGCATCTGCTCTCTCAGCCCTTCCACCCCCCACAGCTGGTTGACGAGTGGGGTGGAAACAGCCTTTGGCCGCCACTGAGCTGTTTTGAACAATTTGCTCTCATTTTTGTCATTATGTTAACAAGGATTTTCAATTTGCAAAATACAGAGGGGAGACAGCTATAATTAGAAGCTACAAAAATAGCTGGGGAGGATGATGTCGAGAATCCCCAAAGTGGCAAAAGCAGCTTTCGGCTGAAATATTTTGTCTAAAAAATTCCAACTGGAATTGTGCGCTCTCATCTCGAAGGGACGAGAGGGGGAAAGCAGCTTTCCCTGGTCATTCAGCCTTTCCTAATGTTTCTTGACCACCAACAGACTTCCACACACTCCTCTACATTGAGCCATGGTCCTTGCCAGCCTGGTGTGGTGGTTAGGAGTGCGGACTAATCTGGTGAGCTGGGTTCGATTCTGAGCTCACCCGCATGCAGCCAGCTGGGTGACCTTGGGCTCTCCACGGCACTGATAAAGCTGTTCTGACCGAGCAGTAATATCAGAGCTCTCTCAACCTCACCCACCTCACAGGGCGTCTGTTGTGGGGAGAGGAAAGGGAAGGTGACTGTAAGCCGCTTTGAGCCTCCTTCGGGTAGAGAAAAGTGGCATATAAGAACCAACTCTTCTTCTTCTTCAGTAATCTCAGGGCTCTCTCAGCCTCATCTGCCTCACAGGGTGTCTGTTGTGGGGAGAGAAAAGGGAAGGCAAATGTAAGCCACTTTGAGACTCCTTCAGGTAGAGAAAAGTGGCATATAAGAACCAACTCTTATAAGAACCAACTCTTGCTCCTAAAGTAGCCATTTCTGGGACATGCCCACTCCCTATTCTTAGCATCTATTCACAAGTTCAACAATATTGGGGACCCATGATGTAGTATGAGCCTCTTGTGGCACAGAGTGGTAAGGCAGCAGAGATGCAGTCTGAAGTCTCTGCCCATGAGGCTGGGAGTTCAATCCCAGCAGCCGGTTCAAGGTAGACTCAGCCTTCCATCCTTCCAAGGTCAGTAAAATGAGTACCCAGCTTGCTCGGGGGTAAACGGTAATGACTGGGGAAGTCACTGCCATGAAAATGCTGGAGGGCGTCACCCCAAGGGTCAGACATGACTCGGTGCTGGCACAGGGGATACCTTTACCTTTTACCTATAATGTAGCAGTCTTTAATAGTGTAAGGTTACGTTTGGTGTAAGTTGCATCAAAGCCTACTGGGGAAAAGGAAGAATGGCTCTTCTTCAGTGGTTTGTCTTTGTTCGTAACAGCTGGAGCAAAATGTAACCTTGTGAGCCTGAAAAGGACTAGATTATAGGTCACAGATCTGTGGATGTGCCTCCCTTTCTAACACAACGGGATTTGATACAGTTCCTCACGTTGTGGGGCCCCCCCAACCATAAAATTATGCAAGTGTTCTTTCACAAAAATTAAACCAAAACTGACCAATGTCATGAAGATCCATGGTTTATGATTGTATTCAATTGTCCCCCCCCCGGGGGTTTCTCCGTTCAGCTCTGCCTCTTGTCCCACCATGCTGATCTCGCTCTTTCCGCTGCTCCAGACAGACGAATGCGCTATCTCGATCTACCCCGCAAGGCTGTTGTGTGGATGGAGCCCCCCTCCCCTGGCCAAGCTGCTTGCCCTGCCGCAACCCCTGTGAAAGGGTCGTTCGACCCCCAAAGCAGCCCCGAACCCCAGGTTGAGAACCACTGGGCTAGGAGGACATCTCGATCTTTCTCTTCAACGGCCATTTTTCTCCAACTGCCAACCACCTGAATCAAGAGCTCTCAGCCTCTTCAAGGTGGGGGAGTGGCCATCAAGACAGTACCGGGGGTCCACTCTGAAACAGCAGGTGGAGGGCTTTGACTGACACCTTTTGCTTCCCTTTCCCCTGCTTTTCTCAGAGCAGCAGGAAGAGGAGGAGACAGGCAGAAAGAACTGGTGTGATCTACAGTCCTCTTGGTGATGTTTGCCAAATTGTGCTTTACATTAAATATGTGTGTTCATGAATGGTTTATAAGGGGGATTCATAAATCATGAGCAGATGTTATGAGCATGTTACCAATATTAGGAACATGGGTTGCAGGCTTCTTTTTTAAAAAAGGCACATATGGAAACGGTGTACTGGTTGACTGTTTTATTCTGGGGCTCCTCCCCATCGAAGGATGATGATTACAGGTTTCTAAAAATGCATCCAATATTTAAATATATTTAGGCACACGCTTCTCAATTTAATTATGGATTAGAGCTCTTTAATAAAATAACAGAAGAAGAGGCTAAGCCCACCTAATTCTTACTGCAGGTATTCAATATCCAGCAAAGTAAATCAATAATAAACTCCACCTTTACTGGATCAGGGCTCAGAGAATAAAAGGAATTTTGGTCCCGTTTATTTAGATATTCGTGCCCTATCTTTCTCACCAATGGGGAGCCAATGTGGTTTACTCTATCATTCTTCCTCCTCCTCCGTTTTGTCCTCACACCAGCCTTGTGAGGTAGGTCAGGCTGAGACTGTGTGATTGGCCCAAGGTCATCCAGGAAGATGCCGTGGCAGAGTGGAGATTAAAACTTGGGTCTCCCAGGCCATAGTCCTGCCCCTATATCACACTGGTTCTCCAAAAGACTTTAGTCAATTGTCTAAATCAGACTGCCCCTGCAGAGGCTGTGAACAACCCAAGGCAGATTGCCTCAAGTGGCAGATTTGGGTGGGGGTGCAATATTCTGTCCTGCCTGTTATAAGCCAGATGCCTGCCTGGCACCTCGACCCTTACCCAACTGCTACCAGTGTCTGAGAGCTGGAGGAGATCATCTTCCTTCCAAACATATCCCCCATGGCTTCTTGAACATAGCAGACTGAGTCGCACATGAATTCTCACAAGACTCCTCCTTTCGAGAGTCCAACACAACAATTGGCATTTGGGGTAGGACCCCCACCCCAGGGAAAGCTGGCTGCATGTGGGGGAGCACAGAATCAAACCCGGCTCACCAGATTAGAAGTCCGCACTCCTAGCCACTACACCAAATATAAAAACTGAAACTGGAGCCATTGCATGACTGAGAGTTGGTTGACTTTCTCCGAGAACGTCAAGCGCTCCATACTTCCACACTGATACAGAGAATCTCCCAAGGTAAGCCCATTCAGCTTTGTCACCAGCATGTACACCTGACTGAAAGGCAACCCAAATGCAAAGGATGACACACAACCAGCTCGGAGGAACTCCCTAGCAGCCTGGTGGGGTCGCAACGAATCGGTTGCTTTAGCAAAGGGAACCAAAACTGGAGTCAAATCCATCTTCCGTGTCTTCGGCAGCCTAAGATGTGAGCGAAACACAATTCAAGTGTTTTTTTCCCCCCAAGCACGGCCGAGTTTTGAGGCATCCCGATACCCAGAAATGAAAGGAAGGGATTGATTTTCTTTGTTTTCCCAAACGCTTTTGTCTTAGACACTTACAGGTTGGCAAGTGATCTTGTCTCGCTTTGGTCTTGTCTTTCTTCTTTGAAGCATCCCAGCCTTCAAAGAAACTCTAGGAGAAACAGAAGTCTATTATCTACACACAGAACACTTTGGGGAATGAACAAACACCAAATCCTCCTTTGAAAGCACAGATTCCCAGCTCTACTTTGGCGGCGGCGGGGGGGGGTACTTATAGAGGTACAGTGTTCCCACTGAATTATCCATTATAGGAAGGACAAGCATCCTTTGGGAAGACGGGAAGGTTTCCGTGTAAGAAGAAACAATACGCAGAAGAATACCCAAGCAGTCAAGTGTGAATTGTGTGTTATTGACAAAAAATGAATTGCATGTGATTTCAAAATACCTATGTTAAAACATGGAATGAAGTGAGAAAAAAAAATGATTTGTTAAGATGGGGAAAAGTGCAACTTGTCTCTGTTGGGGAGAATATCTGTGATTACGATGAATGTTTTGCCTAGATGGTTGTTTTTGTTTCAGAACAGTTGTGCAGGGCCTACGAGACAGAGCTAATGACACCAATATCTGGCCTCCCTATACAGAAACTACACAGAAAAGAACAGTCAGGGAATACTCTAAATCAGGGGTAGTCAAACTGCAGCCCTCCAGATGTCCATGGACTACAATTCCCAGAAACCCTGCCAGCATTCGCTGGCAGGGGCTTCTGGGAATTGTAGTCCATGGACATTTGGAGGGCTGCAGTTTGACTACCCCTGCTCTAAATCAACCAACTGGGCCTCCCTAGTTTCCCCTCCCACCACCCAACCCCCCCCCCCTTCACTCACAGCATTGATAAGCCAGAAATATTGATCATCAGTGCTGAGTACTGGCAATTTATTTACAATTTTAACATTTTATACCGTTGTATTGTTTAGCTATACTGTTTGATTGCTACTGTTAAATGGGGTTTTAATGTAAAAAAGTAAATGTTTTAATGAACTGTATTAACATGTTGTAAGCTGCCCTGAGCATAGAAATTTGATAAATAAATAAAGAATCAAGAATACCTGTTTTGGTAAACGGATGTATAGTTTAAAGTCAAACTGCGGCCCTCCAGATGTCCATGGACTACAATTCCCATGAGCCCCTGCCAGCGTTTGCTCATGGGAATTGTAGTCCATGGACATCTGGAGGGCCGCAGTTTGACTACCCCTGGTTTAAACAATGGCAAAAGGATATATCAAAATTCGTATGGCAAAGGGGAAAACATGAGGTAAATATATGGTATTACAAGATGCAAAAGAATGAGGAAGATTGGGCATACTTTGCCGTTTGTTGTCTAGTTTGGGTGAAGAAACTGATATTCGGTGAAAGAACTGTTGAGAAATAGCAGGCTATCAAGATTAGATGCTAGACTTAGGACATAGTTTGAGATTTGGATGGCGCACCTATTTGTGGAATGATGAAAAGGTTAATGTGGATTTTAAGAACGTAACATCTATATTGAGACCTGCTGAAAAGTTTTTATATATGGCATTTATAGGATCTGTTATTAAGTTGATCAGTTCAGGTAAGTAGCTGTGTTTATCTGCAGAAAAAGATTTGAGTCCAGTAACACCTTAAAGACCAACATGATTTCCTAAGTATAAGGTTTGGAGAGTCAAAACTCCCTTCATATCTGACAGACACCATTTACACGCTGGGAACTTCACTGCCTCAGCTTCTGCGCAGGAGAACAAATCAGGGGCGGATGAGGTGCACCAGGCCAAATGCTCCCCCATGTGGGTGCAGGAAGAGGTGGGTCAACCTGCCACAACTAAAACTCCAGCCTGCAGCCTGGCATGAAACCTCCAGTGCATAAACGGGAGCTTTAACGCTAAAAAAGTATATCCTAGAAACTGCCACTGGATTTGAATCTTTGAATCTTTGAATCTTACAGAGACTATGATTCTATTGCCAAAAGCAAGGTCTCACTCCAGTCTTGGCTCATCTACATTGGCTTCCAATTTGTTTCCGGACACCATCCACGGTTCTGGTCCTAACCTCCAAAGCCTTATATGGTTTGGGGCCCACATATCTGAAAGACCACTTACTCCCTTGTGGACATGCCCAACCACTGTGATGGCCAAGCACTCCAAAGGTCCTGCTCCCAATGCCCACCTTCTGAAGTTAGATGGTTGGTAACCCAGAAGAGGGCCTTCTCACGAATTTCACCAAAACTCTAGAACCAACTCCCCAGGGAGCTTCTCCTGTCCCCTTCTGTCAGCAAGTGAATAGTTTTTTGTTTTGTTTGGCATCTCCCCAATGAGCCTTCCTTCCTCCCCAATGTTTTAACTGTTGTTTGTATCTTTTTGTACTTATGTCAATTTTTCGCTTGAGCTTGTTTAAATGCTGTATTAGTGTGTTGGTTTAAATAGCTCTCAAGATAATATTTGAATCCTTATGTTTTATCTCTCAAGCCGCAGACCTTGCAGGGAAAACCCGTACGTGTTTTAGAAGACCTTGGATACTACTGCGGCTTGTCCTGTTGTTTTATACGCTGTGGATGAGGTCAGAATGAGGATTTAATGCTGCGTTTTTTAAACAATTCTTGGTCGTCTCCTGAAAGGGGCGTGTGCAAATGGAGCGTAAAGGTAGACTACAAATCACCAAAGTGAACAAAACAAACACATTAATACAGTTCACAAAAGGCTTGTATTCAAACTGTTCCATTCCTCCACATCTATATTCCAGGGGTTCCCAAAAACACCTTATTTTTCATTGGATTATGAATTTGTTTTTTTTTTAATTCTTTTCTTCTCTCTACAATGCATCCTTTCCCTTTTCATTCCACAGAGCAGAGTCAGTGTGAAATAGCAGCAGCACCCGCTGCTAAGAGCGCGCACAAGGGGGAAAGTGGCAGGAAATGATATGTTTTCTGCCTCGTTCGTAATATCCAAGTGCTTTTCAAATGCCTGTTTTTTTGGAACATGTACAACAGCTTTTCAAGGTGCCCTAATTATTGTAACTAACCCAGGTTTGTCAAATTCATAATATTGGAGAAGAGAGGCTCAGACATCAGAAACAATGGAAGACGAGACAGTAATTTTGGGGTGGGGGAAAGGGGGGGGTGATTTCAATAGGCAATCCTGTGGGACACCGAGCTGGATTGTTATGACAGCCACACAAAGCGAAGGCACTGCGACTGGCCCATTTTGATACGGCAGAAGAGCTGATGCAGTGGCTCAGGGACACAATGTCCTTTTGAGAGAACAGACAGGAACCTCTCCCAGTGAATTCTCAGACTCAGCCCCTGTCCTGGGCCTATTCTGCACACAATAGATAATGCACTTTCAATGCAGTTTAGAAGTAGACTTTCCTGTTCTGCACAGGAAAATCCAGCTGCCAAAGCACATTGAAAGTACATTGACCTCATGGACTAGATGACCCAAGAGGTCCCTTCCAACTCTATTATTCTATGGTTCTATGAAAGTGCATTATCCTATGTGTGCAGAATGGGCCCCAGACTACAGGCCACGGCACAAGACTCTCAGAACGTGGCTTGCAGCCCCTTTGCGAGACTTGCAGCCCCTTTGCGAGACTTAGAACATCATCAAAAGGTGGCCCAGTGGAACATCTCAGCTGCTGGATGGGGACTCCATTAGGTGTGCGTGTTTCGCATGCTGTCAAAATCGTGCATGCACGCAACTGCCACGCATGCACTATTTCGGCCGCCCATGAGCGCATGCATGACCGGGCAATCGCCCTCCCTGCTGCTGCTAGTCCCCAGCCTGAAAAAGGTTGGGGACCACTGGTCTACTGTACTCAGGATCTTCAGGATCTCTGAAATTCTCCATGTGCTGGACTGATCACAAAGCCCTAGGTTGTCTACTGGGGGGAAGAGAAGTAACTTGGCAGTAGAGGATTCACCATCTTTGCCTGCAGAAGGGCATCTTCCTGTATATTGCATATCAAGTATTGGGGAAACACCAATCTTTACCAGAGATCCCAAAGAACTGCTACCTGTCAAAACAGAGCTCAGCTGCACCACAGCTGAGCAGCAGAATGTCTGCTTTGCCTACTTGACATCTCCCATTAAAGGAGCTTCAGATAGCATCCCAGTCTCCTGAAGCCTTGGGAGAGACACTGACATGGAATACAAGATGACAGATGACAAAGTCTGCCCTCACCCTGCGACATGAAAAACAATGATGGGGGATTAAGGGTCAGGCGTGTTCTGAATGCTCACCTCATACTCCTGCTTGAACCCATAGCCTTCTGCAGTCTTCATCTGGTTGATGTGCTGAAGAAGGTCAGCCACTCGGACAGCAGGATGGAGCTGCCCGGTGTGATAGGGGGAGCCTTTGCGCCCGCACTGTCTCCGTGGTGAGCCCCCTAACAAGCTGCTGGATTCATTGACGACACTGCTGCGCTGGTCTGCTGGAAATGATGAGACAGGAAAAAGCAGGAGATTTATTTATTTATCATATGGCTTGTGTGTTGTGAAAAGGTAAAGGTTTCCCCTGTGCAAGCACCGGGTCATGTCTGACCCTTGGGGTGACGCCCTCTAGCATTTCCTTGGCAGACTCAATATGGGGTGGTTTTGCCTTCCCCAGTCATTACCGTTTTACCCCCCCCCAGGCTGAGTCAACCCTGAGTCGGCTGCTGAGATCGAACGCCCAGCCTCATGATCAGAGCTTCAGACAGCATGTCGGCTGCTTAGGGCTGATCCTGCATTGAACAGGGGATTGGACTAGATAGCCTGTATGGCCCCTTCCAACTCTATGATTCTATGCTTTGCCACTCTGCGCCACAAGAGACCCATGAGGTGTGTTGTGTAGCCAGGAGATTTTATGACTGTGGGCTTATCTGGCAGCCATATGTTTGGAGGTGTCTCACCATTACCCATCTCCTAACCCTAGTTTTCCTTGGAGGGCTCTTATCCAAATACCAACCAAGACCTACTCTGCTTAGCTTCTGACGAGATTGGCCATGCCTGGGGCTATCCAGGTCAGGGCAAACGCAGGAGAGTGATTAAAATAAAGAGAGGAAAGAAAAGAGCAGAATAAGTCAACTGAAAGCTGTTGTTAACCTTGACTTTCTAAGATGTAGAATGGGAATGAGCAGAAAACCAGGAAAACATGTGTGGTTCCCTTCTGAGTCCTTGAGATGTGACAGGAGGACACTGCTGCCTGAAAAGGAATTTATACTACTGCAGAAGCTGCCACGAAGCTTCCGGAATGCCGTACTGCCACTTTCCGGGTATATGGTGTGGGGGGTAGGGGGGTAGGTGAGCTGAGGGCCGGTGTTGGGAGGGGGTTAAGCGGGGTGGAATGGGGGATGGAACAAACAAATAAAAATGCAGTACGAGAGAACACAGATCACTTCCTCCCCATTTCTACGACACTGTTGGCAAACCTCTCCCAAACAGTGGTGTGAAAACCTTCCACACAGTGGAAAGATCTACATGGCTCATTGTCCAGTCGCCACATTTTGATGGCTATTCCCAGCAGCTTTCATATGTTGGATGCAAAGCACGAAGGGAAAAAAAACCTGGCACGGCTCTGTAAATGACAAACAATAGTAGCTCAAACTAAGCTGATTGGAAACTGGATTAAACACGAAGTGAAGAGCTGTGGAAATAATGTGCTAATGTCATTTTTGGCTAATGACACTCCAGACTTGGCTGTTCTAATAGGTAGTTAGGTGTGAAACCCAAACTCTCTCACCTGTTCTGGACCTTTCCCAGGTGCCTGGAAGGTAGATTCATTACGCACCTTTGGACTCAATTCTAAATAAATATGCATGGGATGAAACAAAGCGGATACCTTCTCTTCCTAGGGTGACTTTCTTCTCATTCACTCACACGCACATACACACACACCCCCCCGCCTGAAATTGGTTTGCAGCCTTCTGTTATCATGTGGTATCCGAACAGCGCACCAGGGACTGCAATTTAGTACTGTAAAAACTATGTCCTCCCAGATTGTTTTAGAGCAGGGGCCTCTAACCTTTTTGAGCCTGCAGACATGTTTGGAATTTGGACACAGGATGGTGGGGGTCGCCACAAAATGGCTGCCAAAAGAGATAAAGTCGCTACAAAATGGTTGCAGCAAATGCAAAATCCTCCCTCTCGGCTCCCGCTGCCTGTTATTGTTATTTTTTCCTGTCATTTGCAGTCTCCGGTAGCTGGTGGAGGGCATGCAGGGGGTGGTGGGTGGGGATGGGTTTTTTAAAACTGTATTTTATTGTAATTTTATTTTTGTAATGTTTAATGGCATGTGTTTTATTGTGTGAATGGCCCCAAGACCACATGGGGAGGGAAATTAAATATTCTACGTTCAGCCACACAGTGGTAGCAGCTGAGGCCAAAGTTAAAAAAAAAAAATCTGAACAACCAATCACATCTCCAGTGGCTGAACAGAAACCTTGCTGGGCAAAAACCCTACCTGGCCTCACTCACTTCCTAAAAACGCTTGGTGATCACCAGGAAAGAGATTGGTTGGCACCGTAGCATCCATGAGCATCATCTTGGGGATCCATGCTTTAGATCGAGGGTGGCCGAACAGCAGCTCTCCAGATATCCATGGTCAACATGCTGCCAGGGCTCTTGGTGATTGTAGTCCAAGGACTGTGAAAATATTTTTTCCTGATATCTAGCCAACGATATAGGCTAGATATCAGGGAAAAAAATTTCACAGTCAGAGTAGTTCAGCAGTGGAATAGGCTGCCTAAGGAGGTGGTGAGCTCCCCCTCACTGGCAGTCTTCAAGCAAAGGTTGGATACACACTTTTCTTGGATGCTTTAGGATGCTTTGGGCTGATCCTGCGTTGAGCAGGGGGTTGGACTAGATGGCCTGTATGGCCCCTTCCAACTCTATGATTCTATGACATCTGGAGAGCCACAGTTTGGCCACTTCTGCACTATGGAGACAAGACCAAGCAATGCACAGTACAATCCTAAACAGAATTACACCATTCTAAATACATTTAAATCAATGGATCCCTTCTAAATTCCATGCCTGGAAGCATAACTTCTGCTCCTCTCCCAGAAAGGAGCCCCAAAGGCCCCTGAAGTGCTTCCCCTGTGGGATGGAATAACCCAAGGGGCAACACGAGAGGGGAAATGGAGTGCTGATGCAGAAGAGAATTCCCCCAACCCACCTCCATGGTGTTGGAGACAAATGCTGCGAATACCATGGACAGCCAAAGTTACCGACAAGATAGTTTTGGAGAGGAGCAAACCAATTATGTCATTAGAAGGGAAGATATTATGGATAACTTACTTTGGACACATCATGCGATCAAACTCGCTAGAAAAATCATTAATGGTCAGCGGCAAAAGGAAACATGGTCGCCAAAGGATCCGTTGGCTCGACACGATCAAAGCCGATACAGGGATGACCATGAACAAACTAAAAGAAGCAGTCAGAGACAGGGGCGCATGGCGAAGACTTTCCTATAAAATCGCCAAGGGTCGGACACGACTGAACGGATAACATCATCACCTCCATCTCTTTTGCACTGTTCTTTCGGATAGGACAGAGTTCATGGAACAAAAAACTCTGAAATATCAGAACCACAACTTTGAGAACAGTACGGGAACAGTCAGGGCTTTCTCCAACGCTAGCACTAGAAGATTAACTAAATAACATTTTAATGGAATACGTTTTAAAAACTAATGGCTGTGTTTACAAATGCAATTTCCTCTACAAGATCAAGTGCCGCTCTCCAGGATAATGGGAGCCATGTGGAATTACTCGTATCAACACAGTCCGCTCATCTTCAGCCGCATTATCTGAACATTTCCCGGCATGAGGTATGGCTCTTAAGGCAATTGTGCAGGAAGAAGATAACCCCCAAAGCCAAGGAAGCTTCTGCCGTCCTGGCAGGGCACCATTATTCGATCCTACTCTACCCAGTGGGCAGCCTCTCAACGTGTCCTCACTGAAGATGTAATACAAAATTTACCACCTGATATGGATAACTAAGGCTAGCCTGATCTCATCAGATTTTGGAAGCTAAGCAGAGGCTGCTCTGGATTGGAGAACTCCAGGGTCAGGCGAAGGTAGACCACCTCTTGAATGTCACTTGCACTGAAAACCTATAGCAGAGGTAGTCAACCTGTGGTCCTCCAGATGTTCGTGGACTACAATTCCCATGAGCCCCTGCCAGCAAACGCTGGCAGGGGCTCATGGGAATTGTAATCCACGGACATCTGGAGGACCACAGGTTGACTACCCCTGCCCGACAGGGTTGCCCTATGTCAGCTGGGACTTGATAACACTTGACACCTCCACCAAAAGGTTTACCAGTTGCAGCTGAGTTATTAGAATCCTTTGTTTCATCCAAGTTTGGTGTTAATATATTCTTGGGGTGGGGTGGGAGGCAGAGATGCGGGATCAAGTTCTACCAAAGTCATGCAGGTTAACGTTGCGTTTGCTGTTATTTTAACCCAGAAAACTGTGTATCCTGCTCCTCTATATTAGGTTCCCAAAGTGGGCAGTGCACCCCCCCCCTGGGGTGTGTGTGGAAGAATCCAGGGTGGTGGTGGGAAATTTTGGGGAAGTAGGGGGGCAGCAGTCTGACTCTTCCTGCTGTTGCTGGGTTTCCTAGAAAGAGATGTTCCAAGGTGGCTTGCCAATGTCTGCCTCTGGGTAGTGGTAACCCAGGGCTTGCTTGGTGGTTTCCCATCCCAAGGCTAACCCTGCTTTGTTTCCTGAGACAACTGCAGCTTCAAAAGGTGAGGTGGGTAGGACTGTATTCCTGCTGAGCTCCTTCCCTTCCTCAGACTCTGTCCTTCAAAGGCTCCACTCAAGATCTCCAGGAATTTCTTAACCCAGGGTCGACAACCCTTCCACAACAGCATCCAACCCTGGGGGGCTGGAAAAGCCTTTTCCTGCCTGCTCACGGACATGGAGTTTTCCATTGTTGGCTTCTCTCTCTTTCTCCCTCTTTCTCTCTCTCTCTCTCTTTCCCCATCTGTCTCTCCAATGAGGACTCCAAGTGGCTCTTACAAATGACTTGCATAATTATATTTTTCCCCAGACTAAAATATGGCTATTGCACAACCATCCGCAAAAAAGTATAGGCAATATGGTGTGTTTTGAATTTGCAGTGGACCTAACACCAGGAAAGAGGTGTGTGTTTGTACCTGTGTGTGTATGTGGGGGGAGGCACTAAGGATGTGGCCTGGGGGCAGCCCGAAATGGTTTGGGGACCCCTGCTCTATATCATTACACCACAATTGCAAATTTCTGCTTGACCCAGAACCATGCAGTCAAAGGATGGGGCAAGAGAGAGAAAAATACACTTTAAGCGATGAGACCGAATTTTGGAAAGCAGCCTGGTTTGATGCAATTATCCCTGTTTAGATTTTGTTTCTCCCTGGGGAGAAACAAATCCACGAGACTGATATTTTTACACCAATTTCACTTCCATCACACCAAATTATTCCTATTAAAACAGACACCGTTCAATGTTATCTTTGCGCCCACTGCGTTGAAACAGCATCTCTCACTGTCAAAACGCCATCAAAAGGATGCGAAAGAGGCCAAAGAGTCAGCAGTGAGGAAGAGCAGAAGGGGGGAAAGGGATGACAACAATATATATATAAAATAAAAAGGAAAGAGAAATAGCCGTATCTGTTTTTCCTTAATGGAAAATACAATGTAGCAGATGAACAGCTGTCAATTTGTATCATGAGATGCTGAGAATTCACCTCCACTTCTTAAAAAATCTTGCAATTGCTGCGCCCGACAGCTCATTTCCAACAATGGAAGCAATTCCATCATGGGAAGGGACGATTTCTGCCAAATCCTCCCGCTGACTGCAAATGCAAACCCCTACTTTGTTCCAGACATAGTTCATGAGGATCCAAGAACAAAAGGGGCGGGGGACAAAGCTCACAGCAGGAGAGAGAAGTCCCCCTTTGTGAGTTCCACTCCACTAGTGACCCTTGTTCAATACAAGCCACCGAGCTCATTCTGTTTTCTGCATTCGGAAACATTCTATTTGTCTAGTGTTGTATCTCTCTCAATAAGCGTCTCCTTGCCAGGGAGATCTCCTTAACAAGTATAGAATGGGAAGTCCCTGTGCAACAGGAAGTGATTAGCCTGACAGCCTGTCATAATCATCCTTTTGGGTCCCTTTATAATGTTCCGGCTTCTCTTCATAGGCTCAGAAAGCCCAACATGTCCTCTTGCCCACTGCCCCCATTCCTTCTTATGGTTTCCAGAAGACAACATAGGTACTGAGTAATTGAAAGGCCACAGAGACAGGTTGGTCAATGCATTAACCCAAGCGCAGAAGCATTGTGAGCACAGAAGAATTTGAACGGCGTGTGGGAAACAACGCTTGTAGGAGCATGAATTGATGCTTGGTATCAGCTGTCATTGACACAGTGGCACTGGGTTTGCTGCGCACTGTACATAACCCCAGCCTAGCCTGATCTGGGCAGATCTCATTAGCTAAGCGGGGCTGACACGGAAGCAGGGTGGTGGCGAACGACAGCTTCCTGTGTGACCTTAGAGAAGCCACCACCTTTCAGCTTAACTTCCCTAACAGGGTTGCTATGAGTTGAAGGGAGGGGAAAGACCACGCCAGCTGCCCTGATCACCTGGGAGGAAGGACAGGTAAGCAACCGTTACAAATCCCAATCTTTCTCCCAGCGAGCTCCGAGAGGAACACTGCGAGATAAGGGAGATTGCCAACCTACAGGTGCCACCTGGGGATCTTACAATTCATCTCCAGATGATCAAGAGCAGCTCCCCCGCAGAAAATGGCCACTTTGGAGGCTGGACTCGATGGCACTGGACACCACGGAGGTCCCCCCCTCCTCAAATTGTGCCCTCCCAAGGTTTTTTTTTCAAATCTCCAGTATTTCTCAACCTAGGCAGAGTCTGCACTTACTTTCTTTATTCCATTGTCAATCCTATGGAATTCAGATCGCTTTGAACTCGGGTTCTCCTCTCTCCCCCCCTTCCCCATTGAAACAGGAAAGTCTTCTGCACGTGGTTAGGGAGGCTCAGAAGGGGGGGGGAGCCAAACCTCTTTCTTTCTTTTCTTGAAGGGGGGGAGGAGCCAGGCAAGGAGCCTCTTTATTTTCTTGGAGGGGAGGGGATCGAAAAAGGAAGAGGAGGGAGGAAAAATCCAGGACCGACAGTTGAGAGAAATTAGGGGCTTCTCCTTTAAGGCAAGCGTGTCACATGACCAGGTGTAGCCTATCAGAGGTTCTCTACGACGGAGCTTTCTTTCCCAATCCTTTCCCAAGCTGGATATTCAGGATTAAAAGCACTCTGAAATATCGCACAATAAAGGTAGGGTCACTCCGGATCAATCCTTCTTGCTGCAGAAGGAAAATTAAAATCGCCCAAAATCCAAACGGAAATTGCATTCTGTGCAGAGGGCAGGGACTGAATCGATCTGGGGTTGGAATAAAAGCTCCGTGCAGTTTACACCCTAGAGTTGGAAAACCTAAAAAGGTAAAGGTAAAGGTATCCCCTGTGCAAGCACCGAGTCATGTCTGACCCTTGGGGTGACGCCCTCTAGCGTTTTCATGGCAGACTCAATACGGGGTGGTTTGCCAGTGCCTTCCCCAGTCATTACCGTTTTACCCCCCAGCAGCAAGCTGGGTACTCATTTTACCGACCTCGGAAGGATGGAAGGCTGAGTCAACCTTGAGCCGGCTGCTGGGATCGAACTCCCAGCCTTATGGGCAAAGCTTTCAGACGGCTGCCTTACCACTCTGCGCCACAAGGGGCTCATACCTAGAGATAAATTATTGGCTCTTCACTGAGTAGAATCGGGACAGATTTGGAATCTGGGTCTCCCCAGGCCTTGACCTAAACTACAGCCATGGCACGACTCTGGTCTCCACCTCTTCAAGCTCACAGGAGCCAAGATTGCTGCATTCAGACATGGATTTCCCTTCCCGCATGCGCTGGAGGTTAATTTTGGGACAAGCCGCTGTGCATTTTCATTGGCGCACACAGAAAGAGGCCACAGCCCCTCCGGCAAGCGCTTCAGAAAACTCCCTTTCGACGCGCCTCGGAGGGATGGGGGCTGAAAGCCATTGCCGGCAAAAAGCAGGTGCCATCGCACCGACTTCAATAGATGTAAAGCCATCACAGAAAATAGGGGCTGAAAGCTCTCCGAGGCTCTCCGAAGACAATGTTTCGTACCAACCGGTCTCGTTAAAGAGTATGCCGAGAAACCGCAGCAGTGCAGTAACTAAAATAAAATAATACTCCTGTGAAGATATATAAAAGCGACATATTCGTGCCCTCTGGGCTTCTATTATCCGCGAGACAATGGTCGGAACCATATTAATCTTGTAGTCTGCCGGGGGGAGAGGAGTGCTCGGCAGCATCTTGAAGTTCCGCTAACAGATGTTATTAGCATATGGCTGTAACTGGGGCACAGAAAGAATGGCTTTACAACTAAATCAGCCTAGTGGTACATGCGCCAGTGGGAAATGATCAGTCTTGGGCAGGGGTAGTCAAACTGCGGCCCTCCAGATGTCCATGGACTACAATTCCCAGGAGCCCCCTGCCAGCAAATGCTGGCAGGGGGTTCCTGGGAATTGTAGTCCATGGACATCTGGAGGGCCGCAGTTTGACTACCCCTGGTCTTGGGCCTCGCGCGAAAAAGGCTCGGCTTCTTTAACTCTTCGAGGTATGCAATTAGAGATGTTGCTGAAACTCAGCTTTCCTAAGTATCGGTGGCTGGAAAGGCTGCCTTTGGCAAGCAGTTGTTTCACCACCACCACCACCAACAACAACAACAACAACATGCCTTTAATAGCATGTAAAAGTACAATATAAGAAGGGAAAGGGCAAAAGGATCCACTGCTATGCAGAGTAAACAAAGGCAGAAATCATGCTTTAGAGTAGGACAAAAGACATTCACGATCTCTCGTGGCAAGGGAACCAGTTCTATTATATCAGGGTTCCGGGATGTCAAAAGAAACTGAATTTGTTTCCAGATATATGTATGTATATATATATATTCAGCTCCGATTACATAGCTGAGCAAAAGGGGGAAACATTCTCTCCTTGTCATCAATTAAAGCTAACTGATGCTATGCAGCCCATTTGCACCAGGGGAGGTATAAGCTCCTGCTCCTGGGCTCCAAGATCCACTGGAAGTCTGTTCTGGAGGAAGCAAAGCAGCAGGCAAGGAGCAAGGTCATGTCACTTCTTGGTGACACACTTCTGGTGACTCTCTAGAAGTTCCCCAAAATCTTGGAGCCATCCCAGCCCTACAGTAGACAGGAACTGGCTGTGGACTTTGCAGGTGGGCGGTGTCAAGCCACACATACAACCCAACAGCCAACTGATCTGGATAGAGGCTTCTCTCCCTGGATTGGCTCGGACTGTGAAGGGGAGGAGTTCTAACAGACCACCCCCTGGACATCCCAAGCCAACCCGGGTAGAGAAGCCAATCCCCAGATCAGCGGGCTGTTGGGTTGTGTGTGTGTGTGTGTGGGAGGGGGGATTGAACTACCCATCTTCACAGTCCAACTTCTCTCAGTGGAATCAGCTGTTTGGTGGGCTCCAGGGCATTTAAGTGGACATCTAAGTCTCTTTAAATGCCTTGGAGCCTGAACTGATTTGGCTGTACTTGAATCACTCAAACCCAAATCCCTGTACTAATCCTGGGGTCCAGCTGATTGAGGTACACCTGAATCAATTGGGGTGGAATCTAAAGTATGGTGAATTTTCCTCCCCTCTGAAACCCTAGATCAGTTCTTTCTCAACTTTTTTGTCATTCCGAGAGCTTTGAAACATTCTTCAGGTCTCGAGAAACCCAAGTAGTGGTGCAATTGTGCAGAATATGGTTGGGAAGCAGAGCTGTGTACATGCCCAGCCTGGGCCCCTCCCCTTCCCACCCTCTCCAGACCCATCATTGGCCATTTGGGAGGGAGGGGATGTTGACATGACGCTATATGGTCATAACACCCAATAAATGTTTAACAAATCTTTAAAAATATACTTAAAAAATTAACTCCCACCCATTTGGGAAACCCTTCCTGGGTTATCAAGAAGCTCCAGGGTTTCACAAAACCAAGGCTGAAAAAGCCTGACCTAGATGATATTAGAATAGAGTAGATGAAGTATAATATCAGTGTTCTACAAGTTATAGGGAACTATTCCATTGTACTGGGGCAGGAACTGGAAAAGTCTAGGCATAAACCCAAATCTGTGGGGAGGGAGAGTGAGAACAAGTTTGTCTGGAATCGTAGTCTGTACCTACAGTCTGACTTCGATCGCCTACAGCTGAACCGCATTCTAGGAGTGTCTGCAGCACCAATTCACAATGTTTTGAGCATGGAGAAATCTACTACAGCTTGAAGCTCCTGGTGATGTGTTTCATGTGTGGGAAGGACAGCAAAGAGCAGCTGGCAACCAGCTCCCTTGCCTCATCAATGAATTTAGTCCAATTTGGGGAGGAAAGGAGATATTTGCTAAACATCTCTCACCTAGATTGCTGCAAGTGCTTCTCACTGGCTTGGTTTGTCACCTGCCATCTGTCTCCTGTTTAATAAAATCAAAATGCTTCTGCAAAAAAAAAAAAAACCTACAAAAGGTCACCTTTGAGGGAAAGCACATTTGGATGTGTGGATGGGGAGTTGTACTCAAAGAGGGATTTGGGGCTTGGGGTTCCATGATCAGATGCCAGATATGTAGTTTTGCTGAAGCCAGCTGCAGGTAGGGATCGGGTGTGGAAGTGAACCTTCAGCTTTGCACCTGCTCTCCCTGGCCCCCCTGGAGGTGGCTGTAGGCTGGGATCGGGGTGGGTGGGTGTGGAGCTGAATTGTCAACCCTGCAACCAGCCTCCCTGACCCTGCTGGAGACAGCTGTAGGCCGGGACCAGGGGAGTTGGGTGTGGAGCTAACAAGTCAGCTCTGTGCCTGGTCTCCCTGATCATCCTGGGGCCAGCTGCCAGCTGGAATGCATGGAGTTGGGTGTAGATGTGACCTTTCAACACCATGCCTGGGCTCCCAGCCCTACTGGGGCCAACTCAGCAGACCCCGAGCCTGTCTCCTGCCCACTCTGCACAGCCTGCTCCCTTTAAATGCTTCCAGAGCCACCAAACAGCTGATCCCCAGAAAGAAGCCTCTCTGGGGATCAGCTGTTTGCCAGCCTGTGCATGTGTGGTGGGGAGTTCAAAATTAGATAACTTTCATGAAACAGCTGGTCCCTGTAAACATATCCAGCATTTGAATACACACTGATGACATTTGCATACCATACACGTCCATATTTGAAGCAAACAAGAGATCTACAAGAGACGCAAGAAAATGTCCCCCTTCCTCTGCTTCCTCTCCATCTATACAGGTTTTTTAATATATATTTGGGTCCCATTTGCTCCTCTTTTTCCATTTACCCAGATGTACCTCTCCTGACCCTGTTGGGCCAGGCTAGCTCTATTTCATCAGATATCAGAAGTTAAGCAGGGTCTTGAATGGGAAACCACCAAGGAAATCCAAGTTGCTACACAGAGACAGGGAATGGCAGACCACCTCTGATAATCTATTGCACGGGTAGTCAAACTGTGGCCTTCCAGATATCCATGGGCTACAATTCCCATGAGGCCCTGCCAGCAGTCGCTGGCAGGGGCTCATGGGAACTGTAGTCCATGGAAATCTGGAGGGCCGCAGTTTGACTACCCCTGACCTTGAAAGCCCTATGGGGAGCACCATAAATGAGCAGTAACTTGACAGCCCTTTCCACCTGCTCTGGTCCAACATAACTTGGCCTGTTTTGCTGCCCCCCTCATTCTCCTCTACTGTGGGGCCTTGCCTCGACTCCTCTGCATGCAACATACTTCGCACAGAGCCTGGCACAAAGGACCATCTTGGTCTTGAAAAGCAAGCAATTAATGAATCAGAGCAATTGTGTGTGGCTGGTTCCGTGTGGAAGGATGCCACGTCCCATTAGCTGGTTCCATGTGGAAGGATGCTATGTCCCATTAGCAATGTCCCGCCCGCTAATGGCGGGCTGATGCCCTGCCAAGAGATTGCTCTGTCACATTTGTGAACCACACAGTGATGTACTACCAGCTGAAATGGGAGCGAGAGCCATTATGTCCTTGAATATTACTTCCACGAGTGTATATCACCGAGGGGTGGTGAGACTCCAGGCCGACCCACTGGGACTCCTCTCAGCCTGCTCGGCACTTACTTCTGTTGCTGTAGTTGTGCGTCTCCATGAAGGACAAGCCCAGCCGCTCATCCTCTTGCAAAGTACTCTGGTCAGTAAAGCTCCGATCAATCGCGCTCATCATGTGCGTCTTCTCGTTGCGGTAATTGATGGTCGCTTTGGTCATGTTGACAGGTTTTCTAAACGCGAAGTTAAAAAAAAAAATAGGGAGAGCTGACACATTTGACGTTACGAGATCACTTAGGTGCTGCTTTACAAGACGATTCCTGAAGGGGAAAGAAATGTAAAGGGGAGAAAAGGGACTCGTGGGCATATTTGGCGGAAGCAACTTCCTGTGTTGCCATGGACACCCTTTTTTTTAATAGTAGGCACGCAGCGGCCTGACTGGCCACAATCGCACTGACAGTGTAAACAGCCTCAAAAGCAGATGAGCTTCCATACATTCTCCGACATGGCCGTGCAGGCAACCAAGCTGAGCTTCAGTTCCAAGTCCATTTTATCCCCCAGCCATTCCAATTTCATCGGCTTGAGGCTTCCACAGCGGAAGAAGCGGAAACAGTGCTTATCTGTCCATGGGCTGGGGATCTCAGGTGGGTGGTGAGCCTCTACAAAGCTACCATTTGCGATAGAAGGAGGCTGCATAGAAAGTGAGAGCTCTATGCCTCCTTCCACTCTTTGCATGCATGCCAAGTCGGGTGGGAAGACGACAAAGTGAGATTGCGTAGAGAGAGAGAAGATTCCTCCGTGACTCTGTCCCATAGCTTTTTCCTCATGACCGGATAGGTCCTCGGCTCTTTTGGTCTGCTATCCATAGTCTTTAACATCAATTATGATATAATTCTGGTCCCCCCGTTTCCTGTTGCATGACTGATAGCCCTAGACTTCCTCTCAAAAGCTCAACAGGACCCAGGTCTGAAAGGGTTGAAGGTCTAAAATTCCCAACACCTGCTAAAAACCATGCTAGTTTTTGGGGCTACTTCTGACTACCTAACGTGTACATATGTGGGTACTTTTCTTGACCTTACTGAATTTCACGGGAAGGAGCAGGCCATAAATGTGAGTTTCTAAAACTTTGCTAGTTAATGACGAATTGACCTAAGAAATGGTCATCTGTACATTGAGAAAGACCATCTGGTCATTCTCTGCTTCATGTTTCTTTCTTCTCCTGGACTGGATCCTTAAGGGCATGAAGTCCTTGACAGCACCCATGCTACACAATATGATTCTCATTAGGGTTGCCAACCTTCTGGTGGCACCTAGAGATTTTCCAGTATTATCATTGATCTCCAGAGGACCACGATCAGTCCCCCCGGACAATATAGGTGCTTTGGAAGAAGGACTCTAGCATGATAACCTACTAAGGTTGTCCCCCCAGACCCCATCCGCCCCAATATCTTTCAGATATTTCCCAACCCAGAGCTGGCAACCCAACTTCTAATGAACATTCGCATGATCCGGACATTAGTAAGTTTCCAAAGCTTTGTGAAAACAGCCATTTCAGCAACATGAGAGGAAGCAGCAAGGACATTTTTTTTAAAAGGTTTGCAATTGGGACTGCTGGAAATTACACTTGACTACTCTTCATAAGGGGAAGCAAAACTTTGGATCAAAATAGCCTGAGACAGAATGGCATCTTCCGACTCCAGTTGAACACACAAAGCTGCTTTTTACCTTATCAGCCCACTGGTCTATCCCAGTCCTTCTCAACCTTCCTAATGCCGTGACCCTTTAATACATTTCCTCATGTTGGGGTGACCCCCAACCATAAAATTATGCCAGGGTTCTTTCACAGAAATTAAACCAAAACTGACCAATGGCCTGAAGATCCATTGTTCATGATTGTATATACATTGTTTTTTCCCAGGGTTTCTCAGTTCAGTTCTGTCCCAACATGCCGATCTCACTCTTTTGCCCTGCTCCAGACAGACAAATGCTCTATCTCGATCTACCCTGCAAGGTTGTTGTGTGGATGACACCCCCCCTGCACCAAGCTGCTTGCCCTGCCGCGACCCCTGTGAAAGAGTCGTTCAACCCCCAGGTTGAGAACCACTGGTCTATTCTAGCAAAAAGGACCCAAATCAGACTTGCTTTTGGGTCAAATCCGAAAAAAAATTAAGGGTGATCCAGACCATCGGCCCGATTCAATTTTGGCCGATTCCAAAACGTTCCAAATTCTTCATTTTCTTTTCTTGTATTTCTGCCCATGCCTACTCTGATTCACAGTGACTTGACACGGATTCCAATGGAAGTCTTTTACTTTTCCTACAGCTTGATCCTTTTAAAAAATTAATAAGATGCTGCAAATCAAACCCGGAACTTTCTGCCTGCAACAGCCACAGCCCCTCTATTGCCCAGCCAAGATTTAGAAACCTCCTCCCTCCAACATGTGATATTTGCTGCCCTTCAAGTGTCAGGTTAAAAAAAACACACACCATGTTTTCAAGGAATCTTCCTCCCCGTGGTCTGCTGCTGTTGATACCGTTTCTCCCCGTTTCATTTCTTCCGAGTTATGAGGGAGCTATTGCTTTCTCTCTGCAGGCTCTCACTGTAACTGGTTGCTAAGTTTAAAAAACGAGCCCTGCTGCTTTGTCTCTTTCTAAACATTATCTGCATTTTATTCCCGCCTTTGATGATTTTTATGGCCGATTGATTTTATGCTAGTCGGCTTTATTCTTCCATTTCATTTGTTGTATCGCTGTAATGGATGCCGTCTCTGGGCTTGGAGATATCTTGCTGGGGGTGCTGGGTCAAGAGAGTTCAGATAAAGAAGCAAAATCCCAACTGAGCTTCAGCCTATCAAGGAAGACTAAAGACCTGTTCAGAAATGTTTCAGTTTGGCAGATAAGAATGGTTGGAATCTAGGCCTGATGAGAAGAGGTTGAGAGAGCTGGATACGTGTAGCTTGGAGAAGTGGAGGGCCAGTGGTGAGAGGATAGCTGAGTTTCATGACGTAAAGCAGTGGTCCCCAACCTTTTTATCACCGGGGACCACTCAACGCTTGACAATTTTACTGAGGCCCGGTGGGAGGGGGGGGTAGTATACTTCTCTACTCTCAACCACTGCCCTAACGCTCTCTGATTGCTATGGTAATGTTTAAACATCCCTTCAAAATAAGATACAGACACGCCTCAACAATGTACATAAGGAACATTTTATTTTCATGGAAATTTTAACTCATGACAATGACAAATCAATGGGAATCCTGAGCTTGTTTCTCTGCAACGAGATAGTCCCGTCTGGGAGTGATGGGAGACAATGACACCCGAAGTGTGTTGTAAAGGGCTGGGGGGGGATGAAGTAAAGGGCCGGGGGGGGGGGAGAAGGCGTCCTTCGCGGCCCACCTCCAATTAGTCGACAGACCACGTGTGGGTGGTCCAAGGGCTAAGAGCAACGGGTTCAAATTACAGCAAAGGAGGTTCCACTTAAATATTAGAAAGTCTTTTTTTAATAGTGAGGACTGTTCGTAGATGGAACATGCTGCCTCTGAGGGTGAAGGAGCCTCCTTTGTTTGAAGTTTTGAGGAGAAAATTGGATGAGCACCTGTCAGGAGTGTGCATTTTTTTTTAAGTATGTGAGAAGATGGCCCTCTGCAGTCTCTTCCAGCTCTGCGTTTCTGGGTTGGCGGATGGGGTTTACAATATAAAATGCAGCCTTTTTCCCTGCATGTTTCACTTTTCCTCTGCGTTTATCAAATATTACTCTCCTCTTGCCTTCGATCAGCTGGAAATGAATGTTCCCCAAAGGAAAATTATAGTGACAGTGACCTTTCTTTGATAGAAAACTTAATTTCCAACCAAACATCATTCCTCACTCACTCGTAATTGGCATTTTGGCTGATCTGCAGAGATTAAGTGTATGGTTTAGGGTCCCTTGCTTGAAGAATTTAGCAGCTGTCCAAGCCCACATGGGTTAAGCCCGTGCATCTCGTCTTCCTTCATGCCTCCTTAGTCGACAGACAACGTCACTGACATCAGACCAGAATATGCAGCCATGGACAGCCTTGTAATGCTGCACTTAAATCTGTTCAATGTTATTGATTAGTCTCCCAATGTGATTTTCAGTGCCGGACTCTTTACCATCAAACAAGCTCTTGAGTTATGTACTAACAAAGAGATGATACGGCATAATTTGCCACCCATTTCCCCTGTGAGCAAAAGCCTCAAAATAGCTTTGCATTACTGTTTCTATGACTGAAGGGGGTCAAAGAAGGGTGGAAGCACTTACCCTTCCTCAGTTCTTTTTTATAGTTGTTTACATTTGTTGATGGTGGCAGATCATTTGGGGAGATTTGCTTCCCTTGCAAAGAGCAAGAGCAGCATTTCGACTTGCTAGGAAAGCTCCTGGTGGACTGCTGCCCTGGGAGTTTACTGTGGGGTAGGAACAAGCTGGGTGGAATGGCCGTGTGACACTGGCAATGCTGCAGAATCCACTGGGTTCAAACATGGGACATGGTTTACAAGGGAAGGGATGGGAGTAGGCCACTGGACAAGTCTACTGTTCCAGTTATTAAGAAACAAATTAAAATATAGAGGACATTTGGCCTCTGATTCTGTGCTCCCCCAGCTGGGTAACCTTGGGCTCGCCACGGTGCTGATAAAGCTGTTCTGACCAAGCAGTGATATCAGGGCTCTCTCAGCCTCACCCACCTCACAGGGTGTCTGTTGTGGGGAAAGGAAAGGGAAGGCGATTTGAAGCCGCTTTGAGACTCCTTTGGGTAGAGAAAAGCGGCATATAAGAACCAACTCTTCTTCTTCTTCAGTAATATCAGGGCTCTCTCAGCCTCACATCCCTCACAGGGTGTCAGTTGTGGGGAGAGGAAAGGGAAGGTGACTGTAAGCCGCTTTGAGCCTCCTTCGGGTAGAGAAAAGCGTCATATAAGAACCAACTCTTCTTCTCTTCTTCTTTCTCTTCTTCTTCCCTTTGGGAAGCTTGGAGACTAGTTAAAACTACGCTACTGGAAGTTCAGATAAAACATATACTGCAGGTTAGGAAAGGTATGAATTGGTATATTTATATTTTTAAAAAGGCCTGCATGGTTAATGGACAAAGTGATGGAAGCACTAAAATTTAAGAAGCAGTGGAAGGCGAGTCCAAGTGAGGTAAATAAAAAGGAGCACAGGCTTCGACACATAAAATGCGATCAGACAGGCAACAAGGGACTATAAGACACAGACATAAAGATCCACAAAAAAGAATTCTTCAAATACACTAGAAGCGGAAAACCAGTCAGGAAGAGAGTGGGGACCTTGAATAACTGATTCATGTGGGTCTGAAGCACCATAACAAATTTGAGCCCATTGGCACCTTTAAGACCAACAAAGTTTCATTCAAGGGATGAGCTTTCGTGTGCATGCCCATTTCCTCAGATACAATGTCGGGAAATGGAAGGAATCAGTTAATACTTACAGCCGAAGTGTTAAGAGTAAATTTACATTCAGCATAATGAAGATGTTTCCAGGTTTTAGAGGACAGGAAGGGGGCATAAGGGCAAGGTCTCAGCTAACTGCTGTCAGCATGTGATTCTATCTTTGCTCATTTTTCTCTTAATGGGGACATCTTTATTGTACACAAAAGGTTTGCAATTCAATCTCAAGTGAATATAAACAAATCCAAATAGCTGTTTTTTTCATATTTAGCTCTGGAATCTATTAATCATTCTCATTAAGTTGTAAGTTAATTTACACTCACACTCCATCCATCCATCCATCCATCCATCCATCCATCCTTCCTTCCTTCCTTCCTTCCTTCCTTCCTTCCTTCCTTCCTTCCTTCCTTCCTTCCTTCCTTCCTTCCTTCCTTCCTTCCTTCCTTCCTTCCTTCCTTCCTTCCATCCATCCATCCATCCATCCATCCATCCATCCATCCATCCATCCATCCATCCAATTTCTTACTGCCACTCTTGGCAAGCCAGCTCATGGTGTGTTACAACATAAAAATCCCAGAACAACCAAATCCCATTAAAACAGTACCAAACGTAACAAAAAACAATGTGGCAGAAAAACCCAATCCTTTCCCATATGGTACTCCTGCCACTGGGGTGGCAGAGGGCCATGTCAACCAATCATCACCCATGAAGTTCTAACAGGTGACGTAACTTCCTAAGGGGAGGAGGCAACCAGATCTCCCTTCTGTACCAGCCTCAAACATAGACCTGGCGGAAGAGCTCCGTCTTACAGGCCCTGCAGAAAGCAGACAAATCCCGCAGGGCCCACAGCTCTTCCAGGAGCTAATTCCACCAGGTAGGGGCCAGGACCAAAAATGCCCTGGCGAGCTTCCCTAGGCCCGGGAATGACCAGCAACTTGGTCATGCGCAGGGCATAGGATGACAGGTGGTCCTTCAGATACGTGGGTCTTAAAGGTTAAAACCAGAACCTTGAACCAGATCTGGGCCACAACTGGCAACCAATGCAGCAGTCTCAGCACAGGCTGGATATGGGCCCTCCAAGGTGTTCCTGTGAGGACCCTAGCAGCCTCGTTTTGCACCAGCTGCAATTTCCAGGTCAGGGCAAAGGATGACAGGTGGTCCTTCAGATATGTGGGTCTTAAAGGTTAAAACCAGAACCTTGAATCGGATCCAGGACACAACTGGCAACCAATGCAGCAGTCTCAGGACAGGCTGGATATGGGCCCTCCAGGTCAGGGACAAGGGCAGGCCCGCGTAGAGCGAGTTACAGAAGTCTATTCTGAAGGTGACCATTTGAACTGATTACTTTCATTCCATGACATTGTTTCTAAGGAAGTGTGCATGCACACGAAAGCTCATATCTTCAATAAAGCTTTTTTGGGTCTTAAAGGCACCACTGGACTCTAAATTTGTTCAAGTGGTACAAGGATTACTAAAAGATAACAGAGAAATGTCTGAGAAGCCAATTTTTTTGCCTCTGTCTTCACTGCAAAGCAGAGGAGGTGCTTGCCAACTCCAGAACTGCGCCAACTTCAGGAGTGGTGTTGAAAGACCTGAGTTGGATTGAGGTGAAGAGACAGGAGGATCTATGATTGATGGACAAATTAAAAACTGACAAATCACCAGGCCCTGATGGCAGACATCCAGGGCTCCTCAGTCAAATCAGCAATCACTGGATAAGAAGACCAATAATCTTGTGGATTAAAAACTGGCTAATTAACAGGAAACAGGGCTTTTCACTGAGGAAGCATTGGGGGACTGCAGAGCTTGGTACTAGGTCATTTGTTAATTCATGATTGCAGCTGGTTTAGGACGCAGCTTCTAGGCTCCTCACTGGGACACCCTGGACGGCCCACATCCAGCCTGTGCTGAGGCAGCTGCACTAGTTGTCAGCGGTGTTCCGGATCAGGTTTAAGGTTCTGGTTTTGACCTTTAAGGCTATCAACGATCTGGGTCCCACATATCTGAGGGACTGCCTGTTGCCCTATGACCCCCACAGGGCCCTTCACTCTGCAGGTGCAAATCAGTTGGTGGTCCCTAGCCCAAGAGAGGTATGCATGGCATCAGCCAGGACTGAGGCCTCGGTCCTGACCCCAACCAATGTATGTTCTGGCTCTGCTGGTGGACCTCCTAATGGTGCCTGAGTTTTGGCCATTGCATGTCACAGAGTATTGGACTAGATGGGCCATTGGCCTGATCCAACATGGCTTCTTTTAGGCAATGTTAACCCAGAACAAGCAACCCTGTTTAATTCCCAGGTGTTCATGGATGCATGGGAAGATGGGACTGAAGCCACAACACACTTTAAAAAAATTATTTCAAGTAGCCCCATAGAGCTACTATTCATCCCACCGGGGATATACATATTGATAATCTAGAGGTAAGTTTACTTTGGCCATATCATGCGATCCAACTCAATGCAGCAAGGAATTATGCTAGGATTGGTCAGTGGAAAAAGGAAACCAGGCCAACAAAGAACACGGGGGTTAGACACGGTCAAGATGGACACTGGCCAGAACATGGCACAGCCGAGGGGGACAGTACAGGATTGGAGATCGTGGTGACAGCTGTGCCATGGGATTGCCAAGAATCGGACATGACTGAATGGCTGACAACAATAACAACAATATTTTTCCAGTGGGACAATCAGGACCATGCCAGGTCAGGAAAATGCATAGGAAAGAAGTTGAACCACAGTCTCTTCGCAGCCCACTTTCAAACTGAGCTTGTGCAACTCCAGGCATGGGACTTCCACGGCACGTCTGTCAACTAGATCCATGACGGACATGAAGACTTTGTGATGTGTGCATTGGCTGTTCTGGGACAATCTGTGCAGAGCAACTCCAGTCTACTGACGGGAGTCGGGATTGCAATATTAAGAGAATTTACAGTGCAGTCCTAGGAAGAATTACACTCTCCTAAGCGTGCTGACTTCAATGGATGCAGAACCGTGTAAATCTCCTTAGGACTGCGCTGTTAGGGACGCTGCGCTGCATCACAAAGAGCCACAGCTTTCCTTGATGCGACAATGCTGATGTCGTTTTTTTCTTTGTATGCTAATTTTATTGGAATGCATCCAAGGAAATGTGCGTTCTCCCCACTCAGCAAGCCTTCCTACTCCCTTCTTCCGTCTGTAGCCCCTGGAGCTTGCCAGAAACCCTCTGGAACAGCATACAAAGTAGTACCGGGCTGTTTTTTTTTTATTTATCTGTTTAAAATATTTATGTCCCATAACTCTCGACACAGAGGCCCCCGAGGCAGGTTTCCATCTTGACAATCAAACAAGCTGTCAATAAAACAGGAGAACCGGCACTCAAACACTGAAGCAGCAGCCTTCAAAAATCATCCCTGGGAAACTCACAGCAGTAAAATCAATTACAGAAACAATGCCAAAAGAGCTCTTGCCGCTGGAACATTTGCAAGAACATCTCCAGCAGTTAGAAGAGCAATGGGAGGGGAGAATACAACCAACCGAGTCAACACTTCTCCCCCCCCCCCCCCCGCCCCCAACACACACAACACCGAGCCTCAGGTGGCTGGAGAGAAGTTTGAACCAGTCGATGGTCTTCAAAGGGCTTAATCGTGTTAAGAGGTACACTCTGAAATCTTTCAGAGGGCAGCCATGTTGGTCTGCAGTAGAACTGCTAGAGACAGACTCCACTGGTACTTTAGAGATCAACAGACTTTTCAGGGCATCAGCTTTCAAGAGTCAAAGTTTGATGAAGGGAGCCTTGACTCTTGAAAACTTGCGTCCTGAAAACCATATGGGTCTCTAAGTTGCTACTGGACTTGAGCTGTTAATCTTGGCGCTTGCAGCACTAGATCTCCCTGGGCATGGGAGCAGAGAGCCACAACCAGAGCTTTCCTGTTTCATTTTTTAAATATAGCAGTACTAGGAATGGGGTTGGGGTAATTCAATCAGGGGAATGATATTTGAGCAAGGGGTGCTTCACCTCTCCCCCATGCCATTTGCCCAATCTAAAGTCCCCTCCCTTGCTACTAGCATCTTGAAGAGATGCAGTTCTGAAAAGGAAATTGAGCATTTCTATTTTAAAGCACAGCCAATCAGATCTGGGGTATACCATTGGGGCAGTGTTGTTATTTAAACCCGTGGACCAAGATTGACCTTGGAGCTTCTGCTTGTAAAACACGGGCTCTTCCAGTGAGGCATGAGCTCCTGCCAAGGGCTCTGGAAAACTCTCTTGTGAACACCCCCAAAAGGTGTCAAAAGAGGAGATCAGCATGTTCCCTTTTCTTTCTGGTTTGGAAGGTTTTCAAGCATGAGCCATGGCAACTTCAGAAGCATTCCCAAAAACAGAATGCTGCAAGGAATGAACACTCAATAAAGTTGGTTTGGGGTCACTTTGTATTTCAAGGGTTTCTTGTTGATGAGCCCAAAGTACCTTGTCCTGTACAGTTATTATCCTGTGACTGCTACAATTAACTGATAGGCTATGACCTGCTGTCAGAGGGAATCGCTTATGTAGATGCTGAAGAAAAGAGTGGTACAATTTTGGCAGCAAACCAACAACTCTTTCGAACATCTCCCCACGGCTTAGTAGCTGGTCAGCTCAACAGTTTAGACTAGACAGATTCACTTAAGAACACATGGTTCAGTTCTCTATTGATTGTTCACGGAGGATAGATTATGAGTGCATAAGGGCCCAGAGTAAACTCCTAGTAGCTCCAGTTCAGAGAACTCAAGCAGCTGGAGTGCTTAAATCTTGCAAGGTTGTTGGCCATCCAAAACTGCCTAAATTTTGCAGGGTTGTTGGTCATCCAAATAGAAGACATTGGCCAAGACTGATGGACTGATTCAATATCAAGCAGTCTCATATGATCTTTGCTGACTTACTCAAGCCTTAACTCACCTGCATTTTCAATGGCAAGCCTTACTCTGTGTGTTTTACATGCCATCAAGCATTTCTGACTTATGGCAACCCTATGAATTAGTGATCTCCAAAGCGTTCTATCTTTAATAGCCTCGCTCAGGGTCTTGCAAGTTGAAGGCCACAGCTTTCTTTATTGAATCATTATTTCCCCATTATTCAGACTGAAGTTTAGTAGTTTAGCACATTGTTCCCTGCCTAAGATCCCAAGGTCAATTGCTGGCATCTCTAAGGAAAACAAGCACTGGTTAGGGAAGGATCATGACCTCTACCTTATAAAGTGGGAATTTCGCATGCTTTCATGCATCATGCAACTATTCCCAGACTGATCCAGTACAGTGAGATGGAAGTCCCAGTTTAGGAATAATCTAGAAATTCACTCAGTGTGGAAAATTCAATTTTTCCTTCTTTCCACTTTGATTAGAATAATTTCCACAATTAATTCTGGAATGGGAAGACATGGTGTTTGCCAGCCTGTTTCAGCTTGTCATGACTTCAACTCATCAGCTTCCCCCCCTTCCCCCCGTACAATCTTAACACACAAGGAAGCACTGAAATCTCTGCAGACAAAAACAAATCAGATTGCTTGGTTTCTGGTGTTCTCCCAAAGCACACAAACCAAGAGCCCAACTCCTTGTTATGGTTTTCCGTGAGTCAAGTCTGGATTGCTTTGTGGCTGCAGGGAATGCCGTCTTGGGCTTCGGGAACCCAAACTCCCCTTGTTAAAAATAATGCAACATATTGCTTGGCCCAAACTCTTTCACTCTGGCTCAGAGGCGGAGCAAGGAAAGTCCCAGGTTTAATTTGTGGCCTTTAATTTTAGGACCTGTGGCCAAAGATGTTGAGAAGGACCTTTCTCCACCATGGAAATCTTTAGTAAAAGGCGAAAGATTTATACGATTTAGATGATCTGAAGAGAAATCCACTTTTTCCAATGCCTCCACTTAATAATTTGAGGCCATTACCTTATATATCTAATCTCGTTTTCCCAGATCGTAGGAGATCATTTACGCTCCTACGATATAACATGCTTCCATCCGCTTTTAGGGAAGGCTGATTCAAAAAAATACCCATCTATGATCGTTTATGCATCTGCCAGGATGGGAGCATTGAGACATCGGAACATGTATTACTCCAATGTAGGCTATACGATCAATTCAGGAGAGAACTTATAACATCCCCACAGAATAAGTCCAATTCGGAGGTGATCAAAGACACGTTGTCAGACAAACGCATAGAAATAACTTCTGTTGTGGCCAGATTTCCTTGGAGGGCGATCAAAAAAAAGGAAGAGCTGGGTGGATTCGGAGCAACTTGGGTAAAGGTAGTCTCAATTGCTTGAGATAATGCTTGTGAGTTTTTAAATTAGAATGTTGATTCTTATAGCTGGGATGTTTCTGATTTCATACTATTTTAATTATCAATGTTTTTTTAATGTACTTTGTTATTTGATTACTGGTCTAGTACCATAATAAAGAGTATTTGATTTGACTTGACCTTTCCCCACCTGGGAGTTAAGAGCCACTGCCAGTTCGATCATCAATATAAGTCAAATGTGTTCACGTCACAACGTAAAATGACAGTGTTTGCAGTTCTTTTATCAAGCGTGCATATGCGTTGGTAAAACATCATGTCACGCCACGAGAGAACCATATGTAGGCTTCCCCGAGACTGCTGTTCTGCAGAATTTGCAAGCAAATACACACTGTTAATATACAGACGGAGAAACAACCTACAGGGACTGGAAGAACCAAAAACCTGCGCCAAACTGTACATGCACGTAGCGGGGTGGGGAACAAAGTCAATGCATTGATGCCTCTCAGATGTCGGAACTCTGGGGAGAAATTTGCATTATAGGCACATCCCCAGCCTCATTTCATTCAAAGATGTTTGGTAACTATGTTCATTTTTAGATATTTCTAGCTTCATTAAACACAATCCCAAGTCCCGATACCCTCTGGCTGTAAACTATTGTTTTGGGAGGAATACCTACGTATGATTTAAGGCGCGCTTTCCCCATAAGCCCAAAGAAAGGTACTTGGATGGTTAATGGGAGAAGGAACAGAACTCGCTGGAGCAGCAAACGGCCGAGCAAGCACGAGTGAATGAGAATTACTTACGGGTAATAGGAATAGGAATAGTAGTTCCTCCTGGCAAGCGTGCAAACAAAGAGAAACAGCAGATATTGCATAAGCAGCTTTTTCTCAGCAATAATGAAGGGGGAGAGGGGATCTCTGGAATGACACCGGGTCGTTGTCCATGCAAGGGAAGAAGGCGAGTGGGGATGGGGAGATTGATGGAAGGAATGGAAATGGGACCGCAAAAGCAAGTGGCTGGAGGTGGGATACAGCTGTCTGACATGCTTGCTGCTGGCCCAAGGACAAGCAAGGTTACCTGCTGAACTAAAGCTTCAGGGCAAGGATGTCAAAGGGTTCTCTCTCCTACCCATATCCCTTCAGACAAAGTCAAACTTCAGGTTCGTTTTAAACCCAATGGAGAACATGGATCTTCTGCTCTGGGTTGCCAGAGAGGGTGGAATGAAGAGGTGAACAGGCAGTCTTTGCCAGGGCGCAACCGAGCTGGCTCTTACCTTTCAAACAAGGATCTGGCTGAAACCATAAAATTAGGATGGTGGAACAATGGTGGGTGGAAAGTGCAAGTGGGATTCATGGCTTTTCCATGCTCAAGTCCGGAGATCCTTCTTCTAGGGTAGGAATTGCATCTGAGGAGGTCTCAAAACCCAACTTACCAGCTTTCCAACATAGAGTCAAATGGGGGATGGGTGATTGTGCCCATCTGACATTGGGACAAATCTATTTGGGAAAGCCTAAATCTTCCATCCCCATATAATCCATCTGGGTTATTGAAGAGCTCCAGGGATAATACTGCAGAGCTAACAGCTGTGCTACAGAAAGTGGTAAGTTTATATAATTTGTTATCAGGACAGAAAATAACTCTTGTTGGCAACAGCACAAACGTACACTTTCATTTCTTCTTCCCTCCCCCCACATATTCCTGTATACAACAACCACAATGTGGAATGGTCCAGTATAGACAATCAGATGAGAGAGCGCCAAGGAAGACTCTGCAGAGTAAGGCAATGGCAAACAACCTTAGAAGAAGAAGAAGAAGAAGAAGAAGAAGAAGAAGAAGAAGAAGAAGAAGAAGAAGAAGAAGAAGAACGAGAAGGAGAAGGAGAAGGAGAAGGAGAAGGAGAAGGAGAAGGAGAAGGAGAAGGAGAAGGAGAAGGAGAAGGAGAAGGAGAAGGAGAAGAGTTGGTTCTTCTCTACCTGAAGGAGGCTCAAAGCGGCTTACAGTCACCTTCCCTTTCCTCTCCCCACAACAGACACCCTATGAGGTGGGTGAGGCTGAGAGAGCCCTGATATCACTGCTCGGTCAGAACAGTTTTATCAGTGCTGTGGCGAGCCCAAGGTCACCCAGCTTGTTGCATGTGGGGGAGTGCAGAATCGAACCCGGCATGCCAGATTAGAAGTCCACACTCCTAACCACTGCACCAAACTGGCTCTTAGGACTTTGCTTAATCAAACACAGACACATATCTGTAGAAAAGAGCCAGGGTCCCGCACCACCCTAACAAAAACTGGTGGTAGTGTAGGAGCTTTTATACGACCCGAAGAAATGAGAAATGACTCACAAAATTGCATACCCTGCCACAAAGGTTGTTAGTGTTTAAAGAGCCACTACTACTACAGACTAACTTGGCTTCCCATATTAATCTATCTATATACACTTATATCTGTGGAAAGCAGCGGTAATACACCAACTTTCCTTCCCAAGAGAACTTAGTTGGGGTTGGCAAACGTAGGAGGGCAGGGAGCGGTTCCTGTTGGCAGCAGAGGATAGGACCTGCAGTAATAGCTTTAAACAACGTGTAGACCTGTATCAGCTAGATATCAGAGGGAAAATTTCACAGAGTAGTTCAACAGTGGTACCGGCTGCCTAATGAGGTTGTGAGCTCCCCCTCAACAGGTGGTCTTTAAGCAGTGGCTGGACAGATACTTATAATGGATGCTTTAGGCTGATCCTGCATTGAGCAGGGGGTTGGACTAGACGGCCTGTATGACCCCAACTCTTGCACAGAGAGCTGAAGCTTAAAGAATGACAAATGAAACAATAACAAATGAAATAATCCTGATCTATCTCCAAGGGACTAAGGGTGGAATCTGTCTGTCTGTCTGTCTGTCTGTCTGTCTGTCTGTCTATCTATCTAATCTATCTATCATGGTATTTTTATACTGCCGTTCCCAGAAACAGGAGATGGAAACAGGCCCCTGGCACAATCTACCACCACAGTAGGAGCTAGGAACCAAGGGAGGAAGACCAAATCTCATACCCCAGGGTTCCCACCCGGCCTCAACCAAACACCTGGTGGAAGAGCTCCATTTTGCAGGCCCTGTGGAACTCAGAGAGTCCCACCAGGGCCCGCAGTATGGGTTCTTCATGCAGTTGTCCTCAAAACAACCCTATGTGGAGAAAAGAGTTGATGCATATCTGGAAGGCACAAAATCCCCCTTAAACACCTATACAAAGACCTCCCACCATCCACCAACATCAGACAAGTACACCGTAAGGTGTGGCAAGAATCTTAACATGGGGGAAAATAAACTAACCCCAATACGAGTATGGGCCATGGCTCAGTGGAAGAGCATCTACTTAGCCTGCGGATGGTCCCAGGTTGTATTCCTGGCATCTCTAGTTAAAACTATCAGGATGGAGGGAATGTGAAAGACCTGTGCCTAAGACCCTGAAGAGCCACAAACAAGCCAAGTAAAAAATTCTGATCTTAACAGACCAAGGGGCTGATTCGGTATCAGGCAGCTTCCTATGTTAATATCTATGCTGGAAGACAGGTAGGAGAACTAAAGAATAGCGGTGAACTTGTTGCACTATAAATCTGTTCATCTAATCGAGTCCTACAAATCCGGCCATGGGCCGTGAATCTTCTTCTAGTACAAATCAGGAGAGATACACTGAGACTTTAATGGCTTGACCTACTTCGTTTTTGTCCATCCAGTGGCTAAAAAGCTCTCAGAATCAATCGAAGCATCAAATCAATGAAGCTCCAGTGATTTATCTTGGACCACTTGGGATTCCGTCCCATGTTCATCCTTTGCCAGGCTAATAACCTCCTTGGCTTATACGGATGCCAGAGATCTAGGACCAACAACTCTTGCTCTTTTCCTCTTTGTTGTGACAGGCCTATTTTTAAAATGATGACCCAGCCATGGCCTAAATATTACGATGGCTTACGGTTTCACCATTGCTGGGAAAACAAGAAAATGTGTGCATCTTAAAAAACAAAAGACAGTTGTCTGGATCCTGTGCACCGCCAGTACAGCTGCATTTGTGAAATGGAAACTTCCTACCTCCCCCTTCCTGCACCCTGCTATAATCCTGCATATACTGCTACTGCATTGGAAGGAGAGGGGGGGGTCTAGTAAACCTCCAAGGACAGAGTGAGGGGCCTGGAATAGGGGAGTTAAAAGAGAAGAAAAACCATGATCTCCCCCTCACTGGCAGTCTTCAAGCAAAGGTTGGATACACATTTTTCTTGGATGCTTAGGGCTAATCCTGCGTTGAGCAGGGGGTTGGACTAGACGGCCTGTATGGCCCCTTCCAACTCTATGATTCTATGATTCTATGATGGCGATGGGCTGCAGCAAAACACTTGCTTTTCTTGGAGAAGGTCCTAGGTTCAATGGACAGCATCTACAGTACAAGAGGTCAGGTAGAGGGGGCATGTAACCAACCCAAGCCTGGAGAGCTTCCGCCAGTCAGAACAAACACAACAGGCCTTGATAGACCAGTGGTCCAACTCAGAAGAAGGCAGCTGTCTTATGTTCATAAGTCGGTGGTTGGTGGACGAAAACCTGCTCAAGGTCTCTGGCCCCAAAGAGGTGAGACTGGCCTTAGCCTGACTCTGGTCCCAGCCTATTGAAATGCTCTGCCAAGAGAGATCAGGGCCCTGCAGGGCCTAAATCACTTCAACAAGGCCTGCAAGACACAGCTATTCCACCTGCCTTATGGATGAGACCGGGAATATAACACCTATTACATCTAATTGGCTGGCCTCCCCCAGGGAAACATTTACTGGAATGAAATACCTTGATCCCCTCCCAGTGCTCAACCAAGTGGCGGATGTGCTGGGATATTGTAAGGTTTTAATGTAGCATATGATTTTTAAGGCTTAATATTATCTGTGGCTGTATTTTGAGTGATTTCACCCACTCTGAGCCTTATAGGAAGGGCAAGCTACATGATTAAAAATGTGTTTGTTTGTTTGTTTATGTGTGATCCAACCCAATATGTGAGCATATTCCCTGGGAAGAATGAACCAAAGACCTTCTGCATGCAAAACTGGAGCTCCACCTGGGTGTTTTCTCATTCTCTTTCTGAAAGAGAATGCTGCAAAATCAACAAAGACATTATTTTGAATAAAATCAGAGTCCAGTAGCTCCTTTAAGACCAACCAAGATTTATTCAAGGCGTGAGCTTTTGAGTGCAAGCACTCTTCATCAGATCTGCGGAAGAGTGCTTGCACTCGAAAGCTCACGCCTTGAATAAATATTTGTTGGTCTTAAAGGTGCTACTGGACTCTGATTTTATTTTGCTACTTCAGACCAACATGGCTACTCGTTTGAATCTATTATTCTGAATGCCTCTCTTTCCCTGACGGTGCAGTTGGTATACACTGCCAGGATCACTGTAGGTACAGACACGAAGAAAGAAAGCAACAGATGCAGAGCAGCATGAAGGCACGTGAGAAATGCTGAAGGAGTTACAGAGTGTTGCAGGGAAAGAAATGTCATATAATGGTAGACTGGAAGCAAAACTCCTGGCCTGTACGATATGCTCTGTGGAGAAATATACTGGGCTTCAAGGTGAACTTTGAGCATCCTCAGAATGAGCTGGCACAAGGCAGACCCTTGACTTCTTGTACTGCTACACACAGAGTCACGACAGAAAATCTTACACCTGACTTTTGTCAGGATCAGTCCCTGCTCTCTGCCATGCTTGACTCTCAGTGAACCTAAGTGACTCCATCTTGAGATGCTGTGCCTTTTTCAGAAATGTTCCCATGTAACCATGCCTGTAGTTTTCCTTTGATTCCCCCTTTCTTTGATCCTTGCATTTTCACACTTTCTCAACTTTTTTACCATTGAAAAAACCCTGAAACATCCTTCAGGTTCTGAGTAACCCTAGAAATGGTGCAATTGTGCAGAATATGGTTGGGGAGCAGAGCTGTGTACACACCCATCTAGGGCCTCTCCCCTTTCCACCCCCTCCACACTCATTGGCCATTTGGGGAGGGGGAGCAGAGCAATATGACCATGTATGGTGATATCACCTGATAAACATTTAACAATTAAAAAAATATATGTTCAAAATGGATTAGCTGTCACCTATTCGGGAAACTCTTCCAGGGCCGTCAAGAAACCCCCAGGTTTTACAAAATCCTGGTTGAGAAAGTCTGATTGAAATAGAAGAGTTGGTTCTTATATGCAGTTTTTCTCTACCCGGAGGAGTCTCAAAGCAGCTTACAGTCGCCTTCCCTTTCTTCTCCCCACAATAGACACCCTGTGAGGGAGGAGAGGCTGAGAGAGCCCTGATATTACTGAAGAAGAAGAAAAGTTGGTTCTTATATGCAGTTTTTCTCTACCCGGAGGAGTCTCAAAGTGGTTTACAGTCACCTTCCCTTTTCTCTCCCCACTGCTCGGTCAGAACAGCTTTCTCAGTGCTGTGGCGAGTCCAAGGTCACCCAGCTGGCTGCATGTGGGGCAGCATAGAATCAAACCCGGCTCGCCAGATTAGAAGTCCATGCTCCTAACCACTACGCCAAACTGGCTCCCCCTATGATAGATAGACAGGCCCACAGCTGATAGATAGATAGAACACATAAGATGATAATAGATACTATGCTGCATTAGATCATTGGTCAGATCCAACACTGATCTCTAAGGAAAAGCCAACACAATACAAATACTACCAACTTTTTATAAAACTTGAAGAGAAACTCCAATCAAATGCACAAACTTTAATCTTGGCGATTCATTTTAAGGTACCTGGCCACAATGACTGATTTCCCACCGTTGTTTTCACCGATTCACCTTGCCCTCCCTTCCCTCAATAACAACCTTACTACCAACCTTCTACATCAATCATGCACCAAATACAAAATTGCTGAATGGAAGGAGGGCAACTTCGGGTGGCAGCCAGCTGCTCCTTGTTTGTGCTTTGGATTCAGGAAGGGGAATGGAACCTCTCCCATCGGGAAGCACAATCGGCAGAGGAATCAACGGTTTCATTTAAAACTAGATCAGCCAATCCGCTTCGACTCAAGCACAGAGAGTAGCTGCCTGGTTACTTAAACAGTCGAAAAAGTCTGGAAACCAGAAGCAGTGGGTCTTCATTACAAAGATTCTCTCAGTATTTATAACTTGTTGAAAGTCCCACTAATGAGCTAAGGGTGGCAAACACAGTTTCTCTCTCTGCCATTTTAGAAGAAGAAGAAGAAGAAGAAGAAGAAGAAGAAGAAGAAGAAGAAGAAGAAGAAGAAGAAGAAGAAGAAGAGTTGGTTCTTATATGCTGTTTTTCTCTACCCGAAGGAATCTCAGAGCAGCTTACAATTGCCTTCTCTTTCCTCTCCCCACAACAGACACCCTGTGAGGGAGGTGAAGCTGAGAGAACCCTGATATTACTGCTCGGACAGAACAGCTTAATCAGTCCTGTGGCGAATCCAACGTCACCCAGCTGGGTGCATGTGGGAGAGCGCAGAATCAAACCTGGCTTGCCAGATTAGAAGTCCACACTCCTAACCACTACACCAAACTGGCTCTCACTGGAACCCTCTGAATCAGGTTAGGTCAAAGGAAAGCGCACACAAGAGAAAAGATACAAGAAAATATGAAGTTGCCTCATGCTGAATTAGACCATTTGTCTATCAGAGACAGTATTCTCCAGCGGCTCAGGCAGATAGATGTCTTTCGTATCACCTAGTGCCTGGTCCTTTTAGCTGGAGACGCCAGGGACTGAACCTGGGGCCTTCTGCATGCCAAGCCAATGCTCTACCACAAAAACCTCTAACACTTCAGAGATCAAAACAAGGAGATAGGATCACAGGCCCTGAAGGAAATCCAAAGCCCTGCGGGAAATCCAAACCTAGAGAATTTCTGAAAGACCTATGCTTGACCTTGACCTATGCTTGAAAACTGCCTGGCGACCTTCAGCTCTAATTGAAGTCACTGGGTGACGAAAGGCTGAACTCTGCTTATAATTGCATGGTTGGGTGTATTTAACCTGCAGGAGGGGAAACTGAGGAAAAAGCATGAAGTATGGGGGGGGGTTTGCTAGAGTGTTGCTGTGATGTTCAACATCCCTTTCTGTTATGCAACCCCTGCTGGGTGAGCAGCAGCTGCCTAGGCCCCTCTTCATCTTCTGGTGTGCTTTGTGGGCGTGAGTACGAATGTCATGTCTGTATTCCTTTCTGTTGGACAAGGTGCACCAGAAGATGTGTCCCACATTAATAAGTAAATAAATTCATATGGTTAGAGGCTGAGCTTTTTCTGTTACATCTTCCCGGAGCAGTGTGTCTTCTGTCGATCTAAAGGCTAAGAGGGCAGTCATTCCTTAGATTTGGTTTATACAAGGAACACTGCATTGGCCTGCACCAAAGTGATTCCTGGTTTCTGTTTCCACAACACCCCTGTGGGGTAGGCAATTGACTAACCCAAAGTCACAGAATCATGGTGAAAGGAGAATCTGAATATTCAACATAGTCTAACTACATGCCAGATTTCGGGTACAACATACCAGATCACTTTTGATAAAACAATGATCCATTTTTACTCCTCTGCCGACAACCTACTTATCAAATTTAGATACCACTCCCTCTCTCCCAAAGAGGACTCGGGGCAGCTAACAGCATATACAGGACACCCAATAAAACAATAAGTATACTTTAAAATATATAAAATGATTAGAAATCTATCCAGTATCAAGAAAAGTGAGATGCATGGATGGGGAAGACCCAGTTGAAGCACACTGGCTGCCTGGTGGATCACAGTTGCCCAAAGGTCATGTGAAAAAGAGCAGCTTTTGCATGCCCAGCAGAACCTGGAGAGGGCTTGCAAGACACATGCCTCTTCAGGATGGGGGCCGCTACTGAGAAGGCCCCCACCATGGTTGACCTAAGGTGGACAAGTTCACCTTTCAATAAATGCCAAAATGAAGATTGGAGAACATGGGGAGGATCATGCCGAGAGAGGCAGTCCTGAAGGCTTGAGGGTCCCAGGCTGTTCAGCAAAGGTATTCGTGATTCGATACAGTAGTGGTCCCCATCCTTTTCGAGCCTGTGAGGACATTTGGAATTCTGACTCGGCGTGGCAGGCACAGCGACAAAATGGATGCTGCAGGAGGCGGAGACAGCCACAAAACAATTGCCGCAGCTGATCTTTAGCAACACAGTGTGGATCTTTGTGCTGTGGTGGCAGCTGCTGCCAAAGCGACATTTAAAAAATGCACAACCAATCAGATCTTCGTTAGTCTATCCGAATCCCAATTGGGCAAAAGCCCGATCCATATAGACATCATACCTACTCCAGCGGTCCCTATCTGCTACCAGCAGTCCCAGTTTTCTAACTCTTGTTCCTGCTAAATACATCTCCATATCGATTCCATATTTCTCCCCGGGGGATACCTTGTTACGTTTTCGTAAGAGTGTGGTTCTTCCAGGCTCAGTTCCCACCGATGCTGGGCTGAAGCAATTAGATCTCGGAGACGGGGGTGAAATGCATCCTGATTCTATGGCACGGCCATTGACATGCACGAGCCGTCTCTCATTTCATCCTCTGCAGCTGGGGAGGTTGATTTTGATCGGTTGATAATGTAATGCAGGGCGATTATGTTTCTCCAACATAACTTTAACTCAAAGAACAAACACCCTTGTGGCTTCTAAATCTGCGCAAGACAAGCTATTGCAGAGTGAATGAACACAGCCAGGTGGTGCAAAGTGTGAGGCAGGGATATGAACATGGGTGCATCCAAAGAATGTCCTATTTTCATGTGTGAGTAAGGGGAGGGCGTGGAGTACTTAAAACACTGTTTGGAACACTGGTCCACACATGTGGCTTTTACAGGCAGACTAGGCAAGATCTTGAGGCTGAGAGAAAGATCAGTTGCTTTGCATACTGAAAGGTTCAAGTCTGAGCACTGACACCTACCATTAAAGGACTGCAAGATTCTGCAAGTGACCATTTTTGTGAAGACCCTAGAGCAGTGATCCCAAACCCCCAGTCCGGAGACCAGTACCGGTTCGTGGATCAGTCGGTACTGGGCTGCGGCTCTGTCTAAGAAGTTAGGTGCTTCAGCCCACTAACATCGACCCAACTTTGCAGAAGTCCAGGTCACAAAGCTCCCCTTCTCCATTCCTGCTCTGAGTAGGACTCCCTCATCTCACGTCCAGGAGCGCCTTATGTGGGACAGCCCACACAACTCCGCAGCAACGAGGTTCCTGCCCGCTGCCTTCAGCGACCGTGGCGAAAAGAAACAGAGACCAGCATGCTCCCCTGTCCTTCTCATCTATTTGCCCAATCAGAGGAACCGTAGCGGCCTCCAGCTAAGCCCGCCCCTCCGGCGCTGTCCAATGACGGGTCCTCTAGTAGACTACCCCCTCCAGGCCTCAGTAAAATTGTCAAGCATTGACCAGTCCCCGGTGATAAAAAGGTTGGGGACCACTGGGCTAGAGGACTGCTGGCATTCATAGAAGACCAGTGGTCTCCAACATGAGGCCTTATGTGCTTCCTTCTCCCCACAGCAAAGGGGCAGTTCTGGCTTCACTCTATTTCATTACAGTAGGAAACTGGACTAACTATTTATTTCCTTGTGGAAAACTGTGGACAGAAGAGCTCAGGAAGTCTGAAAGTAGGTAACAGATGCCTTTGCCACAGGGAGATTCCGGAAATCCCAGCATTTTGTAACGGGGCCTCAGTCCCCCCTCCCCCCCACAAACCAACCATTTTGTTGTGTTGCCCACTGTATACATAAGTGTTGTCAAATCACAAACAACTAATAGTGATCCCAACAAGGGGATTTTAAAGCAAATGAGAAGCAAAGGTGGCTTGCCAGTGCCTTCCTCTGTGGAGTCTTCTTTGGTGGCTTTCCATCCAAAGACCAGTCCTGCTTAGCTTCTGAAATCTGAAAAAAATTAGGCTGTACCATGCCCCCTTCCCTCCCTGTTTTGAAGTGCTCATTAGTTCCACCAGATGGGTGACCTCTGGAGAAGACAATGACATGCATTCAACCATAGCCAGTAGGAGGTTCTACCAGCCTAAGGAGACTTCCTTCAACTTGAGTTGTTCCTAAACTGTTGGAATAATTATTTAAGTAGGAGGAAGACCCTATGGGCTTCATAACAGGGATGTGCACAAAAAAAAAGAAGAAGGTACATTGCAGATTCAATAAAAAGGTAAAGGTATCCCCTGTGCAAGCACCGAGTCATGTCTGACCCTTGGGGTGACGCCCTCCAGCGTTTTCATGGCAGACTCAATACGGGGTGGTTTGCCAGTGCCTTCCCCAGTCATTACCGTTTACCCCCCAGCAAGCTGGGTACTCATTTTACCGACCTCGGAAGGATGGAAGGCTGAGTCAACCTTAAGCCGGCTGCTGGGATTGAACTCCCAGCCTCATGGGCAAAGCTTTCAGACGGCTGCCTTACCACTCTGCGCCACAAGAGGCTCGCAGATTCAATATAGAGATGCAAATTGTAATCATTTGGGTTTGGCTGAATTTATTCAGCGCCATTATAATCTATGGCACCATTAAAGTCAATGGGAGATGTTGCTTTTTTTTTGTCTATTTCGTGCCCCCATCTGACCTCCATCGTTTCCTAAGGTGGGAAAAATGGACAAGACCCTCCAGCTCCAGCAGGTGCGCTGCAAATTTGGTGCCTCTTCTCCAAACCCGCACCCTCCAGACCACAGAACAGATGTATTTATTATTCAAATTATATCCCGCCCTTCTTGAAAAGGCAACATTGACTTTAATGGTGCCCTAAGCTTTAATGGAGTGTCCAAATCACCGAATCGCATCCGAATCGCATTTGGATACTGCTGACTCAGCCGGTTTAAAGTACAATCAGCATGGATTCGGCTTATGCAAATTATTTCATCCCCATGTCATACTTTACTCAGTAGAGGATACATGCTGAGATGAAACCAGATGAACTAACAGCCTGATACGATATCAGGAAGTCTCATACATCCAAAGGAAAACGGTGGGCATTCATCATCTCCCTAGCTGAAGTATATTAGAACAATTAGTACTATTGTAAAAAGAAGACCTAAAACCCACTGGAAGATGAGCAATCCTCTGCCATTGATATGAATGCTCTTGCCACTGCCTGGGCCTGCCAAGACACACCACGAATGAGAACAAGCACAAAGTCTAGATTGAAAGAGCCCCGCACCTCTTCTCCCATTCCTTTTATGCAAGGCAAAATGATTCGCTTCAGATCCTGCTTTGTTAGCGCCTGAATGCTGCTACCCAGGTTATTCTTCTCTAAACTGTTTATGTTCACATTTGAATAGTAGGACAATTTAGGAAGCTCACATCAGGTGCTCGGCAAATGTACTGACAATCTGGCAGAAGATCCCCATGCATTTCAAGCATTTAATTGCTTTTTTTTTTTTAATCGCAGGGAAATTAAACCTAGACATAAAGTTACTCTGCAAGGCTATCTAATTTTGGGGGTTTTGTTTCCTGTACATTCTGTGTCAGCATCAACTGGCTTCTAGTTAGTCTTTGTGTTGCTCTCGCTCTCCTCCCCCCCCCCCCTTGTGGATTTGGTATGTTGGTTTCTGTCCTTCTTTCCCCCCTGAAGCATGCTGATTTACAGAATTGTCTAAGCAGCTTTACAGCACTAGCTGCCAACAAGAAGTCGATTCTTTCTGGCTATAGCCAGTTGGACATTTTCAGAGAAAGGACGCAGGAGGAGCTACAGCCCCAAGAGGGTGGGGTAGGGAAAAGTGGAAGTAATTCAGCGTTTTTGGATATTTCTTTGAAGTCTAAAGTTGTCCCTGGCTCTCCCATACAATTTGGGTCGATAAACCATTCCCAGTCATTCCCTGCCATTTGTTAGAGTCATGGAGAGAAAGGGCTTATATTTGAAGGGTCATCCCGTTGTGGTAATCCTTGACATACATGCAGACTGATAAGTGATTTGTGCTGCAGTTTTAGTTTGGACAAAGAAAAAGCATCAAGCAACACAATATTCTCCCAACATAGAAAGATAATATGTGAAGTGGCTATCGAGAAACCAAGGCCGGCAAGTCTGTGTGTGTGTGTGTTTGCAATTTCCAAGTGCTAAGTGGGGTGAATTTGAACTTTTGAAGCTGGGTACTGTTTTGCTCCCTACACTGGGACTCTTAGCCATTCCAGGTGAGTGTTTGCCTCAAAGGCCCATGATTCTCCTTTCCTGAGACATCACGTGAGGCAGGACACCCAATATGGTGCTACCAAAAATACCTGCAAGACCTCCTGCCATGACATCTTTTCACTCATCACATGGTCTGGGAGAAAGTGAGAACCTGAAGTCTGGGTCAGAGACGGATGACCAAATGACTGCAGCCTATTTATTTTCTGGCTGCTGTTTTGATACCATGAGGACCTTCCATGGTTGCTTCGACACGGAGCTCTTGCTCCATATCCCAACAATGCAAATCGTAGTGGTTTAAACTGAGCACCCACTTCCTGGGCTTCCCCCAACTCTGCTACGCAGTTTCCAAAGCCTGCTTTGCAGCAATCTTTCCTGCACGATCATATTAAAAAAAGATATGGGGAAAGTAGGGAAGGGAAGATACAGGCTTCCAGATAGGCCACCCATCTGAGTAACCTAGTCTCATTCCCAATTTATCTCCCTTGGTGAACTCAAGAATGGAAGAAAAATGGCCTCCACGTAGTGACTCTCTGCCCTCCCCAGGCACCACCCCAAATCTCCCAGCATTTGGTGAGGCCAGGTTGGGAACTTTTCCCCACACCTCCCCACTTTCACTCAACACCAACTACAGCACCATATCCTATACCCTATTACAGGCTGATTTTTTTTTTAATCCATACTGCCATTTGTTAGAGTCCTTCCATCCTGACTCCACAGGAGGTAGCTGGACCATATTCCCTGAGGCCAGAGGAGGTGAGAGAAGTGAGTTGGGGTCTGTGTGGGGCCCCTACCTCCACTTGGGGCCCATGAGAAGGACAGTGTGCTAGAGCAGGGGTAGTCAACCTGTGGTCCTCCAGATGTTCATGGACTACAATTCCCATGAGCCCCTGCCAGAAAATGCTGGCAGGGGCTCATGGGAATTGCAGTCCATGAACATCTGGAGGACCACAGGTTGCCTACCCCTGTGCTAGAGCCATGGCCTGGGCCAAGCCAGCAGGCCCAGAATGATAAGTAGGAGACCAGATGGGGAGCAAACTCCAACCCAAGCAGGACACTGAGCACGAGCAACAATGAGGACAATCAAGAAAGGAGGATCAGTCAAGCAATTGCGTGAGAGCATGGCAGAGCAGAGCAGAACTAAGCAGACTGACTGTGCCCATCCCAGAGAAAGAATTTTAAAGAGGGAAGGCAGCTGGGCCAAGGGGCAGAGCTGGGGACGCCTTATGACTGCAATGGGGAGGGGCTAAAGAAGGAAGTGATGTATAAAAGGAGGCTCCAAACGAAAAGCCAGGGAGGCAGTGAATGAAGGAGTAGCAAGGCTAACTACTCCATTGTCAGGGTAGTGAGTTGAAGCTACCTGCTTGGGTAGCCCCCATTCTGAGAGTGTCCCTATCAAAGAGGGCATGATGGCGGAAGGCAGCATCCACCCAGGGGCTGCCAAAGAACCTGACGCCATGACAATATTCCTATTGCCCAGTAAAAGATGAGCTGGAGACACATGGAGAGGGCAATGACAGAGGAAATCCCAAGGCAGAGGCTCTGGCTTTGCCTCCAAGGTGGGAATGATAGCAAAACAGAGAATTGCCTCCATGTAGAAACCGCCCCATAGATAGACTGTGAGAGTTGACTTAATTAATACTTGGGACAGAGCACTGATAATGATTCTTCAGTGCAGGACCTCCATCTGTTTTTCTAATTCCTACCATGGTGACTTGCTTTAAATCAGTCAATGGCCACCCTCACAATCCGGGATATTTGGAAACACCGTTATTGCTCTACGCTGATGACACCATGTACAAGAGTGAGTGTACAGAGATATCTGGAAGCATTCCAGCAGTATTGTCAGGGCAACAGGCCACTAATCAATTATTCTAAAAGCCAAGTTCTCCTGTTCTCTAAGAGTTGGCGCCCTTTGAAGTGGAGCATTGGGGGGGGAAACAAACTGAGCAAGTAAAACCTTTTAAATTCCTTGGCATTTCCTTGAACTATAACCTTAAATGGTCAACTCATCGGAATAAGATCCTTAGCGGGACCAGAGGCTCCGCTGCTCTAATCAGACATTTTCCTTAGAGGCGATCAATCCGTCCCTGCGGCTGCGAAGATCTTCAAGGCCAACCCTGTATGGAATACCCGTCTGGATTGAGGCCTTCGACAACAGTATCGAAAAAGCATTCCAGCTACTTTCTTCCGCCAGATCTTAGGCGCTCCGAATTGCGTACCTTATCACTCCGTTTGCTCTGAACTAGGTCAGAACCTCAGTGAGAAGAGAGCTTGGCTCTTAACGTTTCAGTTCTGGCTAAAAATACATTTCAAGGCTGCGACCGGTAGTCCATTGTAGCGTCTCTTAAGCGACTCGTCTAGAGCCGTATGGTTCTCAGTGGTCGAATTAAAACTGAAACTAATAGGAGTGGATATGAACTTCTCATTGTCCTTTGATCAATCTTATAACTTTCATTTAATTAAACAGAGACCATTAGATCATAAATGCCACAAACTCTTGCCTTCTCGCCCTGCGGTTTGTTCCGCTCTTGAAATCAGCTTACAAAATCATTTGGAAGAATGGCCTACTACTTCAGTGCTATAGTGTCTCCTTTCCAACTAAGGGCTTTCATGTTAGGATGCATAGATGCTTTCCCATCTAAGGTTTCATCTGGAAGATATGATGATGATGTTATCCCTTCAGTCGTGTCTGACCCTCGGCGATTCTATAGGAAAGTCTTCGCCACGCGTCCCTGTCTCTGACTGCTTCTTTTAGTTGGTCCATGGTCATCCCTATATCGGCTTTGATTGTGTTGAGCCACAATATAGTCATATCCCTTTCCATGAAAAGATTTATCCTTGTGGGATGGGTTGGCCTGATTCTATTCCCCATATAGTCCTAGAATGTCCTCTCTTTGGTACTCCCTCCAGGAAATGTCTTTCAACCTTTGTGCAGGAAGAGCTTATCTGGACAAAAATTGGGCACGCCAATTCCTTTTGAATGAGACCAATGCTGAGATTATGAAAGAAGGATTCCAAATTCCTTGCTAGTGCTATTGTCACCAATTCTAATTCTTAGTTGTCATCTGTTAATCTTATTACGTCTCGGTTTAGTTAATCAATTTTTACGCTACTTCCTAATTGTAATAGTTGGTTAATTGTTTGTCATGACAATTCTACTAATTATACTCTTAATATACTTAATAGTCAGTCATCCTAATTTCTAACCTATCTCCGATTTTACTTTGATCTTGTGACCGACCCTATTGTGATACTAGATTTAAAGCCCGTTGTACTTGTAAAAACAACGGGCGTTAGGTGTGTTTTTGTCTCCCGCACCAGGGAGTGCGGGAGAGGACTGACTTTTGGGAACTGTGGCATAGTGGTTACAGATGAACTTTCCAGAGCCATGTCTTCAGATATGTGAAGGGAAATTCAGTCTGGAGACTCTTCTTAGGGGGAGATTACATGGCAACCAATTCCTCACAGTTCTGCATTATTTCCCTTCTTGTGTGAATTAGGCCACAGACACCGAAAAGTCTCCCTGCCCTAATACACATGGGATAGTCACAGTACTCAGTATCCACCCTACTCCTTCTGTCTCCATTTTTTCACTGTTGATAGAACTGTTGAAGAACTGGATTTTTGTACCCTGCTGTTTACTATTCAAAGGAGTCTCAAAGCGGTTTACAAACAACTTTTCTCTTTGTCTCCCCACAATAGATAACCTGTGAGGGATGTGGGGCTGTGAGAGGTCTGAGAGAACTGGGAATGGGCCACAGTGACCCAGCAGGCCTCTAGTTTCTCAAAGCATTTTCTAATTGTCTTCCCTTCCTCTCCCCATAGTAGACGCCCCATGAGGGAGGTGGGGTAGCGAGCCTCAGATGGAAGCTGGCAACCCTAAGAGGAAGTCTCTCTGTGCACACCAGTCTTGAACTTAGTAAGGTTTTTTATACTGTTTTTTTATTTGCCAGGCCAAGGTTAGAAAAAGTCACTTCAGTTCCCATGTCTCTCCAGCCATTTACTTGTTCACTATTTACAGTTTCAGGCTGTAAATATTTATTTAGATCTTCCTGCACTTTCCAGACTCACAGGACTGATGCTGGTCTGTCTGTCTGCACCCCAGAATACAAACAGTTGCTGGTAAGGGCTGGCCATAGCCCATAGCCCAGGAGGGACACACCTGCACCCTCCCAACTGCAAGCAAAAATGGCTCCTTTGAAGGCTGGACTCTGAGGCATTGTATGATTTTGAAGTCCCACCTCCAAGCCTCCAGGAATATTTCCAATTCAGGCGTAGCCAACCTCCAGGTGGGGCCTGGAGAGCTTCTAGAATGACAGTTCATCTGCAGAGTATAAAGATTAGCTCCCCAGACATAAAGGGCTATTTTGGACAGGGTTGTGGTAGAGAAGAAACATTTAAGGCCTCCCACACAGGTTGTTGTTGAGCCGCAAGGGAGTGGCGGGAAATAAATTCAATAATAATAATAATAATAAAAGACTTGAGGCCTACTGCACAGAGTTGTTGTGCAGATGAAACAGGAGACAAATGAACCTCTGTAACAGCATCCAGTTTTGTCTGCAGAATAACGTTGTGCAGTAGGCTGAGATCTGCAGAGTTGCGAAGAAGAAATACACATGGCTTGGCTGTGTCTAACCTCTGGGCAGAGCAGTATTGTAAGTGAGAAGGGGCTCTTATGTGGCCTCCCTGTCAGCCAACTGTTTGGCAGAAAAAGAAATCCCCCCCTCAAAAGGAATGTCCACCCCATGCCCTCAGACTCCCCTGCATTGCTCTCGGTAACACCTCCCTCCTCTCAGTCAGGGGCTCCTCCTCAGCAGGCCTGAAGGGAGGGGGAGGGAACACGCTCACCAGCCTACTTCCAGCTCTGTCAGGGTTCTGAGGCAACTTACAATGACAGTTAGGACAGCCGTGGGGTTTAAAGGGCTGGCGCAGCCTGTCCAAGTCTCTGCTCTCTTCCCCCTTGGCAGCCCTACTGACCTTCTCTCCCTACGGTGGTCAGGGACAGACTGACAACAATGTCTCCAGACTGCCCCTGGGTGGGCAGGCCAGGACGCGCTTTGCGTCTCGAAACTGGATGGAACTCTGGTCTGTCTTGGTGAGGGCCCAGTCGGAAGGCGCTTTGCGCCTTCCGATTGGCCCTTTGCCCAACTGGCTAGAATTCTTGTCAGTCTGGGTGAGGGGCCAATCAGTGCCTTCCGCTATCCTGGACTGGCCCCACCCCTTTCTCCTCCCACTTAGGCCTTAACCAATTATTTATACCACTTCCAACGGTTTACAGATTACTTTTTGACTGATTCTATTCCTGTTTTTATGACTCAATAAAGGTAACTGGTTGGCTGGCTGGCACACCAATTTTGTTTCTAAAGGAAAACAGTCTCACCGTTGCCACCATCTGTCCTCTTCTGAGACAGGGAGGCTACAAGGTGGGAAACAGCATGTGACGCAGGCATCTCGAGATGCAACAACAGGAGGTCGGCCAAGAAGCCACGAGAGACCTGTGTGCGTGTGACTCTGTCCACCTCTGCTGTCCTCTCTACCACCCTGCCACCATGAGTTCTTCTGCCTGGCTGTCTCCTGTCATTTCTCCATGGACCGCTGTGGGGGGCGGGGGAGGTGAAAAAACTCCTTCGCCTGGGAATTAATGCTCCGGAAAGGGCAGTGGGATCACGCCTGTCCAGGCAGAATACTAAGGAACAAAATGTAGATGGAACACCAAGCAGGCAGATACCCAGTCTGCCTCCTCACCCCCTACCTGCCTTTGATCCACAGCTCAAACCAATGCACAGGAGGCATGCTTAACAGCTGTCTCGTCTGTCGGTAAGAGAGGCTGTGCCAGTGACAGCATCTCTGTGTGCTAGAAATCACGCTGAGACCTCGTCCGTGCAAGCAATGCACACAAGGAGCTCCCTGCTGAATCAAGCTTTCGGGATCAGCCAAAAGGAGGGGGAGAAAGGGCTACCCGGGACAAGCAGAACATCTCAGAACAGTCACCATCTCATGTGATTAACAGAAGAAAGGAAGCAAAAACCTCCCTTTCCCACTCAAGTTGTTAAAGCCTAGTTTTCCAGGCCCCACAGCTTTATAGATGTATCTGTCTGCTGCTGGGCCTTACAGAGACGGATCCAGCCCAGCATCGTTCAGAGGCATAAAGCCAACACCACCACCAAAAGTGCAGCTCTTCCAACAAAAGAGCCATAATAAGAACTAAGCAGTCATCGCGCCTATGACAGAAGGCTGGTACGTTTTGCCAAGGTGAGTTTTCTTTGGCAGAGGAAGAGAGATCCTTGTTGCTTTATCCAAGGCAACAGTAGCTCAAGGGCGGGATGTCTACAAATACAACAGAAATCATACGGAAATGGGCCAGAAGGCTTGGATCCCAACTAAATTTCTGCAGGTGCAAGTGGGGGTGCGGGCTGGCTTTTACCAGTTCCTCCATACCAATGCTTCTGGAAATGGTGGTCCCCCAGAAATAGTTTGGGGGTATCAGAGGTCTCCTGTGCAAGGGAGGAAATCAGCAAAAACACCCCCGCCCCTTCTGCTAATGACTATGGAAATTCAGGCAGGATCTGACCAAAGGAATATCCCCCCCCCAAAAAAAAATTTAAACCCTACTTTCCTCTTGTGGCTAAGATTAAAAACAGATGCAACAGATAAAGCCCCCATTAATCCCCCTGCCCAACTCACCATGTCTTCACAAATAAAAAAACCTTACAGCATCTCCTAAAAAGACTTGATGGAAGGCAAGCAGGGGGAGGGGAGAAATCCTGAAGCTCAGGGTTAGTCAAACTGTGGTCCTCCAGATGTTCATGGACTACAATTCCCATGAGCCCCTGCCAGCATTTGCTGGCAGGGGCTCATGGGAATTGTAGTCCATGTACATCTGGGGGACCGCAGGTTGACTACCCCTGCTGTAGCTTATTTATTTAATTCACTTATTTCCTGCTTTTCTCCGCCACGAGGACCCAGAGCGTCCTACATCACTTTCCTCACCTCTATTTTATAATACAGCGACCCTGTGAGGTAGGCTAGGCCGAGAGACTGTGACTGGCCCAAGATCACCCATTAAGCTTCCAGGGCACAAGTGGGGATTTGAACCAGGGACTTCCAGATGCGACTCCAGAGCTGTCAGTCACTACGCCACACTGTTGATGTCAAGCTAGCTGCCTCAAGGTCAGGCAAGCACACAGGAGTACCCAGAAGGTCATAACTGGTGCACTATGGGGAAAGATTGCCATTCAGCTCTGAGGGGTGGGTTTGTTTGAGGTTCTGACCCTTCCCGCAAAGCAAAAACGAATCCTGTGAAAATTCACCCTTCTGACACGCTATCCTGATTCTAAAGAAAGCAGCCAGCTGCACCATTCTGCAGTGGTGCCTCTGAGAAATTAGGATGGAGCAAGGAGGAGGTTTAACTTAGTGAAGTGTCACCGGAGAAAACAACATGCAACGGAGGAGATGAAGGGCAGGAACAACAGACCAGACCACGGATTTGACGGGCCTAAGCCCAGCGATCCGTGCCCTCTTCAATAATAACTGCACGAGAGGGTGCTCCTTGGGAATCCAGTACCCTGTCTTCCATCCAAATCCTATTATTCGTTAAAATTTTAATAGCCCTCAGCACTCTCAGCCAGCCCTCATGATGTTGCTTACAGCCAATGTCCCGAGGGGCGTTAATAAGGAATGCACTTTCAATCCCAATAAAGCAAACAACTACACTCTGGACGTTGCAAGGCTGCAGAGGAAATCTGGGCTCAATGCAAAGGGAGCAGAACTGTATTAAGACAGCGTTGGGGCATGGGATGGAGATGCTCAGCCGGAACTGGAAAGCACGCCGTGAGAAATTGCCAAAAAGATGACGTGGTATCATAGGAAGAAGAAGAGCTGGTTTTTATTGCCTGCTTTTCTTGCCTGCTCGAAGGAGTCTCAAAGTGGCCTAGGATCGGCTTCCCTTCTTCTCCCCACAGCAGACACCCTGAGAGTTTAGGTGAGGCTGAGGGAGCTGCTGAAAGGGCAGCTCTGTGAGCACAGCGCTATCAGGGCAGTGACGAGCCTGAGGTCACCCACCTGGCTGCATGTGGAGGAGCGGGGAATCAAACCCGGCTCACCCGATTAGAAACCACCAGTCTTCACCATGACACTACCCTGAGTTCCCAGTGGGGCTGTGACAGGAGTTGGCCCCAAGACTAGACTGAAGTGCGGGACTGATAAAATTGTGGGACAAAGTCGAAGAGATCAGGTGGAAGACCTGGAATTGTGAGCATTTCTCCCACATGGGCCCAATAGCACTCCCTCCTTGAGACCATTTCAGATCTGCAAAATGCTGCCAGGGACAGGAGACCAAAGTGTGCCAATTTCAGCCTGAAGTGGTTCTCTGCCACTTTACCTTCCTTGGTACCTTAATCTTAAATGGCTCTATGTGGCCCTACCTTCGTTGGTGAAGTGGGTGGCAGGTAGGAACATGGACTTTTCTGTGGCGGCCTCTCCCCTTTGGAATTCCCCCCCCCCTTGAGGCTTTCCAGCCACTTGCTTTGCTTTCTTTTAGGGGTCAGGCCAGACCAGACCAGGTCTTTTCACCCATGTGTTTATTTAAAAGTTTTTTTTATCTTGCTGGCTTTTAAAATGGTTTGCTTCTGTTTTATGGATAGTTTCTATTATGCTGGTTATTTCTAACGGCTTTTTTTTTTAATTGTGGGTTTCAATGGTAAGCCACCTCAAGCAGGACTCTGAAGAGATGGCATGGGGATATTCTAAATAAATAGATAAATTTCACACTGCAAGCACATGAATTAAGGACCTCACCTGTGTCTGCTGCAACAGACAGAAGGCTGAGACCCCAGACCCAACCAAAATCCCCCCCGCAGTGCGGAATTTGACCCACACTACAGCTAAGAATAGGAATGACTTTGACTGTCCATGTTAGGCCTTGGCCTAGATTGTCATTCTCATCACATTCCTCTTCATCCTTCAAAGCCGCTGGACTCCAAATGAGGTGAAATGACCCCGATGACAGAAGGGAAAGTGAAGGGGGGGGGGGATTGCTAGCTGCACAGCTAGCAGAAATGGACACGATAAGAGACAAACATCAGCTTGCTCACCCCTTTCGAATGACAACAATGATGGCTCCCAGGAGGATGATCAGCACCACCAGCCCTCCGGCGCAAATGCCCAGGATGAGGCCCATCTCTTCTGAGTGCTGGGACACTTCCAGGGGACGTTTGCTCTCTTTGCAAGCCGCTGTAAAGGATAAACAAAAGCAAGGATATAGATCAAAAAAGTTCCAGATTGTTGCAGTGGTTTAAGCAGAACTGACTCCTTTCTCCCTAGGGCACTTTCCTCTGAGTCAATCTGTACCTATCATGTATGCATTCCAAGATGAGTTGCATCATCCATATAACGCCCATGAGCTGCTCGGAGCCCTAATAAGCCTTCCCTCCCCTTTTCAGATGTTAAAGGCTTCCTAAAAGGTAAAGGTATCCCCTGTGCAAGCACCGAGTCATGTCTGACCCTTGGGGTGACGCCCTCTAGCGTTTTCTTGGTGGACTCAATACGGGGTGGTTTGCCAGTGCCTTCCCCAGTCATTACCGTTTACCCCCCAGCAAGCTGGGTACTCATTTTACCGACCTCGGAAGGATGGAAGGCTGAGTCGACCTTGAGCCGGCTGCTGGGATAGAACTCCCAGCCTCATGGTCAGAGCTTCAGACAGCATGTCAGCTGCCTTACCACTCTGCGCCACAAGAAGCTCTAAAGACTTCCTAGTTAGCAACAAATCCCTGTTTGTCATGCTTCCCCAATTGGATGAAACAGGAAACCCTGGTTGGAAGGCAAGAGAACAAACCAAAATTTGCCACTTTGTCATATGTGGACAGTCACAACAAACCACAGTTCACTAGAAACATGAAGTCTTCAAAGCACCACAGTATAGATCTGGGAGATTTAGGATCTGCTCCTTTCCACTGTAGGAATAAGCTCTGCTCTGCTGTTTTTCAGTGTGCTCCGCTCTGCTTTGCTCCTGTGATGCTTTTCTTAAATGATTTGTTAAGTAATGTTAAGTAGTTTTTAACCCTACCACATTTTCTCTCAAAACAATGGACACTTTTAAAAAGAGAAAACCCTTTATTTCAGCATAAGCTTTTCCAAGTCTGGGCTGCCTTCACCAGACGCACCGGAGTGTAGTTTCATCAAGCTAATTTATATGCAGAGCAGAAACGTAGGGGATATATTACAAAGTGAGCCCGGTTCAAAACAAGATCCAATTCAAAGACTAATCTGTTTACTCTGTGCAGGCATGAGACGTCGTTAAGACAGGCAAAACTCATAACCTAATGTAGGATTACAAGGGGGAATGGCTAAATGAAATGGGACAGTAATACCTCCCTATACTCTGACCTGGATAACTCAGACTTTTCCAATCTCTTTAGATCTCAGAAGCTAAGCAGGGTCAGCCCTGGTGAGCAGCTGAATGGGAGACCAACACAGAAGTCCAAAGCAGAAGCAAGCAATGACAAGCCATCTCTTCTTTGTCTCTTGCTCTTGCAAACCCTATAGGGTCACCATTGGTTGGCTGCAACCTGAGAATGCTTTCCCTCCCAATAGACCCTATAAAACTGTTTCATTTGTCATTAATGTCATTTTGTTGCTGTAGTAAAATGGAGTGGGCTCCTTCACAGCATAACCGGCCCAAGTTGGAAGAAAACAAGGCCATGCTGAAAGTGATGCAGAACGGCCACAAGAAGGAAGGCCCCCTCCCTGCTGAGATCTACAAAAACCAGCACGGCCAAGAACTTGAAATTCTCTTTCAACCCAATCTTAGGGGAAAGTGGCAGAATAAAATTTATTTATTTATATTTTAACTTATATACCTCCGCTCTCAAAGACTCGTGGCGGTTTACAATAAAGGAATAAAAACAATACAACCCTTTAAAAAGCCCCCAGCACATTAAAAGATAGCAATTCAATTAACTCCCATCTCCTCCCCTGTCCAGCTTGTAGCCAGGAGCTCTTCCATTAGGAGTGAGGGTCCTGATCTCATTAGTTTTAGGGGATCCCCTGATGGTAACTCCAGGACATCAGCCTCGACTCAACCATATGCCTGGCGGAAGAGCTCCATCTTACAAGCCCTGTGTAAAGCTGATAACTCCGACAGGGCCCTTAGCTCTTCATTCCACCAAGACATTTCCAGTCCCTTTTTATCGGATGTTCTCTGGGCCCTTAAAGAACGACCCAGGGACTTTCTACATGCCAAATACTTAATGATCATTCAGAGCCAACTCAAATGACGCCCGTCTCAGATCTCTAAATTTGTGAAGTCATGCTCTTCTTCAGCTAGAAATCTTTTGCCTTGCTTTTAGCTACCGAAGGGCTGACCTCACCGCTCAATAGTTTGAAATAGATCCCTGACACCTTCTACTGCCCTTGGGGGGGGGAAATCTGGCCGATTTGATCTATGTGGCCTTGGCAAGTAGGAGTGTGAGGAAACAAATCAGCCACTGCCCTTGGGCATCCGTAGGGCGAGCCATGCCCTGCCGTATGCTCCTTGCCCATCAGAGTGGAACAGAAGGTAGGCCAGTTCGCGAAGAGGCGTGTGTCATTCCCACCGCTCAATGTGGAGAAGGCATGATGGAGTTCAGTGCCAGCAAAAGGCCCATTCTCAGCCAAGTACACACAATGCCTATTTAATGTTCTAGCAAACAATCCAATCTAATCCCACATTAAAAACAAGCCTGCTTAATGTCCTGCTTCAAAGAAACAATTGCCCAATCTAACAAAAAAATAAGAGACAAATTATGTCTTTTCCTACCCTCCTCCTGGATTGGTTCTTTCCTATCTCCATTCGCCAGAGAACGGGCCGGGCTGTGACCACAATATTAACTCTATTAACCCCATACAAATTAGCTGCTCCACAACAGAGGTCATGGTTTGAAAGGGAATCTTGATGCCGAAGAATATGCTCATCTTGGATTGTGGCCAAGGAACACAGCTCAGTGGCAAAGCATCTGCTTGGGAGGCTGAAGGCAGCAGGGCCAGTCTCTGACATCTCAAAAGAATCAGGTACTAGGTGATGGGGAAGACCTCTACCTTATGCCCTGGAGATCTCCTTCCAGACAGAGCAGGCATTGTTGCCTTTGATAGACCAAGCACAGAGCAAGTTATGAGGCACTGGGATACCAATATGACGAATTAAAATATACAGAGTAGACTTCTATGGAGTCTTCAAACTTCCATTGTTCTTGATTCTTTTCGATTCAGCAAGTCCCAACGCGTTTCGCTCTTTAGCTTTTTCAAGGGACGTCAATTTTAATGTTAAAATTTTAATTTTCATCAAATTAATTAAAATTGTAATGTTTAACATTAAAATTGATGTCCCTTGAAAAAGCGAAAGAGCGAAACGCGTTGGGACTTGCTAAATATAAAAGAATCAAGAATAATAGAAGTTTGAAGACTCCATAGAAGTCTACTCTGTATGTTTTAATTCGCCATACTGGTATCCCAGTGCCTCATAACTTGCTCTGTGCTTGGTCCTTCACTGGGTCCTACCCCGCCCACTTTATCTTTATTTTTGATAGACCAAGGGCTATTTCTTAGTAGTAACACAGCTGTATGCCAGGGGATGCCCTGATCTGGATAACCCAGGCTAGCCTTATCTCAGCAGATCTCAGAAGCTAAGCAGGGACAGCCCTGGCTAGTATTTGGGTAGGAGCCCACCAAGGAAGCCTAGAGTCATGCCACAGAGGCAGGCAATGGCAAAGCACTTCTGAACATCTACTGCCTTGAAAGTCCTACAAGCTCACCATAAATCAGCTCTGACTTGATGGCGACAACAACAGCAGCAGCAGCATTATGGGATGAGGTACAGTTTCTGCTCTGTGTGCCCAAATTCCATTCATCCATCCATTACTTTTATTGGCATTCCAATAAACCCAAATTCAATCCCAGGATCTCCAGCTAAAAGGTCAGGTAATAGCTGGTGGAGAAGACCTCCACCTGAGACACTTCAGGGCTGCTGCCAGTCAACATGGTCAGTACTGATAACAGAAAGGACTGACCTGGAATAAGGCAGATTTGCGTGTTCATGTGGGTTTCAAAGGAGTAAGAAAAGCCTGCAGCCTAGGCATTGAGGTAGCAAGGAAAAATAAAGAGTGGAGCAATCCTGAGAGAGCCTGAGTTTTAGCTTTAAAAAATTCAAAGGGGTAACTACATTATTGCAGCAAAAACAGACAGGCATCTTCTGGCACCTAAAAGGCAAACAGATTTGTTGTGGCAGGAGATTTTATGGACTACAGCCCACTTCTTGAGATGCACAAAGTGTATATTCAGCTGGGCAGATACCTGCGTGCCAAATCTTGCTGTTGTGACTAGTCACTGCCCTTGCATTGTGCTAATCACTTATCCATACCAGAGTGTTACCTGGAAATATCACAGACTGTACATCCTGCATTTTGCTACTTCTTAATATCCATCTCTATAACCATGTATGCATCTCTATCTGCTTACCAACGGATATACTTCCTGCATCTGATGAGCACCTAGTCTGGGAAAGTTGCTACCATAACAAATCTGTTCATATTTATAGTGCTAAAAAAGGGCATTTTGATTTCAGCTAATGGTGCGGAATGGTTTCACAGAGAGCCCTCAACTGCAAACAAGACCGAAAATTCTCATTGTGCTTCTCTTAAGCAGGGATGCTGTGAATTTTCTCAGTGAGCCTGTTCAGTGGTTGAACTCACCTTGTCTGACATGCCCAATATGGGCCAATCAGGGATATGTTTCGATTGCATCGAGAAATTCAAACCATTGCCTGTTGGACAGAAGCTGACTCACACCAAATCAGGGGATGGACAAGTTGCAGGCAGCTGAATGGTCCATCGACTAAAGGGCTGCCGGATCCCTGCGGGAATAGTGGATCTGGCAGTAGGTGATATGAAAAAAAATCTCTTCCTGAGACACCAGAGAGTTGCTGACAGTCTGAGTAGATCAGCTTTTCTCAACGTTTTGCTGCTGAGAAAGCCCCGAAACATTCTTCAGGCTTCGAGAAACCCCAGTAGAGGAGCAATCGTGCTGCATAGGTGTGAGAAGCATAGCTGTGTACACACCTATCCAGGACTCCTCCGCGTCCCACCCCTCCAGGCCCATTATTGGCCATTTTGGAAGGGCAGGGGAGAGGTCAACAGGACCATATATGACTACATATGGTCATGTCATCTGATAAATGTTTAACCAATTTTTAAAATATATTCAAAATTAACTAACTCCTACCCTTTCAGGGCCATCAAGAAACCCCAGGGTTTCATGAAATCCTGGTTGAAAAATCCTGGAGCAGACAGGACTGACCTTGATGGGCCAATGGTCTGACTCAGTATAAGGAATCTTCATGTATCCAGCTGTCACAGGAAGTGAGCCATGCTTGCAGGTGCTCTACCATTCCTGCTTGTAGCCATTTTAGCCAAACACATCTGGGATTATAGGAAGGCCTGAGCTTTTATAGCTGTTCTCATGTGGTGGCTCCAGCATTCCATCCGTAGGGATAGGCCAAGACCCCCGGTTTCCCCTGGAACTGAACAGCCGCCCAGCTGGATCAGGCCAGTGGTCCATCAGGGCTGGCATCCTGTCTCACTCAGCTGCCTTGCAGAACCAATAATAAGGGCACGGAAGTGAAGGATGCTGGCCTCTAGATAGACCACCAGTACGGTCCAGTAGGGCTCTTTTTACATGTTTAGATTTATTACTATTACTATTACTATTACTATTACTAGATTTATTTCCTGCCACTCCATTAAAATACCCATTAAAAGACTTTTAAAAGATCCCAACATGGCGGAAAAACAATCTTATTCCCACTCCCCCCTACCAGAGAGGTAGGAAAGGAGGGAGTGATGTAACTTCTAATCCCGGGGGGGGGGGGGTGATGGATCTCATTTGCTGACCCCAGCCTCAACCACAAGCCTGGAGGAAGAGCTCCGTTTTACAGGCTCTGTAGAAAGCTGGTAAATCCCACAGGGCCCGGAACTCACCTGGGAGCTCATTCCACCAGGTAGGGTCCGGGACCAAAAAGGCCCTGGCCCTGGTTGAGGCTAGACGCACTTCCTCAGAGCCGGGAGCGACCAATAAATTCTCACCCACAGAGCGTAAGCCCCCCCCCAATTCCCCCCACCCTTAATATTCAGCACTTGCCACACACGTATACCCGTTTTTCATTTCTCACGCAGTCAGGCTTTCTTTTTCTTTTCTCTGCCCTTCCCCGAATCCAAAAGGGAGCCAAATATATTAGTCAAGCACGAGAAATTTTATTAAACAGCCAAGGCCCTGAAGTTCAATTCCCCTGAAAGATGAAGCATTCCGCTATTTGACAAAATTCCAACAGCCGGAGAGGGAGAGAAAGAGAAACTGAAATAGACCCCCCCACACACCTCCCCCCGGATCAATTTCACTCACCGGAATGGCTCCTGGTGACTATCAGCAACACAATAACCTGGCTAATACTGCCAGCTGCCTGGATAAAATGCCAAACGTGTCCAGGCAGGTAAAATCAATTGTTCATGTTACCAGCTTTGAATGTACGTTGGCAAGGTCAGGAGGAGCAAAAATAGGACACTAGTGTACAAAAAAGGGAGGAAAAAGAAGTCTTTGTTCTTCTGTAAGATCCGCATTATTCTCCATTCAGTTTTTCATCCAAAACGAATGTTTCAGAGCTTTGGCAGTTTACGGCTATGGACTATGCTGCCTATCAGGAAGAGCTTGATTCATGCTGCAGCCTGGATTCTTTCTTTTTTTTTTACCTGTGGAGAAAACCCAGCTACACAAAAGCGATTTGTAGAGCAGCGGTCCGCAAGCTTCCGCCTGCTGCGGACCGCTGCAGCATAGTGGGCGGAGAGGGCGGCCTGGGGGCCCGCGCATGTGCAGCAGCCCCAGCGCAAACGCGCATGCGCGGACTGCCGCGCACGTGCGTTTGCGCCCGGCAGGGTGGCAGTCCGCGCATGCGCATTTGCACCGCCGCCATGCCGGCGCCCGCGGCTTCCCCTCCCGGCCCCTCCGGGACACAAGCTTCTCGCTTCAGGGGGGGGGAGGGAAGAAGGACCCGCGGCCCGATGCCAGGCCGCAGCCCGCGGGTTGGGGACCACTGTTGTAGAGGACCTCTTTACGTGTGAGCAGAGATGCTCTAGTTCTAGATCTGAAAAGTGTTGACAATTCCCCAAGTAGAAATGTGTGTTGCAATCTGCTCGCTTTGGGGATAAACTGCAGATTTCTAAAGAACATCTGTCTGACCTACGGAGTTCCCAAATTTTCTGTTTGCATTGTGGATTAACGACTAAAAAAAAAAAAACCTAAAAGGCAACAACACTTATGATGCACTGTTACTGCAACCAGATTGGTATGCATAAAGACATCCAGGATTTACAGCTACTCATATAAAATCTCATTTAAAACTGATCTCCTGGAATAATAGTCCTTTCCTCTGGGGTATTAGACATCCCACCCAATTTAGTGTCATCTGCAAATGTGATCATCCAAATCATTAATGAATGTATCAAATAATTTGCAAAGAATTCTGCAGTAAACCACTGGTCACCTTCCTCCAAGATGAAGATGAACCATTGATGAGCAAAGAAATTTCACAGACAGAGTAGCTCAGCAGTGGGCTCAAGGAGAGGGTGAGCTCCCCCTCACTGGACAGCGGCTGGACAGCTACTTATCTTGGATACTTTAGTCTGATTCTGGTTGGACTAGATGGCCTCTATGACCCCTTCCAAATCTATGATTCTATGACTCTTTGTTTAATGTTCTGTTCCAAAACATTTCTTGGTATTGATGTTAAACTGACTGGGTGGGGGTTATTGAAGACTTTCCCCACGTTTAAAAAAAAAAAAAAGTGGGGACCACATTTGTTCTCCTCCAGTCTATTCTGCAGGACTTCTCAAAGGTAATTGCTAAAGGTGCCGAGATTTCCGCTGACAATTCTTTCAACACTCTTGGATGTAATTCATCAGGTCCTGGAAATTTCATTTCATTTAAAGTCTCCAAATATTTCTGTACAACCTCTTTATCAATTCTATAATTGATCCCTTCTCCAATATTCTCTGCTTCCTCTTCCCCCAGTTGAATACCTTTTTCTTTATGAGGAAACACTGAAACAATGAAGGTCTTGTCTCTTCTGTCTTGTCACCATCTCCTGCTATCATGAGACCATTATCCCTGTGCATCAAACCTGCCGCTTCCTGATTTTTCCTGTTGCTACATAGCAAAAAATAAACCCAAAAACACTTTTATTATTTTTAACTCTCCTGGCAAATATGATTTTATTCTGGACCTTAGCTTTTGAAATCTTCTCCCTATATTTCTTGGCCATTAAAAATATATATATTCCTTGGTGATTTCCTCCTTTTTCCATTTTATGTACTTGTCCCTTTTAAACCTTAGCTCATTTAGGAGTTCTTTAGCCAGCCATCTTGGCTTTATCAATTCCAGTCCTCTGCTTCATTGAAACCCTTTGATATTGTGTCTCATTCAATATCTCATTTTTAATACTCATCCATCATTTGCTCTCTTGTCTTTTAGTATATCTGACCATGAAATTGCCCCAGTACTTCATTTACTGAAAGTCTAAAATAGATGTCTGACTATTCTTAGCTTCTCCTTTCCTCAGAATCCCAAGCTCCAAGATAACATAATCAATCAATCAATCAATCAATCAATCAATCAATCAATATTTACAGTCATTCAGACCAAAATTCAAATACATGCAAGCATGGTCAATCCAACCCAGATAAACCCAACTCCTTCATTCCATTAACTAAATCTTCTTTGTTAACATTAGATCTACATAATATAGCTGAACTCCTTGAGTTGTCTTCTACCTCTTGAAGAATAACATTGTCTGCAAGGGAGGTAAAGAATTTATTAGACTTAGCAGTCTTTGCAGGGTTACTAATTTATTAGTGGTTCTGGGCCCCAGAGAGATACACCTGGCCTTGACCCAGGCCAGAGCCTTCTCAGTCCTGAACTGGTGGAATGAGCTCCCAGGAGAGCTGAGGGCCCTGATGGAGCTGTCAAAGTTCCACAGGGCCTGTAAAATGGAATTCTTCTGCCAGGTCATCAGTTTTTAATTCTGTACATTTTTAATTCTTGAAGAGTTGTTTCTTAGTTCAGGGTATTTCTTAGTTCAGGGTGAGGTCGGGTCTGTTAAGATCAATGGGCCCTGCTCAGGCTACGTTATGCCCTTCGTGGATGGTTGTGGGAAGGCTGGAGGATTTTTTTTCTCTACTATCCTGTGACTCTGGCTTTTGAAGTTTGGGGGGGGTGTTAATGGGGCATTTATGGGGTATTATTATTTAATCCGTCTTGAGTCCAAGGAGGAAGGTGGATTATAAATCAAACAAACAAACAAACAAACCTCCAGCAAATATTGGGATAATGAAAATCCCCCATAACTACTAGATTTCTACTCCTTAAAAGCGTAATCATTTGTAGCAGAATCTGCCACCCAAATCATCAGACCAACACAGTCATCTATAATAGACTCTTATCAAGATGTTTCTACTGTTTCCCCCTTTAATTTTAATCCAACTGTTTTCAAGCTGATTTCCATGATCAAAACAATGGGCGTCCTCACCATTATAGTCATCCCTGACATACAATGCCACTCCTCCCCTTTTCTCATTTGGCCTTCCCCTCCTATATAAATCATACCCCGCAATTGATACATTCCATCCATGGGACTTCTCCCACCAAGTCTCAATGATGCCTATTATAGCATATTTGCTCTGCTGCACAAATAATTCTAATTCGTCTTGCTTATCGCCCATGCTCTGTGCATTTCATTTCATGGGCCCTTCCCATTATCTGCTTATTTAAATTTATTCTCCCTCTACTATGGCGTACTTGAATTCCTTGCTCTGATCTCACTGTTAGTACTGGATTACTATCTCCCTCACTACAAAAGCTACTGTTCTCAAAAGTAGTACCTCCCTCCTCCCACTTCCCTCAGTTTAACTCTATCCGAATTACAGTTGAGAGTTTCTACCCAGCTCCTTATAATCCATTATGATGTGACAGACAACTTGACTGAGCCTACATCTGCCTCCCCCACCCCCCACCCCTTCCAGCCAGGTCATCAGCTGCTGAGGTGTGTTCTCCTGGAGATTATTGTGTGTGAGTGGGGTAAGATGGGGTTGTGTTGCCATTAGTGGGGGTTTAATGGGTTTAAATGTGGGTTTTATAATTGTTCGGGGTTTTATGGGGGATTGTTGTTACCCACCATGAGCCCCCATGTGGGAATGGTGGGTTATAAATCAGTAAACCATATATTTTCCAAAATGACGGGTCCTTTTCCAAAATGACAATGCTACTTGATTGGCCCTAAGCCAGGAATGGCCCTACCTTGTAGCTTAGCCTCTATTGGGAAGGAGCCCTCAGTCTGGAAGGGTTGATAAGGAGTTAGCACTCAGCCCTCAACTTCCTGACACACTCAGAACTTGCTGGGAGGAAGTGGAGCTGGCCCCAGTGTTGCCACACCAGGAGGTTTGTGACTCCTAGGCTAGGAATGTTCCTTGAAGTTTGGAGGTGAGGCCTCAAGAGTCCACGGGGTGGGTGGGAGAAGGCATAAAAGCTGCTCACCAGCCCCATGGGACTTAGCTCAGCCTCTGCTCGCTCTCCCTCCCTCCCTCCTAGCTGTTTTCTCCAGAAGAACTGGTGCTTGGAGATCAGTTGTTATTCCTGAAGATCTCCAAGACCCCACCTAGAGGTTGGCAACCCAGCTGGCTGCACATGGAGGAGGGGTTGGGGGAGCAATCTGGGCTCTTGAGATTAGAGGCTCCTACTGTGTAATCACTTTCAACATGCTAGATCTCAAGATTCAGCAGGGAATGGGGTGGGGGTAGGGGAGAGTCAGCACTCAGGAAAGCCACAGTGCAGGCATATGTGCTAGTGCCCGTTTGTATTCCCGGTACAATGGGCTTTTCCCCTAGTGTAAATATAAAAACTAAATAAATTGATGGATAAATGAATAAACAAATAAAGAAAGAAACAAATATATGGGACGAACGAACGAAAGAACAAATAAGTAAATCTGCTTGGAGCCAAAATGGAAACCCGGGAACCTATGCACACTACCTCGAGTTCTATGAGAGAAAAAATGTAGGATGCAAATGTAATAACAAGTATCCACACAAGAGTACTAAATAACTTGGGGGTAAGTTAGTCAACTAACTACACAGCTGTAGCCTGGCTCACTGGCAGCAGTTTTGTTAACCAGCACTCTGTGGTAAGAAGGAGAAGAAAAAATGTGCTGTAACCCAGTGGTCCCCAACCTTCGGTCCGGGGACCGGTACCGGTCTGTAGATCAGCCGGTACCGGGCCGCGGCTCCTCCTCGTCCTCCTCCCCAGCTTCTGCCTCAGGGGCTGCCCTGCCACCAGCTCATCTTTGGTGATCTCCAGTGGCTGCCATGGCTGGGCGTGGCACTACACAGGTGCTATTGGCAGTGCCCCCAGCGGGCAACGGGAAGTCCGGGGTGCTGGCATGAAAGCAAGTGGAGCAGGGGCTTAGGCGGCAGCGACGTGCCTCAGCAAAAGATTACCTCCTTCCCCGGGCCTCAGTAAAATTGTCAAGCGTTGGCCAGTCCCCGGTGATAAAAAGGTTTGGGACCACTGCTGTAACCGATTCATGGTGACCCCATCCATCAGGCATTCCAGGCAAAAGATAAGCAGAGGTGGTTTACCATTGCCTGACTCTGCATAGCCACCCCAGTCTTCCTTGGTGGTCTCCCATCCAAGTACTGGATGGACAACTCTGCTTAGCACCCTAGCCCTGCTAAACGGGGGCTAAGCTGGGCTATTCAGGCTGCTTATGGCAATTAACCAACATGCCTAACTTAACAACAACAAAGAAAGTCACAAAAATTCAGATCACAAAAGGGAACTAACACTAGAGAAAAGTTTTACCTTTCCTGGCAATTCGGATGCAGTTCAGCCTCGTCTCCTGAGAAGAGAAATAAACAGGTGGGGAAACAAAACAAAATTATTTAAAGAGCTACAGCCAGAATCAAACAAAAATATTTTATATCTGTAGCTACCTTGTGCAGGTCACTAGAGAAGTGGCATATACATTTATTTCAGACACAGAGGGTTTTTCTTTTCCTCAATACCTACTACCTATAAGGAGCCTCTTGTGGCGCAGGGTGGTAAGGCAGCTGACATGCTGTCTGAAGCTGTCTGCCCATGAGGTTGGGAGTTCGATCCCAGCAGCTGACTCAAGGCTGACTCAGCCTTCCATCCTTCCGAGGTCGGTAAAATGAGTACCCAGCTTGCTGGGGGGTAAATGGTAATGACTGGGGAAGGCACTGGCAAACCAGCCCGTATTGAGTCTGCCATGAAAACGCTAGAGGGTGTCACCCCAAGGGTCAGACATGACCTGGTGCTTGCACAGGGGATACCTTTACCTATAAAGCCAGAGTGGTGGACTCTAAGTGGTGGTTAAGAGCGACAGACTCTAATCTGGATTTGGTTCACTGCTCCTCCACATGCAGCCAGCTAGGTGACCTTGGGCTCATCACAGTCCTGATAATACTGTTCTCACCGAGTAGTCCTGTCAGGGCTCTCTCAGCCCCACCTCCCTCACAGGGTGTCTGTTGTGGGGAGAGGAAGGGAAGGCGATTATAAGCTGCTTTGAGACTCCTTCGGGTAAAGAAAAGCAGGGCACAAAAACCTAACTCTTCTTCTACCTGAGACAGGGGTGCCAGGGACTAAACCTGGATGTTTCCAAATTCAAAGCACTGAGCCAAGGCAGCTCCAAAACATACCCAATGGAAGGTGCTGAGACTTGCTGCGATCTGCATAGCTGAAGTAGCCGTATAGTCTGTGAGCATTGCAGATCTCCTGAATGGCATGTGAACTGATTAAACACTGGTGCTTAGAATTGTAACGCTGTAATTTAGTGATCCTAAGCAGATTTGCAGATTGCGCCCAAAGCAGAAAGACAACTGTCTCGCCACAGCCTTCATCCCAAGAGTCGGGAGATTCCATGGGCCAGAAAAAAAACCATCCATCATTGCTTTCCTTTTTCTTCTCTGCTCTTGAGTGCCTCCCTTTCAATCCCATCTGCCCAATGGATTCCCAACGGTGTCTCTTTGCTTTGCCCGACCCCCGCCTCCCTGCCTGCCTGCCAAAAAAACATTTTAATGCAACAGCTGCAGATGGAAAGGATGGAAATTAAACAAATAGGCACCGCTTTTCATCACAGCTCGTTGGTACACAAGGGCTCCTAGCTGTGCTGTTAGGGATATTTTTGAGCAGGGTCTGCAGAAACAAGGCAATACCGAGGCTGGAAAACCAGCGACAGTGTATACCCGGGGTCCCCAACCTGGTGTCCATGGGCACCACAGCACCCGCCGACACCTTTTCTGGCACCTGCCAAGTGCTTTTAGAACATGGGTGTGGCTTCTTCTAAACAGGACTTCTGATTGGCTATGTGGATTAAGAGGAATTCTGCTGAACAGAGCTTCTACCTGAAATGTTGAAGTGCATGTAGTCAAGGCTATGGTCTTCCCAGTTGCAATGTATGGCTGTGAAAGTTGGACCATAAGGAAGGCTGAGCGTCAAAGAATTGAGGTATTTGAACTCTGGTGTTGGAGAAGACTCTTGCGAGTCCCTTGGACTGCAAGCAGCCCTGACTGCTCCTTCGAAGGCCAGATCCCGAAGATGAAACTCAAATACTTTGGCCACCTCATGAGAAGGAAGGACTCCCTGGAGAACAGCCTAATGCTGGGAGCGATTGAGGGCAAAAGAAGAAGGGGACGACAGGTGGCTGGATGGAGTCACTGAAGCAGTCGGTGCGAGCTTAAATGGACTGCAGCAGCCATTTTGTGACTCCTGTACAGCCATTTCATGACTGTGCCACCCACCCTTTGTCAGAATTCCAATGATGCCCACAGGGAACAAAAGGTTGGGAACCCCTAGTGCATGAGAATTGTAGTCCATGGACATCTGGAGGACCACAGGTTGACTACCCCTGCCCTAGTGTATACTTCTCAGGATGCCCCTTCTTGCAGCTAGGCCACAAAATCCATCACTTGGCAGTGCTGACAGAGTAGGGGGGGGAAAGGGAGCCAGCGGTGAGAAGCTATCAGCTTGCTTTGCCAGCCCAGCAAGTTGTGACTAACTGCTAAAGGTTAGTCCAGACAGTAGACTCAATATGTGAAAATTAAAACACACACAACTATAAAAGCGCAAATTGCAGATTCAATGGTGCGCTGAATTAAAAAAGAAGAAGAAAAGAAAGCATTCCAAATTAAAATCATCCTGAACTAAAAAAACAACTCAAGAATTTAAAATGTACAGAATTAAAAAGAAAACAGTTCACGTAGTGGGGAGAGTGACAATCTCAGTGACAAGACTGTCTGGAGCAGAAGAATGGCCCCCAAAAGCAAGCATCTCAGTTGGAGATAAGCCATGAAGCTGCCTGATGCTGAATCAGAGCCTTGGTCCCTCAAAATCAGTATCGTTTGCTCTGACAGGTAAGTGCCTTTCCAGGTGACAAGGTCTTTCTCGTCACCTGCTGCCAGATTACTGAACTGGAGACACCAGGGATTGAACCTTGGACCTTCTGCATGCCAACAGGAGGCACAGCCCCTTCCCCCAGGACTGCTTTCTCTAAACACCAGCATCTCCAGGATCTCAGGAAGAGAACGTGTCTTTCGTAAGATCTGCTGCCTGAAATCTGTTAACTGGAAGTGGAATGTGGTACTATTTGCCTGCAAAGTACTGCTCTTTCACAGAGGCTGTGTCACTCACAATGAAAACACCCATTTCCCATCTTCTGCTTCTAGAGAGATTTTGACAGGAGTTGTCTGGGATTGAACCATGGACCTTCTGATACAGAAGCCTTGATCCCTCCTGATACAGTAGTCTCTCTCTGACAACGGGTTCTCAGGTGCCTTTAACTCATGAAGATGCCTTATACTGAATGAGACTTTTGGGCCATCCAGCTCTCCGGGGTCCCAAGTAGAGGTCTTTCACTCCACCTACTATAAGATATTTCTGAGACATCAGGGATTGAACTTGGGACCTTCTGCATGCAATGCACATGCTCTTCCTCTAAGCCACAGTCCAGCTGGCAAAGTCTATGAGACATCATTTAGTTCCTGGAAGCCCTGCCTGCCCTTTGCCAGCACTCTGAGTACAGACCATTGCGAGAAACCCATTCCTGGACTCTTTCGGCTTCTGACTCTTAGGGCATGACAGTTCCTCCTAGCTCTCCACTCTCCTCCCTCCACAACCGTTTGTGGAGATGGGCGCTGCTGGGAATTGTCAGCTCCAGACATCAAGGATTCGCCGGAGGGCACCCCAAATGCTCTGGCAGTCTTCTTGAACAGAATTCACCAAGACAAGGAAAAGAACCTCGGGGTAGTCAGATCATCTTTCTTTCTGCAGCACGCCCAGGTGGCTGAAGTGAGGCCAACTTATTGGTGTGTGTTAGATCTTCCTGATCGGCACAGTACAGCCTGCTAGGGAAGCTGCAGGGAACAGGCCAAGTGAGGGGCCTCACGTCTGTGGAAGGCATTCTCCTTATGTGAGCAGATATAAGGAGTCACTGGAAGAAAGGGCGTCAAAGCAGGGCAATCTCCAACTGAGATGCTTGCTGTTTTTTGGCTGTTCTTCCTCTCCAGACATTCTTAACGCAAAGATCTTCTTTCTCCCCACTGATGGACTAATACATGTGAAATATTTTCTTTTTAATTCTGTACGTATTTAATTTTGAGGGGTTGTTTTTTAGTTCGGTTTGACTTTAATCCGGAATGCTTTCTTTTCTTTTTCCAAAAGAAATTCAGTGCACCGTTTAATCTGCAAGTTGTGCTTTTACAGTTGTGTGTATGTGTCAGCAAGCCCCTGGCTGCCTTCCATGCTTCCTTCCACTTGCTACTTTGCTGGAATATTCCCATATCTCCCAAACACACACACACACTGTGTGTTCCTTGATCCGAAGGCCAAATGGCCTTGCATTTCAAAGGGTGCTTAGGCTGGTTGTTCTCACTCCTGGGTGAGAGTTGTGATTTGAATTCTTGCTTTGAAGATAAGCCCTTTTCTGTGTGAACTCTTTAAGACTCGCATAATCATTTGCTAGGGGTGGGGTGAGGATTTCTCTCTATAAAGTATCTTTGATTACTATAATCTGTGTTCAAAGCATCTCAAGGGTTACCCAAGTTGCCATGTCCCCTGCATGTTCTTGATCCTGGAAAATAAACTTCAGACTTGGTTTTTTTTGCCTGAGTCCCGAGTTTGCCTATTTTTCTGCGGAATTTACCGCAGTCCATGACAGTGTGTTTTAATCTGTGCATTGGACTGGTGGGGTCTGTCTCCCATCCCAATACCAGCCACGGCTGACCCTGCTTAACTACTGAGATCTGACAAGATCAAGGTTAGGGAAAGCCATTACTAGCTGTGTCTGAACATTCCAGATTGAAGGGAAAGGCCGTAGTCCATTGATAAAATGTTTTCTTTGCACTCTGAAAGTCCAAGTGTCCAAGCCTACACATTTTCAGTTCAAAATAATTCCAGGAGGCAGAGCTGGCCCTGGAGAGTGGATCCCTATTACAGTGGAACCAAAACAAAAAATTAGGCAGCCTTTGGACAAGAAAGCCTTCTTGTGTTATGCAGAATATGGGCTGGGGTTCAGGTAGAACACCAGCTTTGTATGCAGAAGGATCCCAGTTCAGTACTCAGCATGGCCCCATAGGACAAGTTGTCATTTAATGTAAACCACCCTGAGCTGTAAGAGAGGGTGGCATATGAATGAATGAATGAATGAATGTTATTTATGTAATGCCTAAGAACTATCAGCTGTAGAAAAACAGGCAGGAGTCCTCCCACATAGTGATGTCAGTGAAAACAAATTAATTTCAGCTGTTTTAGGCTGATTCATAGGGAGGCTGTACAAAGGAGCTGATCAATAGTCTTTGGGCAGAGGGACTCCCATTCAAGTTCCATAATCAAAATAAGTCTAAGAAATTAGTATGTGTGAATGCAAATGCATGCACGCACAGGGCTATATGTGTTCCTAGCAGCACTATCCAGTTCTAGAACCTCTAGTTGTTGTTGTTAGGTGTGAAGTCATGTCCGACCCATCGCGACCCCATGGACAATGATCCTCCAGGCCTTCCTGTCCTCTACCATTCCCCGGAGTCCATTTGAGTTTGCACCGACTGCTTCAGTGACTCCATCCAGCCACCTCATTCTCTGTCGTCCCCTTCTTCTTTTGCCCTTGATCGCTCCCAGCATTAGGCTCTTCTCCAGGCAGTCCTTCCTTCTCATGAGGTGGCCAAAGTATTGGTACCCAGTGTTGAAAAGGAATATTCTCTGCCTCTGCAGAACCTCTGCTAGCCAAACAAAGCAACACTGAACTGCACGGACTGCTGATCTGATCCAGTACACGTCACATGTTGTTCACCCCTTTAAAATGCGAATGAAGGGCATCCTGAAGGTTGTAAGAAGGAGAAGATGGATTTGAAATCCATTCTAGCTTACCATCAGAAGCTGCTACTTACCCCTTTGAGGTTGCTCATGGCCTGGAAGTAGATGAGATATGCCTTCTTGGGCTCGAGGGGTGGATTCCAGTAGCCGCTGTACGTTTGATTGTCTCCAACAGTGAAAGGCTTGGCTTCTGGGAGGCTGCTGGGAGGCAGTTCAGCTCCAAAGTAGTGAACAGAGCCCCGGGACATGGCGTCGTCAAAGGTAAGGGGAACTGGAAAGCACTCCTGGCCCCCGAGCTCCCGCCTGATCTTCTTGGGCCTGTCTTCTTCCACAATGACTTGGTATGTGCTGGGAACACAGTCAGGGAAGCAGGTTGGAGAAAGGAAGAGAAATGGTAAAAATCAGATGCAAGTTGGTTCACAACCACAGGTGTGACATATGCCCAGGTTCTCAGCCTAAACTACCTGGCAGAGTTGCTGCAGAGGCAACATGGAAGCAGGGGGAGTTAAACCTCAGCTACTTGGAGGAGGGATGGGATAAAAAAAGGGACAGGTAGCAGTCGGCTTCCCATAGCAGGGCTTAAAACAGCCTGTGAGAAGCTATTGTCAATTGAGAAAATAGCAGATGATGAAAAGTAATCTCCCTAATCCAGCATGGGATAATGGTTAGAGCAGCCTTGCTCAACTTTTTTACCATTGAGAAACCCCTGAAACATTCTTCAGGCATTGAGAACTCCCAGAAATGGTGCCATCATGGGAAGGATTGGCTGTGTACATGTCCACCTGGAGCCCTTCCCCTCTTCACCCCAAGCCCATCTTTGACCATTTTGGGGAGGGGGGGTGACAAGACCACATATGATCATATCACCCGATAAATGTTCAACAAATTTTAAAAATATATTTACAATTAATTAAATCCCACCCATTCGGGAAACCCAGTGTTGTCAAGAAACATTCTGCTTGAGGTCCTCCAAAACTGGAACCAGCCCTGGAACCAACTGGAACCAACCACAATGTATTGGTAATCATTTATGGTGAAATAATAGTCACAGACTAATAACTGTTGCAATAACCCCTCCTCCTGTTTCACACCAATACTCTATAATTCTGATTATCTTAACACAGCCCGCGGCGCTACGGGCGCCGCGGACTAAATAAAGCCATAAGGGCTGTCTGGGAGGAGTTAGGGCAGGCTCGGTCCGGGATGAGGAAGGGTGCCAATTGGCTCGGCCGATTCCCACCGTACTCACAAGGAAGCAACTGCGAGCCGCGCACAGCGCGGTTCACAGCTGCTTCCTTGCTGGCAGCCTGATGCGTCGGAGGCGCTTCACGCCTCCGACGCGTCAGGCCGCCGCCCAGGGAGCCCCCGGCAGCACAAAATGGCGCCCTTGGAAGCCCCCGCCATCCTGAATGAGGACAACGCTGCAAAAAACATGCCGCCCTTCGGAGCCCCCGCCAGCCTAACCGACGACAACTCCACCAAAAAACATGGCCACCGTCCAGAAGATGCCGCCAAGGAGCCGCCGCGACTGCTGCATGAAGCACCAGCACAGCGCGCCCACAGACAGCAACACAGCACCACCGCCGCCCGCCCTCGCAAAACGCCCCATGCAGGTAAGCCACTTTCCCTCACCCTACCCTCCCCAGTCCCTCGCTCTGCCCCCGCCTGCTAGCGCCCATTGTATTTATTATACAATGGGCTTTTTTACTAGTATATATTATATAATTATATATCATTATAATACAATACTCTCTTTGTAAGGGGGCTGGAGTTCTTTGCTGAATATACATTCGTCAGAAACCTGCAGTCGAAACCCAAAAGTAAACCTTTAGAGCAGGGGTAGTCAACCTGTGGCATTTGCTGGCAGGGGCTCATGGGAATTGTGGACCACAGGTTGACTACCCCTGCTTTAGAGCAAAATTTAAAAGACAATGGATGTCCATTTATGAAAGTAATCACTGTGTAAGCAGATCCAACCATGGTACATGATTTTCTTAAGCAGGTATATGATTTCCTATACCTGATTGGAGCCCCTCTGCCTTGTGCCGGCCTCAGCAGAACAGTGATGGTGCTCTCTGACTCTCCCAGAGGTGAGGGCATGTCTCCATAATCAAAACTGGGAGCTAAAACAGAAGTAAAAAGACAATTATTGAATGCGATAAAAAGGTAAGCAGGAAGGTCGGTAGTCTACCTTTCAGCACCCTAAAGACTCAGATGCTTATTATGGCCTGGGATTTTGTAAGATGCAGCCTGTTGCGTCAGATTGAAGAAACAGGAAGACAAGATTTACCAGAAAGAGACATGATATTAGGAAAAGACAGGAAAGCAGGAAAAGAGGAAAATCCAGCGTGAGATATATTGACCTAATAAAGAAAGCCACAGCCTTCAGTCTGTAAGACCTGAGCAAGGCTGTTAATGACAGGACATTTGGGGAGTCATTAATTCATAGGGTCGCCATAAGTTGGCAGTAACTTGATGGCACATAGCACACAAGAAATATCACTTTCGGTTGAAAGACTGATATACAGAGCTTCAAACAGTAGAAGGGGGAGAGGGAGCGATTACAAAGGATGAATCACAGTCATGAACTGTAAGGAGAAACAATTGTTGTTTTCTAATGAGCTAACAACCCCAAGTGCTTACTGAGTCCAGTCGTATCATATTCTCTAGCATTAAGTGGTCCAGCTGATTTGGCAGAAATGGTCAAAAGCATGGGAGCTGTCCAGAAGTTCAGCAATCTTGGCAAGATTCAACCAACAGCCCAGAGATTTAACTGTTATAAGAGCAGGGAGCTGTCCAGCAGGAGATGGTCTACAGGAATATTGCATCAGCAACTTCCAGTATCCGTTCGTTATTTTTCTTTTTAACTGCCTGCCTATTTAATCCAGCCATGTGTAGAAGTGCGGTCCTCAGAGGAAGATCCGACTGGCCATCCCATATCCAGCATTGAAAAAAGGTTTTCTAAGCCCTTACTCAAGTCAGGCTCCATGCCAATCCCAAGAAGAGCTGAGTGGGATTGCAAGAACTTCAACATTTGGGCTATATCATGGTTAAGAAATAACTACAACCACCATAAGACCAAGCCACAGCTCTGGGACAGATCTCCGACCCATCTATAAACCAGATATGCTGTTTCCTCCGTTTAGTGGGTTATTACAGCAAGTTCATCTCCTACTTTGCAACTGTGGTCAGCCCCTTAATCCAGGGGGAGTCAACCTGTGGTCCTCCAGATGCTCATGGACTACAATTCCCATGAGCCCCTTCCAGCTAGCAGGGGCTCATAGGAATTGTAGTCTGTGAACATCTGGAGGACCACAGGTTGACTAACCCTGCCTCAATCAACAGCATGCAAAAGCAACAGTCCAATGTAATTAATTGGGCCCCAGATTACATTATGGCCTTCAAGACCCTCTGCAAGAGTCTGATCCAAGGCCCAATATTGTATAACCCAGACTTTACATGACTCTTTGTGCTCCAGATCAGATACTTCAGAGCCAGGCCTTGAAGCAGTATTGTCCCAGAGTGGGCTAGAAATACAGCAGCAAATATAAATAAATAAATAAATAAATAAATAACGAAAAACATGCACTCTGCCACTAAGCCACAGCCACACCCCTGTAAACATTTCACATCAACTTGATTGAATACAGTGGCAATGCAGCTTTAATAATTAAATGACAACACAATGAAATGTATCAGTGCAGGCCTTTTATTTTGCCCACTGCTCTCCTTCGACTGAGAAAGCAAAAGAGCTTCTTGCTGCAATTCCTGCTCCCCCCCCCTTCTTTGCAGCAGCCCAGAGGGCCTGGTTAATTAGTAGTCACACAGGTCCACCGCCTGCTGGCTTGTAATTCCTGGGCCCCCATTAAGCAACATGGCAACCCATTCAGTGTGGTTAATAGCTTCACCACAGACATTAGCAAACAGCCCTAAGTAGTGTATGGCTTGTTAATGAAGCCCAATTAATCCCTTGTTTGTGCCTTTGCAAGGCAAACTATTTTGTTTCTCCTGTGTAATCTCCTTCCTGGTCTGTGTGTGTGTGTGTGTTGTACAGAAGCTGTTGTCACTGTGAAAATCTCCCAATAAATGCTAGTTTTTTTTTCCTCTTCTCCTCTTGGGAGTTTGCCTGGTGACTCTTGTCTATTATGGCTGAACAAATGGTTAAAAAAAAAACACATAGAATATTTTGGTGTGTATCAGCTGGGGCTTTGGAGTGCTGGGCTTTTGGGGAACAAGCCCTGGCACAGACGGCTCTCCCAATATTATCTACAGGCTCTTATTGTAAATTCTGAGTTTTGGCTCCACTGCCAAAAAATGGCAAAAAGGACTGTGGATGGGATAATACAGAATATATGTGGCAACAACATCTGATCGAGAAACCTAATTCTACTTTAACTGTGAGGATCCCCTGGCTCCTCATGATACCCCCCAGAATCAGGCAGCTTCTTGTTTATTTTAATTTATTTTATTGCATTTATTATATTTATATATTGCCCTCCCTTTTGGCTCAGGGCGGCTTACATGGAACCAAATAGAATACAGTTCCACTGTGCAACAGTGGCTTCAAAACTTTCAAAAAACAGTAGCTTCAAAACCGGCAGTAACAATCAACCTGTTAACTAAACATCCCAAAGGATTTGGTCAGTTTGGTATCTGAGGAGGGATTTGGGGGCCTGGTGGATGTTGCTTGAACAACCGACCTTAACGAAATGCCTGGCGGAATAGCTCCATTGTGCAGGCCCTGCAGAATTGGGCTAGCTCCGGCAGGTGAGGGCCAGAACAGAAAAAGCTCTAGCCCTGGTTGAGGTCAAATGCGTTTCTTTGGGGCAAGGGATCACCAACCAGTTAGAAGTGGCAGAGCGTAGAGCTCTATGCGGAGTATAGGCAGAGAGATTCCGATCTGGAATCTGACTGGCAGCCAGTGCAGTCACTGGAGACTGGGCCGGATGTGGGACCTCCATAATGTCCTTGCAGTGATTCTCCATTGTGTGCTCATTGCCACTGCAAACACAGGAGTGTTCATAGCAACAAAAAAAGCATCCAATGGGGATTTTCCTGTGGTTCCTGTGATTTTCCTCCACAGACCCAGAATGATGTAGTAGTGTGTAACTGGGATCTGGGAGGCTCAGGTTCAAATCTACAATCCCGGAGAAGTGGAGAGCCAGTGTGATGTAGTGGTTAAGAGCAGGAGCTTCTAATCTTGAGAGCTGGGTTTGATTCCTCGCTCCTCCACATGCAGCCAGCTGGGTGACCTTGACCCAGTCACAGTTCTTTTAGAGCTGTTCACGCATAGCAGTTTTGTCAGAGTGCTCTAAGCCCCACCTACCTCACAGAGTATCTGTTGTGGGGAGAGAAATGTGATTATAAGAAGCTTTGAGACTCCTTCGGGTAATGAAAAGCAGAGGAAAAAAGCCAACTTCTCCTCCTCCTCTTCCATGGAACCTTGCTGGGTGACCCTGGGCCAGTTAAAAACTCTCAGCCCTATCTTACAGGGTTGTTATGAGGATAAAACGGAGGCAAGAACAATGTAAGCCACATGGGTCCCTATAGCAGTGTAATATGGTGAATAAAGGAATAAATAATTCTTTCCCCATGCCCACCATTTCACACAGACACTCACCACACTATTGGAAGATGTTTTGCCAATTCCTTCTTTCCAACAAAATTTAGTAGCTATATCCCTATAGCTATATAACTATCGCTATCAAGATTTAGTAGCTATATCAGTATAGCATAATCACTATAGCGGAGTTTAATTATGCTATAGTGATACAGTGCCTATTAATTCCTTTTTAAAGTTAACAAAAAGTCAAACAGTAGCACTGAAGGGGGAAATAACAGCTATGTGTGCACAGCCCCACTTCCCTTCTTGACCGGTGTTCAGTTGTCAAGGCAACAAAGGCCTAGGAACCCTTCCTCGGAGACTGATGGGTTCCCAAAACCAAACTGGAAATCAAAAAGTTGTTTGCATCTCTACAGTCATTCTACAATCTGCATCCAACCCTCATCCAGAACCACAAAGCTGCCTATCATTAGTGGTCACAGATCAATAACTATGGACACCAGCACCAGGAGAACTGCTCAGCTGACTCTTATGTTTGCTTTCCAGCCACAATGCAGCAGAATGCTTTTGAGTGTGCTCACACCCATCTTAAACAATTCTCCCAGCTCTTGCGCAATCCTGAATCTATGCTGTACCGTGGGCGGGATATAAATATAATAAATAAATAAACAAACCACACAGATCTGTATCCCTGAATAAAAACCCCTCTTCAGAGCATAAAAAAGCACACTCGAGATTCTGTGAAATCTAATGTTTGTTTGTTTTGTTTTGTTTTTTAAATACACAAACTCTCTTTGCTCAGATATAACCACCTTATCTATTCCACCTCAGACAACATTTCCCCACTCATGCAGATAATATCATTTCTCTAAGATCAGTTCTGGGGAGACGGGGGGCCGACAGTGTTCAATTTCTTCGGTCCCAAACCACCCCCTCTAATAGATACCATCAAAGCCGCTCCAGTGAGTTAGGAAATGTGTTCCAATGCCGGAGCCTCCATAATGTAAACAAGCCGGCTTTTGGACCGCAAGGCAAGTAAATTATCCAGCAGGGTTGTAAAATGTAATGCCGACTGTTTCCATTTGAATTCTGACTGCAGGGTAGCTGGGAAAGGGGGGATAGGGATCTCTGGAGCATGAAGAATCCATTTGCAAGGGGAAGCGTATTTAAAGAAGCCGGCCTGGTGGGAATGTGTGGTTACCCTGTCAGTCGGGCAACGTGGCATTGACACCCATCCCGATGGCCACAGGGAATGCTGTGGCTGCGGCATCTCTGCTTAGCAAGGAGTTCAAAAGCTGGCTCCTATCAAACATAGGCAACAGCTGGGAAGTGCTGGAGTGTCATCCATGAAGAGTAATGCCCTTTCCATGAGATGGCCATCTGGGTTGAAATAACTGGATGGTTACGACTCCAACACTCCAGGGAAGCCAGATGCTTTCCCCCTTAAGAAGTGGTTCTCTCCCACAGCCAGGGCAGTTTTGCACCTCTCAAATCATAGTTGCTTGTTGTTAGGAGCTCTGCGACCTTTCTCCAAGCTAGTGCATCAGAGCAAAGTCAATAAGCGCATCGGACCAAAACCTACTTGGGATCCCCAGCCCAAAGGAGGTGAGATTTCATTCATTCATTCATTCATTCATTCATTCATTCATTCATTCATTCATTCATTCATTCATTCATTCATTCATTCATTCATTCATTCATTCATTCATTCATTCATTCATTCATTCATTCATTCATTCATTCATTCATTCATTGGACTCAGCCAGAGCTGGGGCCTTCTTGGCATTGGCCATGGCCTGGTGGAACACTTTGCCAAGAATGATCAGGTCGCTACAAGGGCCACAGGGCCTGCAACACAGAGTTGTCCCACCAGGCCTATGGTCAAGGTCTTGACAGACCATCAGAAAATACTGGCCTCCTATAATCTGAGAGAAGATCTGCCTTCTAAAGATCTGACCCCCACCATAAACCAGTGGCAGTTACTAGAATACAATGGTTTAATATTTATGGAATTTATATGAGATTTTATATTTTTAATGATTATTTAAGAAAGAGAAAGAAGAAAGCGGAGGAAAAGAAAGAGGAGGAAAAGAAAGAAAAGCATGTGATAAAAAGAGATGGAATGAAAAGAGGCAGGAAGCAAGCAAGCACAGGAGGGACCATTTCCACACTGGGGACTTTGCTGCCCCAGCTCCCGTACAGGAGCACAAATCCAGGGAAGATGAGGTGCACTGGGCCAAATGCTCCCCCGTGCGGGAGCAGGAAGAGGAAGGGCAACCTGCTCCGGCTCAAACTCCAGCCTGCAGCCCGACACGAAGCCTCCCGTGGGGAAATGGTCGGAGAGGACTAGAAGGCAAAAGAAAGAAGGTTATTAAAGTGGAAGTGGAAAGGGAATAGCTGGAATAGTTAATGAAACCCCCTTGCATTAGCAGCTGGCAAACAGCCTTGCAACTGAGCACCATGATCACAGGCGGCGTGTTCGTCAGCAGAAAACCGGCTCATGACACTCATCAATTTGTTTTCCTAGGGGGAAAAGGCACAACTTCGGCACACTTGCCAGATGTTGCTACATCCGAGACATGGCACTAATTCCCTGGCCCATAAACCTGGAAGGAGACACGGGCTTGAAGTGTCAAAGTCAAGGTCTGACTTCGGGCACAGTGCAGATTTCCCTTCAAAGAAAGAGCCCTTCCCTTTGTCTCCCCATTCCCCTTCCACTATCCCTACCTGAGATGTTGGTGGTGATCTCCGTCAGCGCCGTCTGGCCAAAGCCCTTGCCCGTCCGTGCCCGCACTGAAAACAGGTAGGTGGTCCCCGGGTGCAGGTTGGAGAAGACATGGTAGGTTTCGTTTCGGAGCTTGGAGACAGTGCGCCGTGGACCGGGCACATTGACTGCGGGGTCAGAGGATTCGATGCTCTGGTAGCTGATCTAGGATAATGGGATACACTATCATCATCATCATCATCGTTGTCGTCATCGTTGTCGTCATCGTCGTCTGCCGCTCCCAGAAAGCTGGCTTGTGGCGGGTTACAACATTAAAAACTCCACAATAAAATATAAACCATTCCCAATTTAAACCATTCTAAGTCCGTTGACCGATGAGCCCTCTCTCCTCACCTCCGGCTGCTCAGCAACTCCCCTGTCTGACACCTCAGGGAAAAGGATGGAACAGGAGAGCCTGATGTCCCAGCCGAACTGAGGAGGGACTCTTGATCTTATTGCCACCCGGCCTCAACCAAGTGCCCAGTGGAAGAACTGCACAAGCTCCGTCGGGGCCCTTAGTTCTTCCAGGAGCTCATTTCAACAGGTCGGGGCCAGGACCGAAAAGGCCCTGGCCCTGGTTGAGGCAAGGTGTACTTCTTGTGGGCCAGGGACCACCAGCAGATGCATACCTGCTGAGCACAACGCCCTGCCAATCGTCTCTCGGATATGTGGGGCCCAGGCCACAGATGGCCTTGAAGGTTAACACCAAAACCTTGAACCTGATCTGGAATGCAACATTTAAGATTATGTTAGTACGAACACTGAAACTCCGGGTTGTAATTTTCTGCCCCAAGCATTTCCCCTCTGCTCTAATCAAACTGATCCCAACATGCATTGTAGCTTTGCGTCTCATACGAGCATTCTTTACAACATCTCTCTTGCCTCTGACTGGGATAAAAAGGCTCTAAGATCTCCATTTTTACTCTATTCATGTCTGATGAAGGGAGCTTTGATTCTGAAAAGCTTACATCCTGAAGCTCTTGTTGGTTTCTAAGGTTTACTGCCTTAATATTGAATCACATTTTGTCTATCCAGTATCATCAGAGTCATCACAGTCTTTCATATCACCTGCAATCTGATACTCATAAAATGTGAGATGCTGGTAGTTGAAGTTGGGACCTTCTGCATGTCAAGCAAATGACTGACCGCCAATCCACAGCCCTTCCCCAATACAGAAACCACGCTTATCCAAACACAGAACGCTGCTCCTATGTTCTTAGATATTTATGCAAGAGCCAATATCTGCAAAGGATGGCTGTCTACTATGATTAAACAGACACAAATGGGATACATGGTAATAACAGCAAGCAGGAAAACCCCCCATGTAGGCTAAACAATGAGAAACACGATGAAAAACATAAATGAGCACTCTTGGTGAGTTCAATAGAAATGGCTTCAAAGTAGTGCTCTTTTAAGAAGATATTCTTTCATCTTCAGTGTATTTCATGGCAATGTGGACATTCAATCCATTTACAACAATCTTCTGTGGCTTGCACAGTAGCAGGGACAATCAACCAGCTTAGTACCGTTTACAATCTGCATCAGCAGACAATCATGTTTCGATTTTAAACTTTCTTCAGTGTAAATGACGATACCATAAACAAATATGCTCATCAATGAATGCATAGAGCCTTACACAATATTCGTGGATGTTGTGGCAAATAAAAATCCACGTGAAGGTACATTCATAGCTGGAACTCAGGCAAAAATGCTAGCTTACCAATAGGACTGCTGGAGTCAAGGACATTTTATGGTGTCTCCCAGCCTTCAACAAACTTCTCAAGGCTTTCGGCTCAGAGCGTGCAGCCAACTACTGATCTATTCTCCCGCCATTCAGCATTCAGCTATTCCTACTGAACTCACCAAGAGTGCTGCTCATTTATGTTTTTCATTATGTTTCTCATGGTTTAGCCAACACAGGGTTTTGCCTGCTTCTTGCCTACTACGATTGACAAGCTCAAATGAGGTAGAGTTTTCCCATCCTCCAGGACTGCTGGTTCCACCATGAAACTGCTCTCCCCCTTTAAGAAATTTCTGGCCAAGTTCAGTTCTACCTTCTTGCTACTTAATCCCAAAAGGTCTATTCTTGCCTTCTGGAGCAGCAGAGAATGACTCTTTGCCCAAGCTAATGCAAACGCTCTACAGGTAGTTGACTGGTCAAGGTTCCCTTCACTCTTCTTTTCTCCAGGTCAAATATACACAACTGTCAACACACAGCGTTTGCACTCCAGATCCCCAAATCCTTTACATTTGTCTTCTTTCTTTCTTTCTTTCTTTCTTTCTTTCTTTCTTTCTTTCTTTCTTTCTTTCTTTCTTTCTTTCTTTCTTTCTTTCTTTCTTTCTTTCTTTCTTTCTTTCTTTCTTTCTTTCTTTCTTTCTTCAACAATAATAGTGGGATCCATAACTGAGGCTGGATGTGGTGGCAGCTATAAACATAGAGGGATTCAAGAGGGGATTGAAACATGGAGTAGGTCCATCAGTAGCCATTAACCACAAGGGACAGATGGACCACTCTGTCTGGGGCAGTGATGCTCTGTATTCTTGGTGCTTGGGGGGCCCTAGTGTGAGGGCTTCTGGAGTTCTGGCCTTACTGATGGACCTCCTGATGTCACCTGGATTTTGGCCACTCTGTGACATGGTGTTGGAATTGATGGACCACTGGTTTGACCCAGCATGGCTTCTCTTAGGTTCTTCTTATCAGCTAAATAACTACAGAGTTTCTTGGACTAAAATATTGTCTCTTGAGCCATTCCAGTCTTGCTTCCAAACTGGCCATGAGGTGGAAATGGCATTGGATCACCTTCAGAGATGAGGTGGGGAGGAGGGGGTGTTGATGTCTGAGTCTTGTCCGCCAGTGAGGGCTCCCAGTCAGCCTCTTCTGGCTCCAGCTTAAGCTGCCGTCCTTTCTCTGCTGTCTTCGCTCGCCTTCCTTCTCATCCATTCTACCTCTACCACTTTTCTTAATTCCTGGTCCTCTCTGCAGGGGGCCATCTGCTCTCCTTGCCTCTTCCAGCATCCAATCCCCTTCCTTTTGTCTTGCAGCTTCCTCCCGCCATCTACCCCTTCCCACTGCTATTAACCCCACCCTTCTTCCTGGTGTCTTTCTCCCAAGCCCCGCCTTCCTCCAAGCCCAGCGGCTGCGGACCACACTGTTGGTCCTGGCCCCGCCCTTGCAATTGGGCTGCCTGAGGCTGGGCACGCCTTGTTGGCTGTGCTCTGCCCATCACAGCTGCACCCTATTCAGGATACCATGACACTCTGCCCCTCTGGCATGCTGGCAGGGTTTTGGAGTGACCAGACTCTGGAGGGGCTTGACCAGGCCTCTCATCAACCTGAGCTGATCAGAGTCTTGCTGGGCATGTGGCTAGTTGGTCCAGGTAAGTCTGGAGCTCGGGGCACATGGGGGGAAGGAGCAGAGTCTGGCCTCCCGGTCAGGAGACACTGGGTGTGCCACTTTCAGTGCTATCCTAAGCAGAGAAAAGTCAGTGGTCTGGGAAGGGTGTGATTCTGTTTAGGATTGCCCTGCTTGCCCTGTTTGAAGAATTTCTCTTATTTCATCTGTGAAAAACTGGCAGGTGTGGCCGAGACACAAATTTACCTCAGTGAGAAGCAGGACCAATGTGTAAAGAAAAAGGCATGAAAAGTAACTTGAATCTTTCAGTCTAAAATCTGGGCTCAGAGGGGGAACTGTCAAGATGCCCTTAATCTCCAAGATTGCAAAACTGCATCTCTAGAATGACAGCGGGGTCTGTGTCATTCTCCAAAAGCTGCCTTTTGGGTGCCAGCAGGGCGTGAAGAGCAGCACAGATAGAAATCAGCTTTTTCTCTTTTGCTGCTTTCTGCGCTCTAATAATTTTTGTTGCTGCCAGAGAGGGCAGAGGCACAAGCTGAAGAGGAGACTGAGAAAAGAAGTGGTCTTGCCTGGCTGTGTTTGGGAGACAAAACAGCAGAAACCAGACAAGACAGGCCTATTCTAGGAGCTCTGCCCAGTGTCAGAAGACCCTTTTCTCTATACCTTCAACTGAGGAGAAGGTGGCCAGCCATGGAAATCTGTCCCTTCATTGCCTTGCCGAGAATACAATAAATACCAGCTGTTGCTTCAATACGTCCTGACATGATAGGCCTCTGCTGGATCTACTAACCTTGTGGCTTACCTCAACATCATATTCTGAGGAGTTTCTATTACTTGAAGGCGGAAGAAAGAATCTACTATAATTAACAATTTAACTAACCATGAATAAAAGTAGAAATATCTTATCTCTTCTTTTAATAGTAATAAAAGAACCAAAATGGCCTCCAGATTTGTGCCATTTTCAAAGTGGCATTTTCATCAGTGGTTGTTTCCAACTTAGTATGTGCTGAGGATCTAGTCCTTCACTAAGTATATGATCTATTATTCTTCACTCAAATTTAAACAATACATACCAAGTTGGAAACAACCACTGATGAAAATGCCATTTTGAAAACGGCACAAATTTGGAGGCCGTTTGTGAAGAATAATAGATCATATACTTAGTGAAGGACTAGACCCTCAGCACATACTAAGTTGGGGGAAATCAACCCCATGTCAAGGAACAACGCATTTTAAGGGGAAGGTCTGTGGCTCAGTCATAAAGTATCTATCGACATCATCCAGAAGGTCTTGGGTTCAATCCCTAGCGTCTCCACTCAAAAACATCAGTCATAAATTGGTGAAGGCCAACTTGGAAGAAAGATCATGTGGTAAACATACCTCGTACTGTGTGATGAGGCCATTGGGCTCCACTGGCTCCTCCCACTTCAGAAAAATCATGTCCTCCAGGGGAGTGAATGTGAGGGACTCTGAAGCAATGCCTCCGGGGACTTGAAGAGGAAGGAAGGAGAAAAATTGGAAAAGAATAAGAAGATGGACTAGTGACTCAGCTTCTCTCAGGATGGACCAACCAACAGGAACATCATAATCATTTCTTAAAATAACTATAGCCTGTTTTTCCACATTTATATCTGCCCAGGATGGCAAACAGCCACTTTCCAAAATAATCAGCACTTACATGTAGAAATTTGCAGCTGACCTGTAATAGTTCGAGACCATTGCCTACATCAGAGATAGTCAACCTGTGGTCCTCCAGATGTCCATGGACTACAATTCCCATGAGCTTCTGCCAGAATTTGCTACATGAAGCCACCTTGTATGGAGTTGGACAATTGGTGAGTCAATACTGTCTACTCTGAAAGTCAGCAACTCTGAAGAGTCTCAGGTTGAATCTTCCAATACCAAATCTTTTGAACTGGTGACATTAGTGATTGAACCAGAGATCTCCTGCGTACAAAGTGGATGCTCTGTGGCTGAGTCATGGCCCTACTAGATGGCCTATCTAGTTCAATATTATTTAGAATGACTGGCAACTATTCTCTGGAGCACCTTTCTCGACTTTTTTACCATTGAGAAACCCCTGAAACACTCTTCAGGCTTCAAGAAACTCCAGAAGGGCATGATCATGCAGAATTGGGTTAGGAAGCATAGCTGTTTACCTGCCCACCCAGGGCCCCTCCTCTTCCCACCCCCCTCCAGGCCCATCATTGGCCATTTCGGGAGGGAGGGGCAGGTCAACATGACCACATATGGTCATATCATCCAATAAATGTTTAACAAATTTTAAAAAAATATGTTAAAAATTAATTAACTCCCACCCATTCAGGAAACCCTTCCAGGGCCATCAAGAAACCTCAGGGTTTTACGAAAGCCCGGTTGAGAAAGCCTGCTGTAGAGTCCAAAGGGGACAAAACTCTTTCCCAATCAGATACTGTAAATGGAGATGGCAGAGACTGAGCATGGGGAACATGCTATAGCCACTGAGGCACAGAATGCAAAAATGATGCTTCTTTCTACTGGGCCAGAATGTTTGTCCTTTTTGGTCAGAAACGTGTTCTTTGACCAGCAGCAGCATACCAGCATCTCAGGTTAGGAAGGGTCTCTCCCCAAACCATCCCGTAATTGGAGAAGTCGAGGAGTGGAACTTGGGAAAGGGGCATGGTTCAGTGGTACAGCATCTACTTGGCATACAGAATCCTTGAGATTTCTAGTAAAAAGGACCATGGTACATGGTTTGAGAGATCTCAGCCAGAAACCCTGGAAAGCAGCTGTCAGGCTGAATAATACAATACTGACTTCTATGGGTTGGGTTTAGGCTGCAAGGGCTGTAACCTTTCCCCCTTTCCATACCCATTCCAAGTATTACTTTCCAACCCCAGAAAATGCTGATTTCCCAGATTACAGGGCTGATGTTGACTAACAGCCATGCAAGTCAAGAGGCTGTGCTGAGAAGGGGAAGGAACCGAAATCACCCTCTCCTTCCCTTCCATTAGTGCAGCTCCACTACCAAAAGAGGTAGGTAAGCTTCTCTTTATCCACTTTTAGATTCCACGCCCCAATCTACACGACTGTGTCCTGGGGAATTCACTTCCCTGGAGGCAGGAAGGACTGCTGGAGAAAGAGGGACAAGGGAAAGATCCACTGGATCCAACCAATATATGTTATATTCTTAGGGGTAGAACAATTCATAGAAGAGAGCCTCTATTGGCTATGATGGGGACAACAAGCAGATGGTAACACCATTCTCCCATATTTTATCATAACAACAACTCTATGAGGCAAATTAGGCTGAGAGACTGTCGGGTCTAAGGACACCCAGTGAGCTTCATGGCCTGAACAGGGATTTGAAGCTGAGTCTCCCCCATAGGCAACATCTCATCATTGGAGAAGCCAAGGAGGGAAGCTTGGGAAAGGGCTATAGTTGCAAGGTACAAGACCTTTTTTCAGCATTTTTGAAACTGCTGGCACTTTTTGAATTCTGACATAACTTAGTTATAAAATGGCTGCCACAAAATGGTTGTCCCAGGAGTGACAAAATGGCTGCCACAGCTTTCTTTCAGTCAAACAGTGAAGTTTCATATGCTGTGCTTGCAGTTGGTACCAAAGCACAGTTAATCAAGTCTCCAGAAGCCTTCCTGGGCAGAAGCACCACTTGGCCCACCCACTTTCTAAAGACATTTGGTGGGCAACGGAAAAGATGTTAGCAGGTGTCATGGCACTCACGGGCACCATGTTGGAGATCCCCCTGTACTAGCCCAACATCTTTAACCACTTTGCCACTAGACTCAAATGTAGCAGGACCTCAGCTGCTCCAAGACACTGTCCCTCTATAGCAGTACCTGCAACTGCTCCAAACATACTGTCCGTCTCAAATAAAGTGGCATCTTGTCCATCATGGCTCAAAAGGCTATCCTTTATAAAAAAAAAAAACCAACTCAAGTGGGTAGCCGTGTTGGCCTGAAGCAGAAGAACGCATTTCATTTATTTATAGTTGGATTTATATACCGCCGTTCGCCAAAATATAAAATCACATGTCTGACCCTTGGGGTGATGCCCTCCAGCGTTTTCATGGCAGACTCAATACAGGGTGGTTTGCCAGTGCCTTCCCCAATCATTACCGTTTTACCCCCCAGCAAGCTGGGTACTCATTTTACTGACCTCGGAAGGATGGAAGGCTGAGTCAACCTTGAGTCGGCTGCTGGGATTGAACTCCCAGCCTCATGGGCAGAGCTTTCAGACTGCATGTCTGCTGCCTTACCACTGCGCCACAAGAGGCGCACAAGAGGCGCCACAAAAATCACCTAAAACTCCATAAATACCCCAGTATTACAATAAAAAGATGCCATTCTATTCTGTACTAGAATGTATTTTGAGTCTGGTAGCACCTTTAAGACCAAGCACAGTTTATTTAAGGTATGAGCACCCAAGAAAGCCATCGGGCAGGCATATGTGCTAACGCCCGGTGTATTCCTGGGTACAATGGGCTGTGGGTACAAATAAACTGTGTTTGGTCTTAAAGGTGCTCCTGGACTCAGTCTTTATAAAAAAAAAACCCTTCTTGTAAGGCTGCAGCTATTGCAAGACTGGTGGTAAAGAGCCAGAATCCAGAGCACAGAAGCCATCACTTAAGTCAGGGGTAGTCAAACTGCGGCCCTCCAGATGTCCATGGACTACAATTCCCAGGAGCCCCTGCCAGCGAATGCCCAGCGAATGCTGGCAGGGGCTCCTGGGAATTGTAGTCCATGGACATCTGGAGGGCCGCAGTTTGACTACCCCTGACTTAAGTGAACCCGCATGAGAGAGGATTCCAAAGGCACTTTTTAACCAACCACCTGAACCTCTCTGCATGTGTTTTGCTTTGGGAAACTAGTTCTGGGCCAAGCAGCGTGGCCTGCATGTCAATAGTGAAATAACAAATTGGGAGCTGAGATGTTCCACAGCATGGGGAGGGGAGGAACTGGACCATGACCTTGCCTGCATTTGCATAATCCCAAACTCTCTGAGTTAATGACGACCTGCCTGAGCCCTCAATCCTCCACAAATTAGCACTCGGGCACATGCCAGGCTGCTGCATCCACGGGCGATTCTTCCTCGAGCATCTTTTACAGGAGACCATTTAACTGCATGTTGGTGAGCCAAGGAAGGCAGCCCGCTGAGCAAAACAGGGGAGGCGAGGAGAGCAGGAAGGGGGATAAAGTGGCGGGGGCCGGGCAGCAGCTGAAGGACACCCCCACAGGTAGGGAGCCAGGCCCTGCTGTGCCATACAGGTTGACTATTCAGACCAAGCTTCCATCACCCCTTAATCAATGTCAAAAAGGCTTATTTAAAACTGCCTCTCCCACATGCAAAGTGGCTAATGAAACAGATCAATCCGGCCTTGAAAACAACCGCCCAGAGACAAACACAATGCCCAAAGTATGCATGGGAAGAGGATTTCTTCCCTGCTCCCTCCTTCTCAGCAGCCCTCTGGCCTGCATGGCTGCTGGTCATGGGACGTGTCTTGCACTGAGCCACGCCATTGGTTTATCAAGGGAAGACAGTATTGACTGGCAGCCACTCCCCAAGGTCCCAAGGTCTTTCATGTCACTTGTCATGTCACCTCCTACATGATCCTTTTAAATGGAGAAGCCAGGTATTGAACCTGGTACCTTCTGCATATAAAGCAGTTGCTCTGCCACTGAGCCACCAGTAGGGCAATCATAAAACATCTAAGTCAACCAATGGGTGGGCAGGTAGTTGTGAGTTCCTGCATCGTGTAGGGGGACCCTGGAGGTCCCTTCCAACTCTGATTCTCTGGTTCTAAGTAGAAAGGAAAACCTTTGAGTGCATCTGGCCTCAACCAGGGCCAGGGCATTTTCGGCCACAGCTCCAGCCTGGCGAAATTAGCTGCCCTGACAGGACTACCTAAGAACCACAGGGCCTGCAAAATGGAGCTCTTCCACCAGGCCTTTGGTTGAGTCTGGAACAAGCTAATTAGCTAACACAGCTAATAAAATCTACTAGACTCCTTCCATTCATCTCTAGGTTATTCCCTCCACCAAACTATAAACTGAATAATGATATTATATGTTGTCCATAAAGTGGACTAGGAGGCAGCTCAACTAACTAAAGAGCAGGAACAACGGTTCATTACCAAGTTTTGTTGTTGTAAGTTGCAAAGTTGTGTCCAACCCATCATGACTCCATGGGCAATGATCCTCCAAGGCCTTTCTGTCCTCTACCATACCCTGGAGTGGTGATTTTATGATATGATGTATACAAAATATGCATTGTGAACTGCCCCAAGCCTGCTTGATGGGAGGGCCAATTGATAAAACAGATAGAATGTTTTGAATGGGAAAAGAATAAAAAGTTGGCAACCACTTTATGGAAAGGGAGCTTTAGAATATCCTAGTGGTTGCTCTGGGACTTGCCAGTCCTGACTTTCTTGGGATTTATTTTCCGTCCCTGCTTGTTTTCAAGAGGATTTATCCTTGGAATTACCTTGCTGAGCCACAGATGCTTGGGACTAGCAGGGTACATTGGTATGCAATCAAGGGCGTGGACAGAACGCATGGCATCTGTTCTATGTCTCAATTGAGCTATCCTGCCAAACGGTGGCTAAGGAAGTTTAATGACATACCACAGTCTGCAGTCAGCCAGAAAATCAGAATCCCTGGCTTGAAACGAGTTTTCAAACCAAGATTTACACTAATTATTTGGTACGAGGCCTGGATCAGTAAGTCACAGTTATAGCATTGCTCTGCTTCTGGGAACTATGGAACCAAAGGACAGGAGTGCCAACAGCTAGAAACCAAAAGGAGACGAATGTCACTAAGCCATATTTGGAGGTAAGACCATGGTTCGTGCAAGCCATGGTTTTGGTATTAAGTCTATGTTTTATTAATTTATATAACAAGTTTCTAAAGGTGTATTTGAATAACTCCCCCTCCATGCAGTACAATCCAATCTGGATTTATTTGAATTGAAGTTTCAATTGAATTTACACTCAAGGACACATTCATAGAGTTGAAGAGATGAGCAAACTGGGACACTTGCTAAGTGCAATAAAACCTGGTAGATGAGCCTCTGTCCCACCACTTTCTTGCAAGTAACCTGCTCCTGAGATGGAAGCCTGTAGCAAGAGCTAAATACTCTTTCTCAGGCAACACACACACACAGAGAGAGAGAGAGAGAGAGAGAGAGAGAGACCTGCCAGGCACTTGGAAGAGCCTTTACTCCGCTTCCTGTTTATACATTGATAATCCTTTTTTTTATTGTAAACCGCTTAAAACTGGAAGATGATCAGCTATCAGACAGACAGAGAGAGGGAGGCCCCTGGAAACTTTGCTTTCTCCTATTAGTACATTTGTGATGCCTTTTCTGTATTGCAAGCTGCTTTTGGGGAGAAAAGCAACATTTTAAAATAAGTAAACAAAATTGAAACGTTTGTTTGAGTAGAAAGATCATTTCCTTACTGCTCATTTGTCCGAAGTTGCTGGAAGGCTCTTTGGGATGGAAGAAGGCTTCCAAATCTGGTGAGCAGAAGAAGTTGGACACAAACCAGTATTCCCAATTTGGCTAATATGACTATAGCCATGAGAAGGCATTTTAAATGAGGGCGGGGGAGGCAGAGAGTAAAGTGCTAGCAAGTTGCAGCCAACTTCTGGTGACCCTATAGTGGAGGAACCCCTGAAGTAGTTTTTCAGGTTTCGAGGAACCCCGGAAGTGATGCCATGCCCCTTCAGAGAAGTGGGTGCAGAAGTCAGATGAGGGAGCCAGCCAATCAATAGCTCGATCATTTCCTGTTTCCCTTATGGAGAAAGAGTCTAAGCCTGTAAAGCAACACTCATCCTCCCCAGCAGCCATCTGAACTTCTGGGGAAGGCCGTGGAACCACTGGGAAGCTCTCATGTAACCGCAGGAGTCCCCAGAGCCTTGGTAGGGAATCCTTGCCATCTGGTTCTCAAGGTAAGTGATGAAGCAGGTGTTCCATTGGTTTCCACTGCAGAATTTACCTTGACGGTTTCCCACCGAAGAAGAAGAAGAAAGAAGAAGAAGAAAGAAGAAAGAAGAAGTTTGTATATGCCGCTTTTCTCTACTTGAAGGAGACTCAAAGAGGCTTACATTCGCTTCCCTTTCCTTCTCCCCACAATAGAGACCCAGTGAGGCTGAGAGAGCCCTGTTACTACTGCTCAGTCAGGACAGCTTTCTCTGTGCTGGGGCAAGCCCAAGGTCACCCAGCTGGCTGCATGTGGGGGAGTGCAGAAACGAACCTAGCTCCCCAGTCCGTGCTCCTAGCCACTAAACCAAGCCAGCCATTGTGCTTAGCTTCGGAGATCTGACATCCTGAAGCTACACGATACGATTGCATATTCTCTTTAAACAGAACGCCCTTTTGCCATTCACGTATTTGCTATCCCTTCTTTCAAACCTATCGCTGATGCTAAGCGCCAGCAGCCAGCAGCAGGATTATACTAACATCCTAAACCCTGGCAGGAAGGAAGACTGGCTGCCCAGGCTGGGAGTTTTGACAACCAGCTGTTCCAACTCCGACTGACAAGGCTGGGTGTAAATATGTAATCTACGAGCCATTTGGCTGGATTAGCGGAGCTGCTGCGCTGTTCTCTCTAATTATCAACAACCTACAATAATAACAATGACAAAAATCAACCACCAACGTTGGCGGCATGACTAGGATCAATATTCACTGATTTAGCAGACTTCCCCTCTCCCCATCCTGAAATCTCAAGGTTGTCATTAGGGGGAATGGAGCCGGCAATTGCTTCCCAAAGATCGCTATTCATGAATGGTTTCATCCGCCACCAGCTTTAATGCAACTCCTAATTTTAGGCAGAATTGAGCAATTACACACTCTTCTTTTACAAAAATAAAGGAATCCAGCACCACCGTCCAAACATGGAGTCAGAGCGGACAAAGTAGCAGAAGGGAGAGGAGACCCAAAGACATGAGTTGCAACCATTAGAGACATGGACATTTCCTTGGTGGAAATGGGCTATTTGGTTATAGCCAGGGGTAGTCAAACTGCGGCCCTCCAGATGTCCATGGACTACAATTCCCAGGAGCCTCTGCCAGCGAATGCTGGCAGGGGCTTCAGGGAATTGTAGTCCATGGACATCTGGAGGGCCGCAGTTTGACTACCCCTGGTTATAGTGTTATAAGGTTTGAATTAAAACCATTAGTCGCTATCTTTACAGTGCAGTCCAGTTCTGAGGTTGAATCATGATGGCGGGAGTTTCTTGTCTTTCTGGCAAACCCAGGATGAACATTCCCTGAAAATGAAGTGTAATTTTATTTAAAGAAGAAGAAGAAAATACTCATTTTTCTTGTTTTCGGTCTAGATGAGATGTCCCTGATAAAAGATCCAGGTTCCTTCTTCAGATTGAACAATAGCCTAAGGAGGTGGTGAGCTCCCCCTCATTGGCAGTCTTCAAGCAAAGGCGGGATACACACTTTTCTTGGATGCTTTAGGATGCTTTGGGCTGATCCTGCGTTGAGAAGGAGGTTGGACTAGATGGCCTGTATGGCCCCTTCCGATTCTATGATTCTATGATTGCTCCCATGCCCCTTAAGTGTGGTTCAGCTAGGAGGTTTTCTAAAACGAATTTGCACAGTGGAGCATATATGATTTACTGCTATAATCTCAATATGATTGCAATTATAATTTCATCTTTTTTTTTCTTGGTGCACTGTTGATGGACGCATGTGTGTCTGAGCACTGGTAAAACACCCCACAAAGAGAATCTTGTTAACAGAGAATGCACTGGTCACACTGAGATTCCTTTCTTTGTGTGTTTTATCAATCACTAAGCATGTCTAAGTTAACAAAAGTGGGGGAGAAAGATGTAATGTAACTGAAGGATCTGGAAATCATGCAAACTGTATGGGCATAGTGCTCTGCTCAGAATCTGGAAAGGAAAAAGAGAACAACAGAAGATACCCAATGCATCTGTTCCACTTTGGAATGGATGTCTTAGGAATTCAGAACTCCAAAAGACTTCACTCATTGCAATATATGCACTAATAAGAGAACCCACCACTGAAATTTTGGGCAGCCTTTGGAAGAGAGATAATGACTGAAAACGAGACATCTTCATCCATTGAAGTGACTCTGATACTTACTTTGGAGCTTTTATTGGCTGCTGTACATATTTCATATGTGTTAAGAAATGGTGTGTGTTAAAACCAGACCTTTGAAGAAGGCCCTATAAGGGCCGAAACGCGTTGGTCTATTGGTTCTTATAGTACATAACACACAGATTTGCAATAGCATATAGGATGTATATATGTTTTTAATTCCTAAAGTTTTTTTTTAAAAAAAATTGTGCACAATTAAAGTAATATAATTTTAACATTCATACAGATAGTCAACCTTTGAAGGTCCTGACTGTCACCAGTTGGGTTTTTATGATTCCAGTTTCAGAGTCCCCCCCCCCACATTTTGGTTTCTGTACCATTATGCTGCCCTAGGTGGCCACACCCAGTGGCAGCTGTGCAGGAAGGTGCCCGGGCTGCAGATTCTAGCCAGAGTCAACACCAAAGCAAAGTCAAAGTCCAGTCCAAGTCATTAGGAATCAAAGCAAGCAGAGTTAAGGGCGATGCAAAGAGTAGTCGAGGGAAAGCCAAGGTCAGAGTCCATATAAACATATATTCACAAAGCCAGTCCAATTACCAGGTACGTAGTCAAAAGCCGTTTCCCAGGAGTCAGGGGAGCTGATGGGAGTCAGAAGTTTGCAGACCAAGGAATCCAAGCTGGACAGGAGGGTTACTGCATAGATTGCACCCATGCCAAAGAGCTGTTGCTGTCTCACCTAAAAGCAGCCCAGCTAATTGGCTGCACCTGGGGGATGATTCACTCATCCTCCCCAGGAGCCATCCCAGCTGGGCCCCATCTACTTTAATAGCCTGCCTGCAGTCTCTGGCCTGCAGACTCTGGCTCCGTCGCATTCAGCAAACACCACCCTTCTGCTTCAGCTGTGTCACTCAGGTGAGCTGTAAGGGCTGGAATGCATCTGGGGCTGCAACAAAGATGCCTCTTGGGAAGAGCCTGGCTGACTTGTGCTGCATTCCCCTGCTGCACATTCAGAGGCCCCTCTCTCTTCTGCCACAGCTGGCTCTGCTGCAGGCCCTGGTTGCTGTGGCAACTCCTGGGAGACGGGAGGTGACAGCAGGGGCATGACACCCATTGAGAAACCCCTGAAACATTCTTTGGGCTTTGAGAAACCCAAGAAGTGTCAGAATCATGCAGAATATGGTTGGGAAGCATAGCTGTGTACATGCCCACCCAGGGCCCCTTTCCTTCCCACCCCGTCCAGGCCCATAAATGGCCCTTTTGTGAGGGGGGGTAAGCAGGTGGACATGACCATATATGGTCACATCACCTGATAAATATATAATTTTGTTAATATATAAAAATTAATTAACTCCCACCCGTTCAGGAAACCCTTCAGGAGCCATAAAGAAACTCCAGGGTTTCACAAAAAACCAAGAGACATTCAAATGTGGTTTGATGTTGCCTGCCTCTAACCTTTTCCACACAGGGAATTTGCCCTGGGCTGGTGCTCATTTGGTTGTGGGGCTAACATCCACTTCCAGATGATGTCAGCACCAAGCCAGGGCCGTCCTGGGCCTGGCCTGACTCAGGCCCTCATTTGCCCCATGTTCCATGTCCCCTTTTCTCACCAGGTGCCAACAGGGCCTATGCTGGGCCGGGGCTGCCCGGAAGGGAACAGTTGGGCTATCCAGGTATCCCAGAAGGGACAAAGAATGCCCCAGGCCTGCCTGTGCAGTGCCATGGAGCTGCCTGGGGCATCTTTTAAATTATTTTTAAGAAGGTGCACATTGCACTGTAGTGCAATCACACCTTCTTAAAAATAAACAGGAATGCCCCCACTGGTGGAGCTGCATGGCGGAAAACTTTTAGCTCTGGCTGACTCGTCTAGAGACACAAATCCAAGACAGACTGTGTCCAGCAGGGATAATGCTCCCCCATATGGACCCAGGGAGGGACAACCTGCCCGGCTCAAACTCCAGGCTGCCGGCAGGATCAATAGCATTGGTACACAGAAAGTCTCTTTTGGAATTCCTTGGAATTCTCACTTCTATCTACTAACTAGGTCTGAGTCTGCCTAGCTTCTGGGATCTGATGAGATCAGGCTTGCCTGGGCCATCTAGATTGATTTTTCTCTTTCAACTTTAAAAACATAGAAGAAGGAAACAGCACTGGGGGAGTGAAGCCTCTCTTATTGAAGCCATTGACCCAATTTCAAACAGTGCAAATATTCCTTCTGAATATCATGTCCAGTTCTGGATGCCGCAGTTCAAGAAGGATGTTGACAAGTTGGAACATGTTCAAGAAGGGACGACTAAGATGGTTGAGGGCTTGGAACCCATGCCTTATGAGGAATGGTTGAGAGAGTTGGATTATGGAGATGAGGAGGGCAAGGGGTGATAGGATAGCTGTGTTTAATTAGGTAAAATGTAGACGTGTTTACTGCAGCTTTAGAGACAAGGGTATAAACTGCACACTTTTATTCCAATCCCAGGTCGATTCAGTCCCTGCCATCTCCACTGAATGCGATTTCCATTTTGATTTTGTCCAATTTAAATTTTCCCTCTGCAACAAGCATGATTGAGCCAGAGTGACCCTACCTTTATCTTGCAATATCCTGGAGTGGTTTTAACCCTCAATATTTGAAGAATCGGATTGAGAAAGCACGAGAAAACATGCGGATCTAGGGCTGCTTCAAATTTGCTAAAGAGCTCCGTGGTAGAGAAGCCCTGATTGCCCAAGGCTGCCCAGGTGACAAGCTTGCCTTAAAGGGGAAGCCCCTAATTTCTCTTGGTAGAGATTTGCATCTTGGGTTTTTTCCTCCCTCCTCCGCTGTCTCCAATCCTCTCTCCCCTTCAAGAAAAGAAAGAAAGCGGCTCCGGCTGTGCTTGGCTCCCCCCTCCTATTGTGAGCTTCCCTAACCATGTGCAGAACACTTTTCTGTTTCAATGGGGGGGGGGGGGGAGACCCAAGTTCAAATCTATCTAAATTCAACAGGATTGACAATGGAATAAATAAAGTAAGTTCAGATTCAGCCAAGGACTATGAGGGTGTATTTGTTAAGTCCCCAAGAAGGTGAGGGACTGGACCAGATGGTCCTTTGTAGTCTCTTCCAGCTCTGTGTGATTCTGCTAGAAGCCAAGAAAAAGTAGTCACAAAACGACAGCACATGTATTAGCTCTGAGAAGAGCAGGCTTTGCACAGGTAAAATGGTTTGAATTATTAGGTAGGCCAACTGTTCTGACATTTTTAGTGAAAATGAAACTGTTGAAAATATTGGCAAGAACAAGAGATGAGCAAACAGGGAATCTAACTCCCAGATTATCAGGTGTATATGGATTGCTGGGCTTTCTACCTTGTTTTGTATGCAATTGTCTCTCATTTGATAAAGGCAATCTAAACATCCGTAGCTAATTTTTGCAGTCAGACAGATTCCATGGTTCCATAAGGAATTAAAGGGGAGTCTAATCCACTTTTTAAAAAAGGTATCTTGACTTGATTTACTGGCTAATTTAATCACAATATAAGAAGTTTCATGCAAAACACTTATTGAATTATGGAAACCTCAGGGGCAGATATATGCATTTCCACTTGCCAACAGATGCATGGCCTTTGTCTGCACTCAGCAGTATGCAAATGTTACATTTTATTAAAACTGTTTGTGACACACCTGAGTTATCCAAAGAGAGGGCACAAAGGACTCGATTTTTCTGGACATTTTGCTTTGTTTGCATTATCTATCTGGGAGAGCATGAAGCAATTCATGCGCTGTTCCATTCTGGCAACTTTTCAGTGATGCTTTACATTAAGCTATGCAAACTATACTGTGAGATCAACTTTGGCAAGGGGATCTTAGAGGTATGGTTCCAGAAAACACTCAAATGACTCTGATGGGGACAAACTCAGCTTGTTTCTCCTGTGCTTCCAATAACTGTGACCTGTTGGCAGAGTTTGAATATGAAGAGGAAGTGGAGCAACAGGTTGCTTAAAGAATAAAAGAGTTTTTATTGAGAAGTGAAACAACTATGTATTAAAAAAGATAGAGAGGGAGAGAGAGACCTAACCATCTATCTAGCTGTTGTCTGCAGTCATTCTTCTGTTCAACTATTGTTCTGGAGGCAAGCAGGGGGGAAGTGTACACAAAACAGCAGGAACTCTCTTGTTGAGCCAATCAGGACACTGGAGGAGCACATCTGAAAAATTCCAGGAAATTCCTATTCTAACTATGCTAACTATACATCTCCTCTGGTGCCCCCTGCTGGATACTCTTTATATTCTGCTCAAATATGCACATTGCTAATCTTGTATATTCCAGTACACATATTCCTGCTTCCTGTATCTCCTGCTACACAGAGTAGTACCCAAAGTTTCCTGGCTTGCAAAACCTTCAATCTTATTAATTTCTTTACACCTCAGTTTCTCCCCTGGCCCGGGGGGGGGGGAGAGGGGGGACCCAAAATAGCTTACTGCATTGTTCTCCTTTCTTCCATTTTATCTTCACTGAAAACTGCCAATGAGGTACCTTAGTCTGAGAAAGAGAGCGCTGATGGCACAAGTTCACCTAACAAGCTTTAATGACAGAGTATGTATTTTTAGTTTACTTACATGGTTCTATTGTAATTTAATGTTTTTATAGTATTTTATAAGAGCCTCTTGTGGTGCAGAGTGGTAAGGCAGCAGACATGCAGTCTGAAGGTCTGCCCATGAGGCTGGGAGTTCAATCCCAGCAGCCGGCTCAAGGTTGACTCAGCCTTCCATCCTTCCGAGGTCGGTAAAATGAGTACCCAGCTTGCTGGGGGGTAAACGGTCATGACTGGGGAAGGCACTGGCAAACCACCCCGTATTGAGTCTGCCAAGAAAATGCTGGAGGGCGTCACCCCAAGGGTCAGACATGACCCGGTGCTTGCACAGGGGATACTTTTACCTTTTTATTGTATTTTATTATGTTTTTTATTATTGTAAACTGCCATGAGCTGGCTAGTCCGGGAGTATCAGTAACTGACTGACTGAATCTGAACTCCATTCTTCCAGATTGAGGTTGAAAATTCTAGCCAAACATCCTAACCATTAACCACTTCCCCAAACTGGCATCAACCTTCAATTTGAGCCCCCGAGGGAACTGAAGTTTGCTTGTTCTCCGCTGATTTGGATCTTCAGCCAGGATAAAACTGTAAGTTAAGTTCCTGGTTTGCAGAATGGAAACAAATTCCAGTTTGCCCCAGCACCGGCATGTAAATATTGTAGCAAATTGGGATTTAGAGGTTGACCATACCAGGCAGCTTTCAATCATGCTCCATGTGTAAGAACAACATGGCACCACATGGCTGGGGTTACTGATTGCTACCAGTACGACTCTCCAGTGGGACAAATTAGAGTTCATTGGGGTCATTTCAGGTCGGAAAAATAGTACAGAGGGAATGACTTAAAGCCCCCTCTCCTACTAGGCCACAATCCTCATCTGAATCCAGCTGGGAATAAATTTAGGAGCATGGAACACAAAGCATACACTTGTCCATGGAAGATACAAGGACTTTATAATGTATGACAGAGCCCTCATTCATTCATTCATTCATTCATTCATTCATTCATTCATTCATTCATTCATTCATTTTTTTATACTGCCGCTCCCATAACTGGCTCGCGGCGGTTAACACAATAAAAACATCCGTACAAATAAAATCCCCTTAAAAGTCAATAGGGTGGGCAGCCAGTGCCTGGCAACCAGCAAGAGGGTTGTGAGGCAGTGTCCCAGGAGAAAAATTAAAAAGAAAAAAATAAGGCCTTGGCTATTTACTGAAAGCGTTAACCATATAGTTTCTTGTGATTGCGAGAGCTATCTTTAACACTAGGAATCTTCTAAACCTCAACGCTCAGAATCTCCTGTAAGGACCTAGTTTGTTTTTTTCCATATTGTCTCCAGGATGATCTTTGGCTTCAGTTTTTACCCATCAATCAGCTGAGAGTCGGCTGGCAGGGGCTGCAACTGGCTAGAATGGACTGTTTGGAACAAGAAGGCACACGTGGGGGTTTCAAAGCAAACATGGCCAGGGCCACGTGCAGTGGCAGACGGCTCAAACTCCGCCGGAAGAGTGTCACTTGCTGTGGGAAAGCTCCCATCTGTTTGGGAGGAGCCGCCTGGCCAACCAAGGCCTCTCGGTTAATGAGCTGTGCCGTCTCCTAATGAAAGAGCTTCATTATTTAATGTTTTGGAACAACCTTTGAGGGAGCAAATGACAGGGATTCGGCCTTTTCTTCTCCATGTCATTGATCTCCATAGGAAGCGAACTGAACGGAGGGAAGGATCGGTCTTGGAACAAGCTGAACTTTTGAGCCTCTCTGCCAGTGACAGGAAGGGGGAAAAAACATTTTACACGGTTTCTCTCAGCTTGTTGCCGGTTTGATGACAATAAAGCCAGCAAAGGAGGTAAACTGAGGCGATCTCTGTGTGTGGAAATAAAGGGAATGGCTTCATTAGCCCCCACCCCCACCCCCCAGAAGGGTCTCTTTAAAGGTTTCTTTGCCACCAGACGGAAACACTGTGCTGGAGAATGGGACATCGTAGATTCTGGAGGTGCCCCCCCCCGGCATCTCTACTTCCTGACATTCAAACCCAGTGGGGTTCTCAACCTTCCTAATGCCCCGACCCTTTAAGAAAGTTCCTCATGATCCTCATAACCATAAAATTATACAAGGGTTCTTTCACAGAAATTAAACCAAAACTGACCAATGGCGTGAAGACCCATTTTTCGTGATTGTATATAAATTGTTTTTTTTCTGGGATTTCTCAGTTCAGCTCTGCCTCTTGTCCCACCATGCCAATCTCACTCTTTTCCACTGCTCCAGACAGACGAACACTCTCTCGATCTACCCCACAAGACTGTTGTGTGGATGGCGCCCCCCCTCCCCCGGCCAAGCTGCTTGCCCTGCCGTCACCCCTGTGAAAGGGTCGTTTGACCTCCAAAAGGGTCCCGGCCCCCAGGTCGAGAACCGCTGTGCTAAAAGGAGCTGTATCTTTGGACCGACTAACTACAATTTGCCTCGTGTGATATTTTTATCCCATGGCATTTGGTATGTTTCGCAAGTTCGCAGGGAACCAAACTTCCACCAGACAGTTCTTAATCCTAAACCTTCTGAGAGAAGAAGAGCTGTTTTTTTTCTTTCTATCCTGCTATTCACTCTCCAAAGGAGTCTCAAAGCAGCTTACAGTTGCCTACGCCCCATCCGCATAGTAGCTATCTGGCATCCTTATACCGTCCAAAGCTATGGCTTCCTCTTTCCTCAATGCCCTGGCTCAGCTGGAAGCCCGGAGTGGTGCTGCTGGAGGAGACCGAGGGAGGTGGGGGGACCGCGCTGATCACCCTTCTCCCCTCAGGATGTGGGAACTGAATGTCCATGTCACAGACTGAACAAGGATGTCACTCTGAGGGTCACAGGGGAAGTCCACATCGGTGGTGTCATGCTGAAGCTGGTGAAAAAGCTCAGTGCCACTGGCCTCTGATTTTGTCTTCTCACAACAGACAGCCTGTGAGGTAGGTGAGGCTGGGAGAGCTCTAAGAGAACTGTGACTGGCCCCAGGTTGCCCAGAACAGAGACTTTCTAGTTATCTGTACCTATGGTTCTCTTTCTAAAACACCACCTTCTACAACTGTCTTTAGGAATCTGCATTGACATGTGGAATAAGAAGCGGCCAGAATTCGAATTAAGAGAAAGAGCAAGGGGACCATTTCTGCACTGGGAACTTTGCTGCCCCGGCTCGCCTGTGGGAGCACAAATCTGGAGTGGACAAGGTGCACCAGGCCAAATGCTCCCCTGCCCTCCTGTGGGAGCAGGAAGAAGTGGGGCAACCTGCCCCGGCTCAAACTCCAGCCTGCAGACCGGCACGATGTCTCTGGTGCGGAAACAGTCCAGGGTTACATCCTGATGGAGATGTTTGACACAAATACCTTTACACGGTACAGTGCTGATTAACATTTGCCAAAACCGGCACATGTGGCTAGTGCTCATCTCAAACCTTGTTTCACAACCAGGATCATGATAAGCTGCCTCATTTAGGTTTATCTTGTGGTAGCTCCATATGAGCTTGCCAGCAGTGCCTCAGAGAATGCTAACAGATTTTGAGGGTGGTGCTTGGGGAGGATGGCATTTGAGAAGGATTAGGACAGTACTTCTGAGCAATGCTCTAGGCATTTCCTCTCATTGCTATGATAAAGACCACAGTGAAATGCCCAGAGTGTCACTATAGAACCTATTTTCTGGCTATTTTTCTCTCTCACCCACCGGTTTCTCAAAGGAAGGTGTGACTGGGGCCAGGGGCTGGGATTTACCCACCACAGAAAGACAAATGCAGCCCTAGCTCCATATGGAGAAGTTCCTGAAGTTCAACCTCTGGGCCCATAGGTCTGGAGCTGGGGTAAGGAGCTGTCAGGAAAGACCCCTCCAGAGAGTCACTGCTAATCATAATACAGAACACTAGGACAAAGGAAGAAACTTGATATACAACCGTGTGTGGTATACTAGTACATACAGTAAATAATCATATGTACAAATATGTATCTTTGCTAATAAGGGACAGTCTAGGACAGTGGCTCTCGACCTTCCTAATGCCGCGAACCCTTTAATACAGTTCCTCATGTTGTGGTGACCCCCAACCATAAAATTATGCCAGGGTTCTTGCACAGAAATTAAGCCAAAACTGACCAATGGCGTGAAGATAACATTGCTCACGATTGTACATAAATTGGGTTTTTTCAGGGTTTCTCAGTTCAGTTCTGCCTCTTGTCCCACCATGCCGATCTCGCTCTTTTCCGCTGCTCCAGACAGATGAACGCTCTATCTCAATCTACCCTGGCCAAACTGCTCACCCTGCCATGTCCCCTATGAAAAGGTTGTTCAGCCCCCAAAGGCAGGGGTAGTCAAACTGCGGCCCTCCAGATGTCCATGGACTACAATTCCCATGAGCCCCTGCCAGCACTGGCAGGGGCTCATGGGAATTGTAGTCCGTGGACATCTGGAGGGCCGCAGTTTGACTATCCCTGCCCAAAGGGGTCCCAACCCCAGATGAGAACCACTGGTCTAGGAGGAGAGAGATTATTCTGTGCCTTCGCAATCCAAGAAACAATAATCAATATGCTATTATTTCACTGTTATATACACCTATGCTAATATTTGAAGGCCGTTCGCAGGTTCAATCAGGAAACAGTAAATTATGCCCCCTGCCCCGTGAGCTGTAACTGGTCATATCTCCTAGGTGCATTTTTTTTCCCCACCACACACGTGCCCTTTGACTTTTGCCAAAAAAGATGAGGTCATTCCATGTTGGAAAACAGCTGTATTTCATTTCTTGTAAAGTGCCGATCGGCCTTTATTCTCCCAGAATTGTACCGCCACAAGAGAGGCAGCCAACACCACCGAGCTAATTTGGTTAACTAAAGCCTCCACACAAAAGCATTATAGAATTTTAAGGCTGATAGTTAGTTTAAAAAAAAATACTCAGAGAAGCATCTCTGCTTACCCATTAAGAATCCTAATTATACTTAAAGCCACGGGTGTTTTAACGGCCTTCCCCCCCCCTCACATCCAAACTACTTTTCTGCCTGATTGTTTTTAACATGAAAAGAGATTTAACAAACCCACCAAAAAAAAAAATAACCACCCCCCAATTTCTAATGAACACTCCAGGACAATAGCAGTATATCAGAAAGAGAGCTTCATAAAGCCTTCCCAGGCAAGCTCCAGATAGCCACATTAAATAAATTGGATAGGCAGATAATTGAAACAGACATCTACAATTTACAGTATTGCCTTGCTCAGACAAAGACGTATCGATCCCCCGAGAAGCATAGACAGAGCACTATATTAGACATCATATTCAACTCAAAGGGTACAAAGAGAGCCTTGTTAATCAGAAAAACAGCTGGAGCACTTGCGGTGAAGCCAAAGCACAGCTGGAGCTACTGTAGGAGGATACAAGCAGAAAACAGCTGCAGCAATTACAATGTGGTTAAAAACAGCAGGAGAACTTACAGGTTGAGGGGGAAATAGGTTAGGTGAGCAAGGCTGGACACACGGAAAGCAGACAGGGCCGACCTTCGGGACTTGGGGAAAGGAGGTCCTTTTTCAAACTTTGGAGCACGCTGACCAAAGGAGGGAAGGGGGCATGGGACCGCCAGTTTGGTGCAGTGGTTAAGAGTGCAGACTTCTAAGCTGGCAAGCCGGGTTCGGTTCTGCACTCCCCCATATGCAGCCAGCTGGGTGACCTTGGGCTCGCCACAGGCCTGATCAAGCTGTTCTGATCGAGCAGTGATATCAGGGCTCTCTCAGCCTCACCCACCTCACAGGGTGTCTGTTGTGGGGAGAGGAAAGGCGATTGTAAGCCACTTTGAGACTCCTTCAGTTAGAGAAAAGCGGCATATAAGAACCAACTTCCTCTTCTTCTTCTAATCCTGTTTGATCTCAGAAGCTATGCAGGATTGGGACGCAGTAGGAGACTGCCAAAGAAGACTCTCACTTGGTTTGAGAGCCCCTCGCTGGGGTCACCCTAAGTCAGCTGTGACTTGACAGCACTTTTGTACCCACACAGACTAAAAGTGGCAGAAGCCAATGAGAGGAGACTGATGAATCTCCCTGGGGAGGGAATTCCAACATTTCAATGCCAAGACTGGAAGGCTATCTGGTCTGGTCTCAGATAGCAGGAGCACCTGAAGCACAGCCCTGAAGATGACCTGAGTGGAGGGCAGTGTCATATGGCAGAAGGCAATTTGTTCGGTATGCTGACCCCAAGCCATTTAAGCCTTTAAAGGTTAATAACAGCACCTTGAGTTGAGTCTGCAAGCAAGTTGAGAGCCAGTGTAGATAGAAGACGACTGGAGGGATACGGTCCCTACAGCCCACTATAGTCAACATTCTGGTTGCAACAAGCTGTACCATGTATCGATTCTGAACAGTCTTCAAGGGCAGCCACGTGTACAGCACATTGCAGTAATCTAGCTTCCCGGTAAGATGGTGAGATATTTCCCATGCAGGAAGGGCCAAAACTTGTTCACTATCCCTGGTCACCACTGCCACCTTTTTATCCAACACACAAATACTGAGCAGAGCTACACCCATTAAAGTCAATGGGCTTTTTGGGGGACAGATCTGTTTAGAATTTCATATGAATACCTATGTAGACATGGCTTATTCTTTCTGTGGCAAGAGCAAACGGTGCCACATTCTCTATAGTTGAATTCTTCCCACTTGAAAGTAATAAAAACTCAATTTTCTTTAAATTACACAGAAATCAAAATGAGGAGGAAGCTGGGGAGAGGAAATTGACTTCTGCCACCTTTGCAGATGGAATGTTGGAAAGAATAATGAGGACAGTCTTTAACAACACCCACATCACAGATACACCATCTTGAACCGTATGGGCTATTCCTACAACAGATGTCTGGGTTACTCGTTGGAACGGAACACAGGCTCCCCTCGCCAGAACTTTTGAGGCTGAGAGAGGACTCCCATACAGCATTTTATCATGTCGCACCAAGAAACAATTCTTAAATGTACCAGAAAGGGCACGTCTTGCTGGAGGAATACATCTCTCAGTCTGTTTTCAAATTCTGCTTTAACAGATGCTTGCTTGCTTTCTTTCTTTCTTTCTTTCTTTCTTTCTTTCTTTCTTTCTTTCTTTCTTTCTTTCTCTCTCTCTCTCTCTCTCTCTCTCTCTCTCTCTCTCTCTCTCTCTCTCTCTCTCTTTCTCTCTCTCCCTCTCCCTCTCCCTCTCCCTCTCCCTCTCCCTCTCCCTCTCCCTCTCCCTTCCCTTCTTTTTTGAGATTCATCCCAGTTACTTCAATATTCCGGAGAATATGTAGAACTGCCTCAGTGTTGTGCCATAAGCAGCAAGCAAGAAAGAACCATGGGCAAAGGCCAGGCTCTGACTGTCCAACAAGACTCATCTTGGATGATATTATAGTCTGAAGGGAGGGGCCACTTCGTGGTCAAACAGTTTACTTTATTTATTTTATTTATTTATTACATTTATATACCGCCCTCCCTTGAGGCTCAGGGCAGTAAATAAAGGTCCCAGGTTCAGTCCTTGAAAACACCAGGGAGTCAGTGATGGAGCACACCTCAACCTGAGAACTTAGAAATCTGCTGCCTGTCAAAGCAGACAATTCCAACCTCAATGGTCTGTCTCAGTATAAGGCAATTCACATATTCTTGTTAAGAGACGAGGCAATGGCTCAATGGTACAGACCCAGGCTCAATCCCTGGCATCTCCAGTTTAAAAAAATTAGATAGGTGGTGATGTTCAAAAGACCTCAGAGATCCTGGAGAATTGTTGCCAGTCAGATGAGACAGTTCTGACCTTGATGGATCAAGAGTCTGGCTCAGGGTCAGTCAACTTCAAGGACAGTATGGCTGGCTTGAGAAGGTGGTCACCTATACAGTCTCGGATAAAGATCTACAGCCCTCATAGTTCATCACACAGGGAAACAACTAACAGACCGGTGACACCCCTTACAGTCAGAATTCAAAGCTTCCCAGTTCTCACTTTCACATTGACTCAAATGCCGTTTGCTCAAACTGTTTTGGGATTCTCAGCTGCTTTGACCTTACTAAGAAAAAGAAGGAATATAAATCTAGTCAGCAATTCTCAAAAATACATAAATATGTTATGAACAGGCACAGTCCCAAGGTCTACTCATGCAAAACCCAACCTAAATCTAGATATGCTGACTGACGTTTATATATTTTTGAGAACGATAAAATCAGGGAGATCAGGGAGGGTGACGGCCTTGAATCTTTTAAAGCAAATTAAGAGACTGTTAGTATTATAAATTATTCAGTACTGTGTGGTGGGTAGAGGGAGGGAAATTGATACTGAATTGTTTATTGGGATGGTTGGGAAGAGAGGAAGAGAGAACTTGGAGGTGGATGCCTAATAGGGAGGCCAGCCATGGGTCGGGGATTCCTGTAAATGGGGGACGTGGGAAGTGTGGTGGTGGGGAAAAGTAGGATAAATTATGGGGTGAGATATATGATAATACTTGCAACCCTTCTAACCTTCATTCCACCCATAGACATGAAGGTGGTGGGGCTAGGAGAAATAGCATTTTTTGACACTGGTGTTATATAAAACCAGGTTGATAAACAGTAAGACCACTGCTGCACAGAGCTTTTCTCTCATAGTAGAATGCGGACCTGGCATGCATGACCAAGACCTGAACATTAGAGGACAAGACAGTTGACCTAAAAGATCAAGCTCTGCTTGTGTTTTCAGTTCTCCAATAATCTCAGGCAAAAGTGGGGGCTGCAACAATGGTCCAAGAACCTTTTTTCCTTTCAGGCACTCCCCATCTCAACAATCTCAAGAACTGAATGTGTGGATCTGGTGTGGGACACATTGGAGAGCGTGGTTATCTGTCTGGTGTACCAACCACCTAATGTGCCAGCAGATGCCCTGTCAAATTTCCTGGAGTTACTGGCTGGATGGATTATGTAGTTCCGCAGGGTTATAGTCTTGGTTGACCTCAATGTCAAGTCGCTACAATCCTTTCTCCAAGGCTGGAGACAGAGGGTTATGTTAGGGGCTGGAAATCTCCCAGCAATAGGCCCTGGTATGTGGGGCCCCACAGGGAACTCCTATCTCACTGATATTATTTAACATATACATGCCCTCGCTCCCAGGGGAAGAACTTTGATCCATGTGCTGAATGGGGGGGGGGGGGGGGGTTGGAGTTTTGGAGTTTTGGAATTACTATCAACCGCCATCTCGTTAATTGTTAATTGTATTAAGGGGTGTTTTCAGGGGTTTAGCTGTGTTTTTATCTTTATTGTAAACTGCCACGAGTCAACCAAGAGCGTTGGTATAGAAATCTAAAAATAATAAATAAATAAATAAATAAATAAATAAATAATAGAGTTTTTAAACCTATTTATTAATGTTGCATACAGATATCCCTCTGTTTGCATTCCTTCTGCTGCAAAATAATCCTATCCTTCGGGTTTCCTTCCCTAGTTATGTACAAGGCTGCCTGCTTTGTTTGCTGGTAACTATCCACAAGTCCTGACGGGGAGAAGCCCAGGCAACCCTGACCTCATAAGATCTCAGAAGCTAAGCAGGGTCAGTCCTGCTTAGTAAGATAAGGCAGCAGCGAGGGAGTCTAGGGTTGCTGCACAGAAAGCCCTACAGCTGTGGTCCCCAAACCCCGGTCCGGGGACCGGGACCAGTTCCTAGATCAGTTGATACCGGGCCGCAGCTCCTCCTTGACCTCCTCCCCAGCTGCTACCTCAGGGGCTGCCCTGCCACTCTGCTGCCAGCTCACCTTTGGTACTCTCCGGAGGCCACTATGGCTGGGGCTCCCCCTCGGCATGGCACTGAGCAGCTGCTGCTGGCAGTGCCCCCCAGCGGGTGGCGGGAAGTCAGGGGTGCTGGCGGGAAAGCAAGTGGAGCTGGGTCTCAGGCGGTGGCATCCCTTGGCAAAAGACTACCCCCCCCCGGGCCTTTAGCAATAACAGTCTCCTCCAGGTTAATAGCTAATACTTGGAAAGGAGGATGGAAGAGAGAGAGAGTTGAAGATTACTTACTATGTAACCTGGAGCTGTAAAGACTTATGATAAGGCTCTGCACGAGACATCGAAACAATCCCCCCATGAATGAAGGAGGTATTTACTCTGAACTTGTAAAGGGGTGTTAATTGCATATCATGGGTTAAACACACAAGATCTGTGCCTGTGCTTTGCCCTAAGGCCTATGGGCAATGCTGTCGGAGTATTTGTTCACCATATAGACAAGGTCTTCATTTAAAAAGCTCTACTTGATTTCAGCATCGTTTCCCATGGAAAGAAGGGAAGCGAGAATGGACGCAGGCAATCTACAGTCAGCGTAAAAGAGTAGAAATCCCCCCTCTGCAGAGATGTTTTAAGTCCAACTTGCCCTTATTGTTCTGAGAGAAACTTATAGGAGATACTCAGGGATGCTGCCAGGTGAGACTTGATCTATCCTTGGAAGGCTTGGGTGGAATCATAGAATCACGGAATAATAAAGTTGGAAGGGACCTCATGGGTCATCTAGTCCAGCCCCCTGCACTATGCAGGACACACACATCCCTATCACTCATCCACTATAACCTGCCACCTGCTTAAGCCTTCACAGAATCAGCCTCTCTGTCAGATGGCTATCCAGCCTCTGTTTAAAAATTTCCAAAGATGGAGAACCCACCACCTCCCGAGGAAGCCTGTTCCACTGAGAAACCGCTCTGTCAGGAACTTCTTCCGGATGTTTAGACGGAATTTATTTTGAATTAATTTCATCCCATTCATTCTGGTCCGTCCCTCCGAGGCAAGAGAGAACAAGTCTGCTCCATCCCCTACATGGCACCCTTTTGAATACTTGAAGATGGCTATCAGATCCCCTCTCAGTCGTCTCCTTTCCAGGCTAAACAGACGAAGCTCCCCCAACCTTTCTTCATATGTCTTGGTCTCCAAACCTCTCACCATCTTTGTTGCCCTCCTCTGGACACGCTCCTGTTTGTCTCCATCCCTCTACACAATGCTCCTCACCCTGCAGGAAGGCAGCATTCAAATGGAATGTGGAAGTCCGAATTCTTTCCCCATGGCAATCCTAAGGAGTCCTGATCCTCCCAACTTCACCTGCACACACACTCCCAGCAATGGCCAGGGTGCCTGCCCTATTAGCCACACCCTGGATAGGGTGCCCTAATAGCCACACCATTCTGATTTTGTTTTAAGTTCAGAAATTATTACACCCATTTTAAATTGGTCATTTAAAAACAAACTCTCTGGCTGGGCTTTTGAAACTTTTTAAAGTATGTATTGTTTAATGTCTGGGCTGTATTGTGCTGTCTTGTAAACTACCTCAGGGCAGCTTCCCCCGAAGAAGTACCATTAAAAAATACCTAATTAAATAATTCATTTGCCTTTCTTCCAGCAGCCTCTCTGATTGCAGTTCAGTCATCCAGGCAATGCGTCTGAGAAAGTGAGTTCTGACTCACAAAATCTAATGCTGTGGTGGATTCCGTTTCATTTCCATCCATTTGCTTTGTCCCACAGAGCTAAGGTGACCCTCATCTACATAGGTTCTCCCCACCCACTTCCTTGGTTTTGGTTTCCCAAACAAACATTCCCTCTGAGTCCTTCCCTGACATCCCATTTGGGTCCCCTCCAAAGAAAGTAAGAGGGAGGGGCCATGGTTCTGTGGCAGATCAATTGCTTTGCTCACATAAGGTTCCAGGTTCAATCCCTGGCATCGCCAGTCCTGATGATTAGGTGATGGGAAAGACAGGATTGCTTGCAGAGCTTCTGCCCTTTCATAAGAATGTAGGAAATACCACCAAACTACTTCCCCCACTGAATTTCTCCTAACGAATTGGTTCCCATTGGTCCACAGAGAGCAAGCTTGGTGTAGTGGTTAGGAGTGCGGACTTCTAAACTGGCGAGCCGGATTTGATTCTGCACTCCCCCACATGCGGCCAGCTGGGTGACCTTGGGCTCGCCACAACACTGATCAAGCTGTTCTGACTGGGCAGTGATATCAGGGCTCTCTCAGCCTCACCCACCTCCCAGGGTGTCTTTTGTGGGGAGAGGAAAGGGAAGGCAAATGTAAGCCACTTTGAGATTCCTCCTTGTAGAGAAAAGCAGCATTAAGAACTTTCTTCTTCTTCTTCTTCTCCTCCTCCTCCTCCTCCTCCTCTTCCTCCTCTAGTTTAATGGCTTCCTCCAACATGCCTGTTCTACATGCCAGTCTTCTATGCATCAGAGACGGCATCATTTTTATACCTTCTGCTAGAGTTCCCTCTTGTTTCTCTATGCATCCTAGGTTCTCGATGTTCCCTTTCTGAAAGAGAAACAAATGGACTTTTGTGTTCCAACATTAAATTTAGACAACCTCTAATTGACTTTCCCTGTCAGGCTTTGGTGGATGCATCACCCATCTCTCCCTCTGCTTATGTGAAAAGGGAGGGGCAGAATGTGGTCCGTTTTATCAAGAATACTGCCGGGTTTATTGCCTGCATCCTTCTTGTTGGAGTCACGTCAAACCCTCCAGGGCTGGTTGGTTTACCTCCTTGCTAAGTGGTCAGCTCAGTGGCCAGAAGTGGAATCAATACCGACCAGCCAGAAAAAGAGAAAAGGCAGACTTGATCCTGCTTTGTTCTTCGGCATTGCTGGCCCTGTCCATTAAACTCTGGTGCAAAATCACTCTGTTAAAGAACTAAAGTCTTAGGAGAGGCCGAGAGAGTTGGCTTTGTGCAGTTTAGAGAAGAGGGGGGCAAAGGGTGGTATGATAGCCGTGTCTTTCAAGAATCAGGCTAAAAAACACATCACTTTTAAAAAAAATCCCCCTCCCCATGGTCTGTTGATATTGCTTCGAACTTCCATTTCTTCAGGGTTATGACGGAGCTATTGCTTTCTCTCTGCACGCTCTCACTGTAATTGGTTGCTAGGTTCAAAAAATGAGCCCTGCTGCTTCGACTCTTTTTTTAAAAAAATTATCTGCCTTTTATTTCCGCTTTTAATGATTTTTTATGGCCAATTGATTTTATGCTAGTTGGCTTTATTGTTCCGTTTCATTTGTTTTTATCATTGTAATGGATGCTGTCTCTGGGCTTGGAGATATTTTGCTGGGGGTGCTGGGTCAAAAGAGTTCAGATAAGGAAGCAAAATCCCAACTGAGCTTCAGCCTATCAAGGAAGACTACAGGTTTGTTCAGAAATGATTCAGTGCAGCAGGTAGAAATGGTTGGAATCCCTGCCTTACCAGGAGAGGTTGAGAGACTTGGGCATGTGTAGCTTGGAGAAAAGGTGGGGGGGATATGATAGTTGTGTTTAACTAACTAAAAGGTACAATAAAAGTAGCACCTTTAAGACCAACAAAGATTTATTCAAGGCATGAGCTTTCAAGTGCAGGTCTGAGGAAGAGTGCTTGAATGGCAAACCACCCCATATTGAGTCTGCCATGAAAACGCTGGATGGCGTCACCCCAAGGGTCAGACATGACTTGGTGCTTGCACAGGGGATACCTTTACCTTTACCTCCCATGTTGCACATGCACTCACCATGTCTTTGAAACTTGACCCTCTGTGACCAATGGCAGCATCCCAGAGACAAATTGTTCAGAAAATGTGTATGCCTCCTCTGCAGAGAACCTCCCTTCACATTGGAATCAGCCAGTTAACAACAATGAGCTTTTTAGTTATCTTAACACCGCCCACGGCGCCACAGCCGCCGCGGACTAAATAAAGCAGTAAGGGGTTCTGGGGCGGGATGTGTCTGGGATGAGGAAGGGTCCGGATTGGACCCTTCCTCCGGACAGACAAACGGAGGGACCAATCAGGAGGCGCGAAGCTCTCAGTTACTCGCAGTTGCTCCTTTGCAGGTGGCCTGGCATGTCGGAGGCGCAAAGCGCCTCCCGGTGCATCAGGCCACCGGCAAAGAGCCGCCGTCTCTTTGCAGAGCCGCCAAGGCCGCAAACGACAACAGCAGAGCCGCCAGAGCCGGCGGAGACACCCGCATTGGAGACGCCACTCTGCAGGCCGCCGGAGCAGGCTGCGGCGCCGGCGGAGCCGGTGCGTTGCCCTGCGGCTGCAGAGCCACCGCCACTGGCAACGACGCCAGTGGAGCCGCCAGAGCTGGCCGCGGCGGAGCCAGTGGGGAGTCGCCTCCACTGGCAACTACGATGGTGGAGCCGCCGGAGCAGGCCACGGCGGCACCGGAGTAGACTGGCGCCAGACCCGGGACAGCCAGCGGCGGCGGCGGCACATCCGCCGCCACTGGCGGCGCGGCCATCGGCGACCGCGCGGCACCACAGGACAGCAGCGGCGGCGCAGGAGCTGTGAGCGGCGGAACTGGTGCCAGCGATGGCAGAGCCACCCCCGGCACCACGGCTGCCGATGCCCGCCGCCCACGCCCCGCCCGCACACACACCCGCCGACTCCACTCACGCAGGTAGGCCCTTGCCACGGGGGGGGGGAAGCTAGCACCCGCTGTATCTCGAGGACAGCGGGCTTATTTTCTAGTTAATCAATAAGATGAATTTGCAACAAAAAAAATTATCTGACATATATAATAGATTGGGGCTTAAGCAGTGTGGGTTACAGGAAGTCAACCTCCACCCCACCCCCTTGCTGGAGCCTTCTGCCTCTCCCTGTTGTGCTTTTGCAGTTTAGTAGGCCTCAGGAAATTGTGCGGGGAGTGTGCTGGAGATCTGTGGCAGGAGAAGGTAAATCAGGAAAAAAAATCTTCCTCCTCTAACTGTGCTGATAGTATAGTGCTTTAGGAACTGAACCAATAGTCCTTGAGCAAAAAGGACATAATTCCTTTGGGGATAAATGATGCACGCAGGCACAGAAGATGTAGTCTCATTCTTGTGGCACATATATGTTGTTGTTGTTGTTGTTGTTGTTAGGTGTGAAGTCGTGCCCGACCCATCGCGACCCCATGGACAATGATCCTCCAGGCCTTCCTGCCCTCTACCATTCCCTGGAGTCCATTTAAGTTTGCACCAACTGCTTCAGTGACTCCATCCAGCCACCTCATTCTCTGTCGTCCCCTTCTTCTTTTGCCCTCGATCACTTCCATCATTAGGCTCTTCTCCAGGGAGTCCTTCCTTCTCATGAGGTGGCCAAAGAATTTGTATGTATGTATGTATGTATGTATGTATGTATGTATGTATGTATGTATGTATGTATGTATGTATGTATGTATTCATTCATTCATTCATTCATTCATTTATATACCTCCGCTCACGGATGTCACACGGTGGTTTACAAGAATCAATAAAATACAATAAAATCCCCAACAATGCCCTTAAAATATAATAATATAACATCATCCAAGGGGAGTTCTTTCCTTACGGAAGACCACATCCTGTTCTGCAGCCTCCCAACTAGTGTTTTCCAGGACATCCTGGAGCTTCACCCCATGGATATCAACCTCAGCCTCTAAGCAGATAACTAGCCCACGGGTACTGCATTCAGAAGTCACAACCGAACTTCATTTTGCTCAGTGAGAACAATCTTGGTTTATTTTCAGATTGACATGCTCCTCTCCCCTAACACACACCTTCATCTGTGGAACTAAGTTGGAAAGAAATTGTGATACATAAAAAGGGGTGCTTTGAAAAACCAGTTCTCGACTGATATACAGATGAAACCAGAGACATTCCTTTTGGGATTAATGGGGAAATAATTTGACAAAAAAAAAATGGAACGTTGGATTTTTTAATAGGATTACAGCAGCGATGCTGTTATATGCTTAAAAAATAGGAAAGCTCGTTACTAGCCATGATTGAAGAATGGTTGATAAGGATGGTAGAATTGGCTGAATTGGGCAAATGTACGGCTTTAATTAAAGAAAAGACAACTACAGGATTTGTATGTATTTGGGAACCTTTTATGGACTTTCTGCATGATGGGAACAAAATGAAATGATGATTTATGGCTTTGAGGACTAAGGGAGATGTGAAAGTACAGGAAAAGAGTGGTTTTAAATTCCTTTATATACTATCTTAATGTAATAATAGATAACAACTGAATTTATAACTGCCACTGATAAAATCAGAAGCCTCTTCACCTCTTTTCTTCCTTTCTCTCTCTTTTACTTATCTCTTTTTATTTGGTAATTTGTATTTTTCCCCCTTATCTCTATTGTATTTTAAATTTTTGAATAAAAGTTTTATTAAAAACAAGATTTTTGCACAGTGGTACTGGGAAGTGCCATCAAATTGTAGAATCATAGAGTTGGCAGGGGCCATACAGGCCATCTAGTCCAACCCTCTGCTCATTGCAGGATCAGCCTAAAGCATCCAGGATAAGTATCTGTCAGGCCGCTGCTTGAAGACTGCCAGGGAGGGGGAGCTCAATACCTCCTTAGGCAGCCAATTCCGCTGCTGAACTGCTCTGACTGTGAAAAAAAAATTCCTGCTATCTACCCAGTACCATTCTACATGTACTTTAAACCAGCTATTCCCAACCCCTCGCTTCAGATACTGGATCAGTCAGTATCGGGCTGCAGCTCCTCCTCGTCCTCCTCCCCTGCTGCTGCCTCGGGGGCTGCCCTGCCACTCTGCCGCCGGCTCACCTTTGGTGCTCTCCAGCGGCCACCATGGCTGGGGCTCCCCCTCGGCGTAGCACTGCGCAGCTGCTGCTGGCAGCGCCCCCCAGTGGGCGGTGGGAAGTCAGGGGCGCCAGCAGGGAAGCAAGTGGAGCCAGGGCTCAGGCAGCAACGTCCCTTGGCAAAAGACTACCCTTCCCCCCGGGCCTCAGTAAAATTATCAAGCGTTGACCGGCCCCCAGTGATAAAAAGGTTGGGGACCGCTGCTTTAAACCCATTACTGCAGGTTCTATCCTCTGCTGCCAACAGGAACCGCTCCCTGCCCTCCTCCATGTGACAATTATTCAGATACTTAAAGAGATCAATCATTTCCCCTCCCAGCCTTCTCTCCTCCAGGCTGAACAATACCGCAGCCTTTCCTCATAGGGCTTGCACCCCCTCAATTTTGTCCACATCCTTTTTGAAGTCTGCCACTGACTTACAGTGACCCTGTTGAATTTTCAAGGCAGGATCCAAACAGATGTCTGTCTGGAAATCCTTGGTAGCCTCCCATCCAAGTCCGACCCAGGGCTGACCCTACTTAACTTCTGAGATCTGATGAGACCAGGCTAGCCTGAGCCACCTAGGCCAGGCTAGTTTCTTGCATGCCACCCCAGTTTAGATTCCCTATTCGTAGGCTTAAAAACAGCAACTTGTTCAAGCATCCTCCTCCTCTGACGTCTTTCAACCTAGAAAAATCTTCCTTCTTGGCTCTGTGCCTGATGGGAGGAAGGAGAATGCCAACCTCAGAGCATCCTGGCTCCTTACAAACCTGCAGCAAGGATGTCACTGGTGATGCTTCCTTCTCCCTAACGGGCCAACAACACCTGGGAGAGAAATGCACCACAGAGACCTACTTCATTCCCAGTTTGATTGCATAGATGACAGGGTGATAGTTGGCTAGTACTGAGGGAGCTTGTGTTTGCGGTTATAGAAATGTGCATGACATAAAAAGACAAAGGTAAAGGTATCCCCTGTGCAAGCACCGGGTCATGTCTGACCCTTGGGGTGACGCCCTCTAGCATTTTCTTGGCAGACTCAATACGGGGTGGTTTACTATTCCCTCCCCCAGTCATTACCGTTTACCCCCCAGCAAGCTGGGTACTCATTTTACCGACCTCGGAAGGATGGAAGGCTGAGTCAACCTTGAGCCGGCTGTTAGCAAAATGATCGTCTCCCAAAGCTCCCCTGGGTATTCAGCTCGTCCCCTACAGCAGGGGTAGTCAACCTGTGGTCCTCCCGATGTTCATGGACTACAATTCCCAAATGTTGGCAGGGGTTCATGGGAATTGTAGTCCATGAACATCTGGAGGACCACAGGTTGACTACCCCTGCCCTACGGCAGCCACCTTTCAAATCCCACAGGTTCCACCTCATTAGAATCCAGTAGATTTCCTCAGATTTCCCAGAGCTTGTGTTCCTTTACATGAAGCTGATCCTCCACAAAGCAAGGAGAACAAGTCTTAGCCTCAGGAAGTCTCTTAAAAAACAATTAGAGAGAAAACGAGGAAGTGGATGAGAAAGAATGGTGAAATGTAGTTTGGTGACTCCTTTTACAATGGGAATCGTTCTACATTTTTTCCCATGGATACCCTGCAACCACACCACTAGAAGTGGCATGCTTCTTATAGTATTTATAGGATGATTACCCAAGAGATTTGTTGATATTAAGGCCCACACCTGGAATCATTTAGTTTGTATAAATCATGGAAGCAATTTAGTCAGTTGGGAACGTGTTAGTGTCCCCATACCTATGTGAGTTTGTGGCCAGAATTATATTATTACTATATATAAGGTCAAGTATGATAGGGATCAATAGTATAATATAATTTAGACTAAAGGTCAATAATGATTAATATATTATCTGTATTATACTTGCAGGTTTAAATTCTTGATACCTATAAAATTGATAAAATATACTGAAGACTCAGAGATAGGGGGCTTTCTTTACTTATTGGATTTATTGTAATAATTTCTTTTGATATTGTAATAATAATTCTTACTTAATGTTCAGGACTTGTCACTGAGGAGAGAATTTCACTGAAAACGGATATTACCTGGATTCCGTTTTGACAGAAGTCCTACAGAATAAACAGATAAGGAAAACTACAAAAATAGGACACTTTTCTTTCTTTTATGAATATATCTATTGCATTGCCATTGGATAGGTCTTTTTCTCTCTGTTTGGTTTAATTATTAGACCGTCCTTCTTATATTCTTGTACGACAATGCCATAGAGCAGGGTTATGAAACAGTACAGATGCACTTATATGCGTTCCATTAGCTAAGAGCTGCGATTAATACGACCTTACATACTGTCCAAGAGACAAGTTTTTTGCATGTAAGAAGTGTGTTTGAAACACTTATATTTGTCCCTTGATAATGCCAACAGGTGAAATGCTTAGGGCTGATCCTGCGTTGACCAGGGGGTTGGACTAGATGGTCTGTATGGCCCCTTCCAACTCTATGATTCTATGATTCTATGATTAAAAAAACAACTGAAATTGAAGAGAGACGATTTTTCCTTGATTTATTATTCCCATTGTTGTCCCAGTGCATCTGTACTGTTTCACAATTCGTGTTTTTCACTGGACACCTACCCCTCCCAGTTCATTTGTCTTTGATAGAGCAGCGTTAGTCAACCTGTGGTCCTCCAGATGTTCGTGGACTACGACGCTGGCAGGGGCTCATGGGAATTGTAGTCCATGGACATCTGGAGGACCACAGGTTGACTACCCCTGCCATAGAGTCCACGCTGCAAATCAGCCAGGAACTGGCTTCTGTCATCTGGACATCAATTATAAACGCAGGAGACCCGCAGGTTGGTAACCCAAGCTTAGAGAAGCCCTGAGCAAGGTGTGAGTGGTCAGGGCTGTGGTGGCCAGACTGCAGTCAAAAGCAAGGTGTGGGTCAGATTTTGAAAGGAGTCAGACCAGAGTCCCAGATTTAGAGCCAAGGGTACCCAGGGTGAACAGGAAAGAGCCATTTTAAACGGTCGACAACCTGGCAAGAAAATACGACTGAAGATTAAGCCACAGAGCCTGAGTCATCCTGATCGATTCTGAACACCATGTGCTGAGCATAAATGGGGACTGGGGACTGCAGCCTATTGGACAGTACAAGGTCCAGATAGGGTTGCCAGCCACCTCTGCAATGCTGGTGAGGGAGGGGGGCTCTCTCCAGGAGCTCCCAGATGTGCTAGCATTCCCCTACACACACACATACGCTGCAGGGAACCTGCAAATATTCAAATTCCAGAAAAGCGTCCAGCATGCTGAAGTCACGTGGAAGTGATGTCAGCATGTTGGAGATGTCAGGGGTGATGCTCTGGCTTTTAGGAAAATCCTATGGTGATGAAGATAATTTACCATTGACTTTTGAACCCCAGCATCCTGATGTCATATCCGGGTGATGGTGAGTCACTTCTGCTCTTCCTGGTGCTGGTGAGTGCGGGAGGCAGGAGAGGATAGGGGAGAATTTGGGGGGGGGGGGGAGGAAATTTCCTCCAGGTTTCTGAAAGCCCAAAGAGGAGTGAAGCCACATCAAAACAGGGGTTGCCCCAGTCCCAGCAGGGATCTGGCAATACGAGGCCCAGAAGCTGTGTCTCTTCGCCTACACTGCAGCTAGCCTTGTAAGCACAAATTGTGGGGCTCAATGTAATACAGAACCCTCAACAGAAGAAGTTTCCTCCAAACTCTCCACATTGTCCAAGACTTCACATCCCAATGAGGATTCTTGCACTCATGTTCAAGTGAATAACCTAATTTTAAATTTAAAATTCCAAGCAGTAGCTGGCAGCAAGTGGAGGCCAGGGGCATTTTTGAGACCATTCAACCACTGACCTCTTCCTTCGAAGTCCAACTCTGGGTGACCAACAGAATGTATGTATGAGAAGAGACTGATAGGTACAGCGCAGCCATAATGCAATATTCATAGAATCATAGACTAATAGAGTTGGAAGGGACCTCATGGGTCATCTAGTCCAGCCCCCTGCACTATGCAGGACACTCACAACCCAATCGCTCATCCACTATAATCTGCCACCTGCTTAAGCCTTCACAGAGTCAGCCTCTCTGTCAGATGGCTATCCAGCCTCTGTTTAAAAATTTCCAAAGATGGAGAACCCACCACCTCCCGAGGAAGCCTGTTCCACTGAGAAACCACTCTGTCAGGAACTTCTTCCGGATGTTTAGACGGAATTTATTTTGAATTAATTTCATCCCATTTGTTCTGGTCCGTCCCTCCGGGGCAAGAGAGAACAACTCTGCTCCATCTTCTAAATGGCACCCTTTTAAAAACTTGAAGATGGTTATCAGATCCCCTCTCAGTCGTCTCCTCTCTAGGCTAAATAGACGAAGCTCCCCCAACCTTTCTTCATACGTCTTGGTCTCCAAACCTCTCACCATCTTTGTTGCCCTCCTCTGGACGCGCTCCTGTTTGTCTCCATCCCTCTTCGAAGTCCAACTCTGTGAGACCAACAGAATGTATGTATTTTTTTTGACCACTGACTTCTCCCTTCAAAAACTAAGGATGAATCCATACATTTTTCGAAATTGTGCTGTATGTATTACTGACAACTGCCATTACTGGGTGTGGTGGGGTTGCCAAGCTCCAGTTAGGGGCTGGAATTCTCCCATAATTACAGCCAATCTCCAGACAACCAAGACCAGCTGCCCTGGACAAAAATGGCTGCTCTGGAAGGTGGGCTCAATAGCTTTATACCGTGCCAAAGTCCCTCCCACTCCTCACTCCAAGCTCCACCCCCAAATCCCCAGAGATTTCATAACCTGGTTCTGGCAACCCTCTGAGAAATGACTGATAGCTACAGCACAGCCATGATGCAATACTCAAAGATGTGTGTCTATAACCCAACATTGCCTAACTGGAGTTCTCTTTCAGAGTTATGAGTCAGGTCTGTGAAGAGCCTTGGCACAAAACAATTCAGGGGGGATTACGCATGCAGGCACACAAGAGTGAACTCAGTAGAAATGCACTTGATCATGCACTGTGCCCCAATTATCATCAGAAGAATCAGGAAACGATCCTTGACTATATGAAAAGGGCCTTATTTGGGTCAGATGTGAGCAAATGTTCCAAACAGAGCAGGCCTCAGAAACAGGCTGACCCCAGAGCCTTGCATTGTCATTAATATCTACCTCGCCAAGGTGTTGTGAGTGTTAATTAATTGGTGTTTCGAGATCGACAGATGAAAGGTACTGGCTGAGAACTAGGGGGTAATTATCGTGATTGTTGATATTGTTATTAGGCTTTGAGATGTTTAACAAAAAAAAAAAACATGAAAGGAAAACATTCTGCTCCGGCAGAGAGGACTACAGAATAGAATACAAATCTCTCCCAAAGCAGAAGAACTTGGGGGGGGGGGGGCAGAATTTAGCCATAACAATTCAGATGCTGCTGCGGGACAGAAAAGCCATGTAGAACAAAGCTGCATTGAAGTGGGTAATCAGGCAAGACTGCCCTGCTTCTCCTGGCAGTCTTCAAGCAAAGGTTGGATACACACTTTTCTTTGATGTTTTAGGATCCTTTGGGCTGATCCTGCGTTGAGCAGGGGGTTGGACTAGATGGCCTGTATGGCCCCTTCCAACTCCATGATTCTCTGATTCTATGATTCTCTGATTCCTTTGCATCAATTGAAAAGATGGTTGGACTTAACCCACTAATTTTACCATTACATCCCAGTTTGGATTGCCAGAGCCTGAAGAGCTGCTGGTGGGAGATGGGGAGTTGCCAGATCCAGGGTGAACCTGGGGAGCAGATGGACATCAGTGGGGTACAATCTCATAAAGCCCCCCCTCCAAAGCACCCATGTTCTCCATGGCTTGTAGCTTGGAGATGAACTATAATTCTGGGGGGACTCCGTGTTCTGCCTGGAGGGTGGTATCCCTTACCCCAGCTGGCAAACAGTTTGTGGATACCCTTCAAGCTAGAACTGGATCCCCAGTGATATGCAATTCTGGTTTGGAAGGCAAGCTCAAACGAGATGCGACACAACCACAATCACAGACTTCCACTTTCCTAAAAAGCTCAGTTAGCGACACCAGGCCAATCTTAATGAAAACTCTGGAAGGGCTGCTGGGGAGACAATTGACTCTTTCTTCTCCTGCTTCTTCCATGATCTAAATTAGCCTCTTCCGAGCTGCATTCAGTTCAGTGCACAGGAGAGTCTTCTTTCTTTGGGCTGGCTAAACGGTAATTGGAATTGGCTGAATCATACGCAAGAGAAAATTATGCTTGGTTCCAAATAAGAAATGAGGAAATCAAAATGTGGAAGCTGGGAAATCCAATCCTGGAGATTCAAACCAAGAAGTCAGGGAAACTGATTTGAAGAATGAGGAATGAGCCAAGCCACCTCTGAGCCAAGCCACAATGTTGCTTAACCTGGAACAGATAACTGCCTTGGTTTATACCAGGGGGACCCAATGGGGTGTCATTTCCTTGTGCCTGCCAAGTATTTTTTAGTAAAGGGGGCAAGGTGTGGCTTTTGTCCAGCAGGGCTTTTGATTGGCTACTGGAGATTTAATTGGCTGTCTGGTCTTTTCAAAATCTTGCATCCTCCACAGCACAAGGATCCCCACTGTGTGATTGAGAGTAAGCTGTGTCAGCTGTTTCGTGGCTAGCTTGCCTTCTTGTGGCAGCCATCTTCTGCCAGCCGTTTTGTGACTCCAAGCCTGGGAGCTGAAAGGGGCTGGGGACCTTGGTTTGTTCCCATCTTAGAAAAACCCTTTCCTGCATTCCAGAATGTCCAGCTCCTTAAGTTCCGTCTTGTTCTTCTCTGAGTTGACATCTGCACCAGTCAAAGCAGATTCTCAGCTACTGGAGAAGACCCAAGAAGATGCAGCCTCTTAAGGACATATAGATTGGTGTTGTGGTTAGGAGCACTGCCATTTTCTCCAGATGAACTGATGTCTGTCTGCCTGGAGGCTGGCAACCTAAGGCACACCCACTCACAGGGTGCTGCAGAGAGGTGCTACATATGTCACGAAAAAGAAGCAAAATAAGGCTTCCCTCCTCCCTTGGATGGGACATCATCCTTAACCAATTTGGGAGTCCCATCTTTTTATCCCCTCTGTCAATACCAGCAAAAAGAAGGAAGCCGAGAATATAAATAAACCCAGTCCTACCAAGGAAAGCTTTGAAGTCAAACCCCACAATCTTGTAATGGAATGATCACCAGCCCTCCATTGCTTCCTCTCCTACATACCACTGCAGTGATTCCAAATGCGATGTTAGTAGGCAACGTATTGCACACTACTGACCTTTCTGGTGCAAAGCATCTCTTCCCCAAAACACAGAATGAATCCTAGCATTCCTCGATCTCACTGTAACTTTAGAATATACCAACAGGCTTCAACTGCAGTTCCATTCAGAAATAGCTACTTCCATCTTAGGAAGATGCTTAACTTGGGGCCTCCCCAGATTTTGTAGCTGCCCACCCCCCCAGCCTGTGGTTTTTTCTGACACCTATGGGAGCCATTTCATAGTGGCACCCACTACAAACTTCCAAAAGTGCCCTCAAGTGCGTCAAGGTTGGGTACTCCAGGACAATGCTGAGACATGAGTCCAAGTGCTCTGACCTCGTTTACACTCAGAGGCTGACTGCACACCTGAAGAGGCTATTCATACTGTGGCCACCATATTGGACAACTCCATTCTCTCCATACCCAAGGCCCTGTTAGAACAATGAGTCTATCTGTCCCGCACAAACTCCCCTGAGCAAGTGGCCAACACTCACCATCTTCGTCAGTCTGGAAGATCATTTCTTTGCCTTCTTTCCGCCCTTCAGGGTTGGAGAGGATGAGTTTGACGTAGACATTTTTGTAAGGCTGCAGGTTCTTGATGGTGTAGCGGTTGACATTGCGCTCCATCTTCACGCATTCCCGGAAGGTCTGGTTGTGGCCCGTTCCCAAGGCATAGCGGTAGCAGAGGGTGACGGTGTATGTGTGACACCGTGTCAGGTTGTAGCCCAGGGGTTCCCACTGTAGCTTCAGTTGCCGAGACTGGATGTCAGCGAAGGCGAGGCCTTTGGGGGCCCTCATTGGCTCTGCCGAAGAAAGAGGGAGAACTAATGAATGACAGGATAGGCCATGCTTATCTCATTTCCTTGCTTAATTTGTAGACTGCCTTTCTCACTGAGGCTCAAGATACTACATTAAAAAAAATGCTGTAAAGACCAGTAGAATAGATATACAAATGGGGCAGGGGAGGGGTGTCTAAATATTTCCAGTATTAAAACTACAACCCTATTCCTTTTCTGACCATTTCATTAGCATCCTATTTCCCTTTTTTTAAAAAGCATCTAGAGTGCAAAGGTCCACATACTCAGAATGCGCAAGAGATGCCCCTATTTATTTATTGACACCCTGCTTTTCTCCCCAGAATGATGATGAGTCCAACTTTTGGTGATCCTACGGCACAACTGCTGCCACGATTTCCAATCTTACACCGCTTCTTTTAGCCGTGTAATGTTCTGGCCGGTGTCCATTTTGATCGTATCTAACCACCATGTTCTTTGTCAGCCTGGTTTCCCTTTTCCACTAACCAATCCTAGCATAATAGCTTTCACCATTGAGTTGGGTCGCATGATATGGCCAAAGTAAGTGAGCCGGAGTTTCGTGATTCTGCCTACCTCCCCAAAATAGCACATGTCATTGTATCTTCACAGTGTAAGGTGGGTGACAAGAACAGAGAGGGGCCAAGATCACCCATTGTGCTTCCATGGAGATCCAGGCATGGGTCTCCCATATCTGCAACGTTCCTTTTTCCTGACTGGAAACAGCTTTTACTAAGACGTTGCATTCTGCACTTGAATCGTTCCAGTTGTCAGTCTCCTCTCTCCTTCCTGCTTAATCGGAAGGGGGGGCAGCCACACACACTTTCATCTCCCTTTCTGGATAGCTCTGAAGCTAGAGTGTGGGGGGTGCAGGTAGCTCCAGCTGGCATTTAAAGCGAACAAGGCTGGAGAGGGCTTTATTTCCAGCCTTTTGTCCGCTGTCTCTACAGCCAGAGCTATCTGTGAAAGGAGGGGGGGATTGATACCCTGACCAATCAGTGACAGACTACTGCACTATGTCAGTGGTGGAGTGCAAAGAAGAGGGTAGAAGATAAATCTAAAAACCATGGACATCTATGTTTGCAATACTGGGCTTTCAGAGTGCATTTCTCAGATTTAGCAGATAATATCCGCTCCCAGATAGCCCAGAAAAAAAGGGTTGTCACTGTGGAGTCAATCATGGATGTGGCAGATGGAAAATTTAAAGCGATCAAAATCAAAATGGAAATTGGAAAAGGTGCAGTTTGCTTTTAAAAATCCAGGCTGATAGAGGATAAAAATCCCAGTGCAGATAAGACCCTAGTGCTTTGCTCACTAGTGGCAGACTAAGACCTGAGGCGCCTGAATTAAAACCCCCACTCAGCCATGAAGCTCCCTCGGTGACCTTGGGCCAGTTGTTTTCTCACAGCCTAACCTACCTCACAGGGTTGTTGTGGGGGCAAAAAGGAAGCAAGGAGAGCTGCGTACGCCACACCCTGAGTTCCTTGGAGGAAGGGTAAGAGTTAAAGTGTGGTCAATAGATGGCAGGATTAGGAAAACGCTTAGCTTGAAAGCTTAGAGAGCAACTGCTAGTCCTAATAAACAATCAGTTCAGAGCCGCGTGTGACTTTAAGTTGTTCTGCAGGGCTTGCAAGACAGAGCTGTTCCACCAGGCCTATGGTTGAGGTGGGCAGGGTCCATCAGTTTGTTGATCTCCTGAACCAAAGGTCCATCCAAACTAGAATATCAAAGGTCATATATGCTCCCCCTTCCATCCCTAGAACAGCTTGAAGGATGCAGTGAATAGCTATATTTCATAATCTTAATGTTTTACAATGTTATGAACGGTGGCATAAAAATGGAATAAATAAATAATAAATTATGAATAATAAAATAATGGGCTTGCAGATGATTGTTCTGTCTCAGATTAAAGCCGTTCCAGAGCTTCACACTCACAATCAGGCTCCTCTTCAAGCACCTGCCTAACATTCTCTTCTTTGGACAGTTCACAGGGGACTTTAGCAGCTGTCACTTTATGCCAGATTGGGAAGTTTCTTTTTCCACACTTCCAAAACGTACTTTCCATTCATGGCTTCTGACACAGCATGCTATTCTTGAATATTGATGCAAAGTTACTTTGACATCTTTCTACGGCTTGACATACATCCCGCCCCAAGTGGTTTTGACAGGGCCAGCTTCTTTTAAGAGGAGACAGTCCTAAAGACTCTTCTGAGTCTTTCGGATCTTAATGGTGTCTTAGCAATGATCCATGTCCTTATGGCTGCAGCCTGATTAGCCTGGATTAGCCTGAGCCCATCAGAACTTGGAAGCTAAGCAGGATTGGTCATGGTGCACATGGGGAAGGGCAAACTGCCTTGGAAGTAGAGAGCCAGCTTGGTGTAGTGGCTAGGAGTGCGGGCTTCTAATCTGGTGGCCTGGGTTTGATTCCCCGCTTCCCCACATGCAGCCAGCTGAGTGACCTTGGGCTTGCTACAGACCTGATAAAGCTGTTCTGACCGAGCAGTAATATCAGGGTTCTCTCAGCCTCACCCACTTCACAGGGTGTCTGTTCTGGGGAGAGGAAAGGGAAGGCGATTGTAAGCCGCTTTGATATTCCTTCGGCTAGAGAAAAGCAGCATATAAGAACCTTCTTCTTCTTCAAGGTTGTGATGCAGAGGCGACCCATGGCAAGCCACTTCTGTTTGTCCCTTTGCCTTAAAAACTCCTTAAAACTCTTTCATTGCCTTCATCTGGAAGTGGGAATTTGCCTCGCCAGGAGCTGTAAAGCGGTGCAAATTCCCAGTGCGGAAAAGGCCACCCAGTGCTCTCAATAACAAAACCGCTATCTATAGAAAAGACTTATCAGCCCTTGACTGCAGTAGTATTGACAAGCCCATGTGCTCCCCTGCCCCTCCCCGCGGTTGAAGAGAGGTGCCTGGGAGAGAACTTTTCAACTGGCTCCGGTTTCGACAGCAATATAATCAGAAGGCTGCCGTTCTGCGCGCACAGCCACGACTTGGGAAATGTCGGTGGTCATTCTCCTAATCACTAGCAATTTCCAATGGCTAGATTGCAGCATCCGAGACGGAGCAAGAAATTGTGGTGCCATGAAACTCACTCCGTCCTGCAGGCAATGACAGCTCCCTCGTGCCTGTCCAGCACCGGCTTTCTGTTAAATATCTGGGATTTTTCATAAACATCATTGGGGGGGGGGGGGGAGACAGCTCTAAGTGGAAAAATTTAGGCAGCGCAAAATTCAGCATTTGCCGTCCCGCAGGTCTTATGCAATGTACCCTGACCAATCAATCTAATCGCTCTGTCTCTTCCTCTCCTCTAACAATCAAATCCATCAGTTTTAGGGGGAGTTGTTTTTCTGCGGCTGTTATTTTTAAGGTGTTTTAGTTATCCACACACAGTCTGAATTTACACAGCTGTGGCCACATGTAAGTAGGGATACATTTCAATAAGATTACCATTTCTATCACAGCTTAAAAAAAAAAGATGAGACACAACACCCCACTGGGTTGTTACCTCTTCCCTTCTCCCCCCCCCCCCCCACCAAAAAAAGCCGTTTTTCTAGAAATATACTCAGAACACTAGTAGGACAGCCCCGGAAAGAACTTCTCAAGGTCTTTCAGGGCTGTATTAAAAGCCATTCCCCTGGATTCATTGTACTGTCTGAAGGATTTCTTGAAGTGCCATCCTAAACACATCAGCTCAGAAATAAATCCCACAGAGTCAACGGTGCTTACTTCTTAGTAAACATGTTTATGAGTGCAGTCTTATTCTAAGAGTTGAGCTGAGGCTCTTTTACTGTTCCATCTTTCTCTAATGTTATTGTCGTTATCCTGTTAAGGTGATTGTTGTGATGATGTTATTGCTGTTATCACATGTGGTTACCATATGTTATCTGTATCTTTCTCCTGTCTCCTATAAACCGCCCTTAGCCTTCGGGGAGGGGGCAGGCGGGCTGGATGGATGGATGGATGGATAAGATGCTGTGGGGACAGAGAGTAATTCCTAGAGTTGGGGTAAATGGAGAAATACGAGCAGAAACAGGAACTAGGCTGAAATTTCTGAGGAAGCAGGGGCTATTTTGTTCATTGACATTATAAAAGGATCAGGTATCAAGTGCAGGCTGGAAGTAGCACTTCCAACTCTGGCTTGGGAATTTTTAGAACATTTTCTGGTCTATGTAGATGAGCTGCAAATCCAGGAGATCTCCAAACTCTACCCAGAGGCTGGCAACTCTAGTAGGAAACTTAGTATAATGCTTCAGTGGCAGCTTGGTGTAGTGGTTAAGGACAGCGGCGTCTAATCTGGGGATCCCACTCCTGTACATGCAGCCAGCTGGATGACCTTGGGCTAGTCACAGTCCTGTTACAGCTGTTCTCACAGAGCAGTTCTGTCAGAGCTCTCTCAGCCCCACCTACCTTACAGGGTGTCTACTGTGGGGAGAGGAAGGGAAGGCGATTGTAAGCCGCTTTGAGATTCCTTTGGGTAGTGAAATGCGGGGTCCAAAACGAACTCTTCTAATTTTAGAAGGAAACAAGCAAAAGAATGAGAGAAGCTAAATCTACCTCTCTGTCATCTTTTCTGCCATCTATGTCTTGGTCATCTTTTCTGCCTTGATTCTTTATTCCAGTCACTTTTCTCTCCTCCCAGCTCACATAGTATGTCACATTGAGAAACCTCAACTCACATCTCATACTTCCTCTGTTGCTGAACCTCCATTAAGAAGCAGCCTTCCTGACAAATCCAGGAAAGTGTCCACTTTCAAGCAATTACACAAGGTTGAATGGCTTAAGCGGGTTTTTAAAACAACAGTCTGTTCTCCATGAAGGGTATCAACAGATTATATGGCATTACAATGTTAGTGCTCTGTATTTCCCTGCTTTACTTTTTTTTAATCTGCCATTTTAAATATTCATAAGCCTCCGGGTGGCTGCTTGTGGAGGAAAATGCATAAAGAAGAAGAGTTGGTTTTTATACCCCGGTCTTCCCTACTCAGAGGAGTCTCAAAGCAGCCGACAATCACCTTCCCTTGCACCCTGATAGGCCAAGCAGTCTTCTTTAGTATAAGGCAGCTTCATATGTTCCGGCCAGGTACATGGAAAAGCAGGGATTTGAACCTAGATCTGTGGAACCAGGAAACTACATGTGAGTTTAGGTATGTGGAAGCCAAGATCCACCAGTAATGGAAGCAAGTGTTGTTGTGGGTCTGCCTGTCAACACCTTCTTGGTGAGGAAGCGATGGAGAAAGCTGGGCCTAGTCCATGGAACCTGCAGGAAGAAGCCTCTGTTTGCAGGGGTGAGGGTCAGGCTGAAGACAGCGTGCCTTACCCTCAGTACTGCAGCCTGCAAACTGAAGCTGAAGCAGAGAGGCCCTGCAGCTGCTAGCCTCAAACGCTACCACCCCGGTCACCAGGGCCCTTCGAATGCCAAAAAAGGTGGGTCCAGAGAGAAGAACTGATGCTATAGTGCGGGGGTCATCAACCCCCGGTCTGCGGCCCGGTACCGGGCCTCGAAGGCCACGGTATCGGGCCGCCGGCAGCCGCGCCTGCCTCCCCCCCCAGTGAGAAGGAAGGGAAGAGGCAGATGCTGCCACCGGCACGCTGGCGCTGCAAACGTGCATGCGCACAGTTGCTACACATGCGTGTTTGCGCCCCCTAGTGGTGAAAACTCACACGTGCGGCAATTGCGCGCATGCGTTATCGCCACCTGGTGGCGAAAACTCGCATGCGCAGCAACTGCAGATGCGCGTTTGTGCGCAGCTGCCGCACATGTGCACAGCACCCGGGCCGTCGGCTCTCCCCTCACCCCCAGAGGCGGTCCCTGACCTCAGAAAGGTTGGGGACTGCTGCTATAGTGCACAGTTGGCAGCATAGCAATGGCCGACTTCTGCCTGAGAGTTGGCATCACTGCAGGATCGGGGCTGACAGCCCTGTAGGCCACTGATAACTTGCATCCCTCTCTGGATGATTTAGCAAGCTGATGGCTGGCACCTGCCCTGAAGGACTCCTGATTAAAGCATCTGGTTTGACATTTGGGCTTCTGCATATTTGTGTTTTGACCCTGCACTGTGTTTGAACTAAGCTTATTGCCTCTCACCCCAGGTGAAGAAGAAGCTGGTTCTTATATGCAGCTTTTCTCTACCTGGAGGAGTCTCAAAGCGGCTTACATTCGCCTTCCCTTTCCCCTCCCCTCAACAGACACCCTGTGAGGTGGGTGAGGCTGAGAGAGCCCTGATATCACTGCTGGGTCAGAACAGCTTTCTCAGTGCAGTGGCGAGCCTAAGATCACCCAGCTGGCTGCATGTGGAGGAGCGGGAAATCAAATCCAGCTCACAAGATAAGAAGTCTCCTAACCACTACACCTGAACCTAGCCACCTGGTCACTTCCCTTAGACTGGAATAGGGTAATAGCTTTTTACTAAACAACGGTGAACTGGCAAGCAAGAAATTGCTAAATTATTGTCCTGACTTTGAACACCAAGATCTGTAACTGTGATGCCCAACTAAGCTATAAATTTCAGTTCCCCTCAGCCTATTTTCCTCCTAAAGGTGCTACAAGTTATAAAGTAGGGATGGGGGGGGGGGATGACTGTGGACAGTGAGAGATTCTCTTCTCAATGATGTCAGAAGCATGGACTAAATGATTAGGCTGCCCTCTCCCACTTAAAATTCCAGCCCTGTTTTCCGGTCCACAGAAATACACACAGATAAGATCATGCTTTAATTTCACACCCAGGGCAGGAGTCAAATATTTGGCCAGCACATGCAAATCAATTAGAATTTGCCAGGCTGTGAAGTCACACAAGGAGCTAGGGCCATGCCCTATGGGAGAAATCCACCTGTATTCTGAATAGAGCAAACTCTAAAGAAGGTCCAGCACTTCCTCTCTTGATACCTTAATGCAGGGGTAGTCAACCTGTGGCCCTCCAGATGTTCATGGACTACAAATCCCATGTGCCCCTGTCATTTGCTGGCAGGGGCTCATGGGAATTGTAGTCCATGAACATCTGGAGGGCCACAGGTTGACTACCCCTGCCTTAATGGACACCACTCTGAGGATTTCCCTTGGAAGGTGACAATTGCATGGGGGAGGGGGGGCTAAGATGAAGGCAAGAAGCAGCCTAGGGGCTAGACCAGTGGTTCTCAACCTTCCTAATGCTGCGACCCTTTAATACAGTTCCTCATGTTGTGGTGACCCCCAACCATAAAATTATGCAAGTGTTCCTTCTCAGAAATTAAACCAAAACTGACCAATGGCATGAAGATCCATTGTTCATGATTGTATAATAATTGTTTTTTTCCCCGGGGTTTCTCAGTTCAGTTCTGCCTCTTGTCCCACCATGCTGATCTCGCTCATTTCTGCAGCTCCAGACAGACGAATGCTCTATCTTGATCTATCCTGCAAAATTGTTGTGTGGATGGTGTCCCCCGGCCAAGCTGCTTGCCCTGCAGTGACCCCTGTGAAAGGGTCGTTCGACCCCCAAAGGGGTCCTGACACCCAGGTTGAGAACCACTGGGCTAGACAGCAATGGTGTGGCACTCTTGTTCCACCATGCCGATCTCTCTCTTTTCCGCTGTTCCAGACAGACAAACAAGGCTGTTGTGTGGATGGTGCCCCCTGGCCAAGCTGCTTGCCCTGCCGCGACCCCTGTGAAAGGGTCATTCGATCCCCAAAGGGGTCCCGACCCCCAGTTTGAGAACCACTGGGCTAGACAGCAATGGTGGGTATGTGTGTCTTCCTAGTCTGATACTTAACCCAAGGTTCCCAAATGTGATGCCTGTGGGCACCCGCCAAAGGTTTTTAGAATGTGGGTGGGCACTTAATAGGCAGGGCTTCTAATTGGCCACCAGAGGTCCAATAGGCTGGGCAGATTAAAATAATGTTGTTTCAGAGGCAGATGCTACAACAGTGTTGTTTTTCCTGTCTCGTTCTTCTTTCCCAATATATTCCCTGAAAAAATATATCCCTTCGAGCCCTAGCCTTAGGGTTCCTCTGCGAATGAGGCTCTGTCTACCATGGCAGCCATTTTGGGGTTGTGTCCACCATCCTGTGTCAGAATTCCAAAGCCTCAAAATGGCTGGGGAGTCTTGATCTAAACAATACACTAATTCAGTTTCTGCGAAGCAGGTCTCAGGGTTGTTGTTTTTTTGTCTGTCTCTAAGAATGCCAATAACTTTCTAGGCACCATCAAAGTTGATGGTCTAAAACTCCTTACAGTCCTGTCTAGAGGACTGTCTGGTGAACACAAGAAGCTGCCTTGTGTTGAATCAGACCTTTTTGACCCCTCAAAATCAGTATTGTCTGCTCGGGTAGTAGACTGCTCTTTCATATCACCTGAAGCCAGGTGCTTTAACTGGAGATGGCAGGGATTGAACCTGTGACCTTCTGCCACTGAGCCATGAGCCCTCCCCACGAAGCTATCTTACACCATTGAACGATTGAGATCTACAACCTTCTTATGTGGATTGTCCCAATGTTCTGTGACAGGACTGAACCCCGGGCAACCATTTTGGGACTTTTCCCACCTAAGATGACCAACCATTGGCTGAGAAATTACAGGACATTTGAGGTGGAACTCAAGGAAGGCATGCTTTGGGGAGGGAAAGGACTACAATGAAGTATATTGCCACAGAGTCTTCCCTCCAGGAAAGCCATTTTTACAGGGGGATTGATCCATGTAATCTTGACATACATTGTCATTCTGGGAGATCTTCAGGCCCCCACCTGGAGGTTGGCAACCCGAGTCCCACTCCCCTATTACAGCCATTTGGTAAGGGCATTACCTTCCTCTTCTCAAAATCCCAAGAGTGCCCCAAATTTCAGCAAAGCCGGGTCTGGATGCAGCATTTCATTCATTAGGCACGACTTGTAGCAGTTTGGGATATCTACAGAATTACTGTCAAGGAATGGGGGATGAGGGCCTCTGGGGTTTGTTAACCGAGATCAGGGAAACAAGCAAAATGTGATATGTGCTTATGCCGTGCAACAAGAGCAGGTGCATCGAAGCCCCTGGGAAGAAAAAGGAAGAGGAATGAGTCAACTCTCAGCATTGTTATTAATGAGAATCATTAATGCAAATATTAATGAGAATCATTAATACTATCCATTTGGGGGAGGGCTCAGCACTTAGATGGCTTTCAACGGCTGTGATTCATGTACAAATTTTGAACACACTGTGCTGTAAACACTTGAAAATTCAGAAGCCCGCTAAACAGGAATTACTCATGTCCTAATAAGCACTAAGGAAACAGAATGACAGAGATGTCTGTCGCCATTTGCGTCAGCACAGAAGGGAACTGGGACCCTCCAGAGGCAGAGGAAGAATGAGCTCTACCTGCTGGACTTAAAGACGGAGGCGTTGGATGGGATTTTATAGAACACCTTTCGGGCAGAGTCCAACAGGAGTGGCCTGGCAGGTAGCAGGTAGTATGGTGTAGTGGTTAAACTGCTGGACTATGATCAGGTAGACCTCAGGATCTGGTAGACTTCAAGATCTGGTAGTCTTCAGTTTCTAACCTCTACCACAAAGTTCATTATGCACGGGCCTGGCTCAGCTGGGCCAATGATGGCCGCCACAGCAAGAATGGGAACACAGAAGAATCATCAGAGGTCCTAATTCGGGGCAGAACCGGGAAGGGGCCTGGACAGCGTTGGCTTTGTGCATAAGCGGGGATTAGCCGTGCTGTCAGGCAAGTGCCAGCCAGTTCTTCCCTGCCCGTGCATAATCCGTCTAGGTGTGCTTGGGCCAGTCACTCTCAGCCAGCCTAACTTATTAAGGTTACCGCAAGTCTAAAATGGAAAAACAGAGAACAGCCTTAGGCCCCTGAAGAAAAGGGCTGATAAAAAATCATGTTCAAAGCATGGGCATAGGTAGCAGGTGCTTCATCAGCACAGCTGCTATGGTGGTTGTCTCTAATGACAAAAGTTCTACAGAAAGTGCCAAGCTAAACTTCCTCCTACGAGGAAGACGTCACCAATGGATAGTCCCAGAAATCCGGGTGATCCTTTTCAGAAGAAGAAGAAGAGCTTCTACAATATGGGGTTATACCTTGCTTTTCTCTACCTTAACATGTCTCAGAGCAGCTTCCCTTCTTCTTTCCACAGCAGGCACTTTGTGAGGTAGGTGGGGCTGAGAAAATTCTGAGAACTGTGACCGGCCCAAGGTCACCCAGCAGGCCTTGTTTGCAGGAGTAGGGAACCAAACCCAGTTCTCCAGATTAGATCCTACTGCTCTTAACCACTACACCAGGCTGGCTCTCTTTTTCAGAAGTATCTCCTACATCATGGAAGCAGAAGAAAGCCAGGACTTTGGAGAAGAAGCCTGCGGGTGGCAGGCAACATGTTGGCATTGTGGTACTGATGGGCACCATCTTGACTATACTAGATAGATCCATGGATGAACATGAAATCCAAGAATGGGTTTTTATTCCAGCATCTTTGATCAAGGAGTTCTTCATTGTGGACTAGTTTATTGCAGGGGACCTGAGCCCACAGCACAAGGAAAACAACACAAACTGAATCAATGCTCCTTCCATGTTGGAATCAACTAGAGATACTGCACCAAGGTCTTTCTTTTTTAAAAAGTAAGGCAAGCAAGGTCCAAGATGAAGCACAGTAGTGTAGAAGGGGAAAAAACACAGATGACCTGAGGCTTTTCACTCCATCAAGACTGATTTCTTTTGTTTTTGGCCTCTGTGGTACCAGCCAGCCTACAAAAATCAGAGTAATGATGCCTGCATTGTTTCAGTTGCTCGCTGGTTTTCGATATAGGATTCCTTTATTTCACTACCCCTCAATGTCCTGTACACCCCCAGATACTAGGAGAAGAGCTTTTGTTGAGAGGAGAGGAGTTGGGGGGAAAGAAGGAAAAGCTTCAAAAAGGAAGAAATTCTTAGCTACGCCCATGAAGATGTTTCATACCATTTATACAAGCAAGCAACAGCATCGGTTTGAATAGCAGACTGGATCACTGAGGCTAAATTAGAGACACTGGACACTAAAGAAGGAATTCATAATTATATGTGGGTTAAAAGATCGTTAAGAATGATTCTGAAACAAGATGGTAAATATATTATAAGAAACAGCTTGCTAAGGATATGGTTTAAGTGAAGAGATAGATTCACCACTGACTTTTTAAATAAATTTTCATTATGATATAAGTTCAAGAAAGAAAATAGACAATTTAACTTGTGAGAGCATAATGGGCAAACAAGAAAAAAAATAAAAGAATGGTAAATTGTCAGGGAAGAAGGAAAGAATATGCCTTGGCTAATTTAATATCAGACAGTCTCAAAATTGAAAGAACAACTTATGAAAGAAGGGGATCAGTTGAGGGGGGAAAATGCTTATGAAAAATTGATAACGGTTGATAAAATATTTGTTAGGCAAAATCTATAAATTGTTATTGCAGTATGACTCTGAAACAGAACAAGGTAAAGATTATATGATAAAATAGGCTTAAAACCTTGGGAGAGAATATAACTATGAATCAATAGGAGATATCGTGGGTTACTGAGTTGAAATGTACTGATTGTCAAATGCTAAAAGAAAACTGGTCTAAAATGTTTTTAGATGGTATATTCCTCCTCAAGATATAACAAGAATCACTAAGAATTATAATGGTAAATGTTAAAAATATCAGAATATAAATGCATCATTTTACCAGAGAGCCCATCACGCTGCTGGACTCCATCTCTGTCTCCACCTCTTCAGGAACTGGCAATTATCTTTCCATTGACCCTCTATCCTGGACTCTTTTCCTTTCAATCTTTTATTTTCCCATCTGCTAGATTGATGGTGTGCTTGTTACATGTTTGTCTACGTCTCTTTATTTTATTTTCTATTCAATAAAGATGGCTTATTTTATCTTTATATATCTATGGTTTGCCTCAAGTTCATAGGGTGCAACTACCTGGTCTACGTAGGCATTTTGATCTTTTAAAGTTGCCTGACCTCTCGTAAGCCGTGCCCCAAACTTGGCAAGTGTCTCCTGACATGACCAAGTCAGGTAACTATCCACGCATGCCATAGTGCCCACACCCAACAATTATGGTGCCCACTGATTTCTTCAACAAGAAGAAACTAATAGCCAGCTCTGGTTGTCCTCCATTTTGTTGCAGTAGGGCATGCTTTGGAAGAACCCAGGAGGCATCATCAGCTTTGCAGGAAGATCCCATTTGGAAATAACTTCCACCATGGCAGGAATATTTTCTCTGTAACCTCCCATTGTCCTGCATAGTGCAGAGGGTTGGACTAGATGACCCATGAGCTCCCTTCCAACTCTATGATTCTATTATTATTTTCTGATTGCATCTGGTCTGCCCTCTTCAAAATTCTAAAAGATTTAAAAGATGGAGTGATCCTGCCCTACACATGCCAATTTGGAGGGTGCTGCTGGGTCTCAAGCCACAACACTAAAGGCAGTTTTGCGATGATGTGCCCAGCTTAAGTACTCAGCTTACAACCAAGACCAAACTGGTCTCCTGAGCAAACAGAGAAGAAGAGGCCGATTCACAATCCTTCCCAGAGCTAAAAACGAAATTGGCATGCTCCACCTGACAGCGTAAAGCTGCTCCCATCCTTCATCTGAAGCCCTTCAAAATCAAGCTGCTCAGAGGTCTCCCAGGAGCAGAGCAAGACAGAACGGGGAAAGCATCGGGCTTGAAGCTTCAATCTCCCTTTAATTTACAGTGTTATTTAAATGATCAGTGGCAAACAGACAGGCTGGCACCCGTGGGCCAATGTAAGCAGACACACGAGGGCTTCAGTCAGAGATCAGTTAACACGGATGTCTGAAAGCATTAATATTGCTGAATATATCCATACAATTAGTGCCAGCACAGAGTAGATTCTGCTTACAGTTGCTAATACAGCTGTAATGCACCCAGGTACAGCAACCCTACCAGTGTCAATCAAAACCAGGAAGAAAACCCAGAACTGAACCCAGAATTCTTCCTGCCTCCATGTAAAAAAAAAAAACCCATAAAAAGCAGGCATGCATACACGAGACAAAAGGCTGGGAAAACACAAAAGGTGGCTCTCTTATGACACAAGCATCCAGGACAGCTTTTTTGCAACATTTTGGCCATGGAGGAGCCCCTGAAATAAATATTCAGGCTTCGAGGATCCCTGGAAGTGATGTCAGCTGGCCACGCCCATGGAAATGACATTTCACCAGAAGTGACATCACCACCTGTGTTAACAGATAGGCTCAAGGAGGACTGGGAGGGGTGGGTGGGGTGAGGGAGATAGAAGGCAGTTTAAAACAGAGTAAGCATGCAGGATTCACCCCTTTCAGGCACAGAAACCATGAGAGAACTCACTCATGCTCAGGAAGGAAGAGCAATGGCAGGGGTAGTCAAACTGCAGCCCTCCAGATGTCCATGGACTACAATTCCCAGAAGCATTTGCTGGCAGGGGCTTCTGGGAATTGTAGTCCATGGACATCTGGAGGGCCGCAGTTTGACTACCCCTGAGCAATGGCTTGTGGCTGAGTCCGTTAAGGCAGAAGGGGGAAAGCTGTGGAATCCCTTTGGAGCTCTTGCGGACCCCCCCCCCCCCAGGGGACTGCAGACTGGGAATCCTGATCTAGGAGGTAATTTGAATAATTATGATACCCTCTCTGTGTGGGGGAGTACTTCATTGGTCAAGTATCTGTTTCGAAAGCAGACAGTCCCAGGTTCAGTTCCTAGCACTGCCGTTCTTTTTTTTAAAAAAAGAAAGATCAGGTAGAAGGTGATGTGAAAGATCTCCGTCCAATGCCCCGGATAGCTGCCGCAAGTCCAAGTAAACAATGTTGACTCTGATGGACCAATGGTCCGACTCACGAGAAGGCAGCTTTGTGTGTTCTTGTTAAGGGGGTGGATCATGACTTGGGCGTGAGCATCTGCTTTGTATAGAGAAGCTCCCAGGTTCAATGCCAGGCATCACCAGTTTTCAAAAAGGTCTGGGTAGGAAGTGATGTGAAAGACCTCTGATACCCGAGAGAGCTGCCACACGTAAGAGTAGACATGGTTTGACTCAGCAGCCCTGTTCATGTGTAGCTTCTCCAAGCTACACATGCCCAACTCCAAGTTACATGTACCCAATATGAATGTGCATGGAGATACATGCATGCACATTTCAAAAGGCAGAGTCCTCTATCCCCAAAGAGCCAATCAAGGTGACCTTCAGGACCCCAGAGGCTGTCACAGCAGTACCCTCGTCCTTCAGCCACCACCAAAGCTGTGGAGCAAATTGTCATGTCAAAGAATGCCCTGTGCTGAACAAAAGGGCAGAAGCAAAAATAATGAACTGGGAGGGGTGGGTCCCAGTGAAGAAACAAATACAGAGAAATACAGATGCACTGGGGAACTAATACGGCAATAAAATATCCAAAATGGACTTTAGTCTTCAGTTCTTGGAAAATACAAAGGTAAAATTAGTGATTGTTCAACAATAATAATTACGTATATTGTCCCTTGAAAGAACCATTGTCCCTTGAAAAAGCTATAAGGCAAAACGTTATAAAAAATTATAAAGAATAATAAAGAATTACTGAAGATAGAAGACTCCATATAAGTCCATTTTGTATATTTTATTGCCATTTAGGTTCCCCAGTGCATCCATATTTCTCAAACAAAAGGGCAGGGCAGTTCAGGAGGGGAGTGTTAAAACGTCTTCCCTCACACCCTTGTGCACACTGTCCACCAAGATCAGGGCAAGCAAACTCAATTCCTACCACCACTCCATGTGCCATGAAAGTAACCCCCACCCACCCATCCCTTCTACACCTAGGAGTTGCCACTCTTTGCTCTCAGCTGCTATAAGAGGCCCCTTTGGTATGCAAAGCAACACAGGGAAAGCGCAGAGAGAAAAGTTCCCAGGGTTCTCTCCTTTTGCTGCCAGAGGTGGTCTCAAGCTTCCATCAGAAGACAGCGTGACAGACAGGAGGCAGCCCATGAGATACGCAGGGGGTCAGTGAATCTGTGACAGGGAGCTGCCCACGGAAAGGAAAATGAAGGGCAACCACCAAGGACTACCCGGGTCGTGATGCGGGGGCAGGAGATGGCAAACCAGACAGTGTTAGGATCTCCTGTCTCCCTGCACACACGCCACATGACAAATAAATACATGGACGAAATGAAAGAGCCCGACAAGGGCAGCCAAAGAGGAGAGGGAGGAGGGAGGGAGAGAGGAGGCTTCTGTGGTCACAGGAAGAGAAGCACAGGACAGATCGAGAAGGCTTTTTTTTTTTACTGAGCCAGTTTGGTGTAGTGGTTAGGAGTGCGGTCTTCTAATCAGGTGAGCCGGGTTCGATTCTGCGCTCCCCCACATGCAGCCACCTGGGTGACCTTGGGCTTACCACAGCACTGATAAAACTGTTCTGACCAAGCAGTGATATCAGGGCTCTCTCAGCCTCACCCACCTCACAGGGTGTCTGTTGTGGGAAGAGGAAAGGGAAGGCGATTGTAAGCTGCTTTGGGACCCCTTCAGGTAGAGAAAAGTGGCACATAAGAACCAACTCTTCTTCTTCTTCAAGTGACTCAGCAAAGATCACATAAAATATAAAATACCTTTAAAACCGAATCTCAATTAAAATTCAAAGAACTATCTATACTGATACGGCCCATAAAATCCTAGCTCGGGACTGGGCATGATGATGCAGATGTAGATGTAGTTCTAGAAATCAGATGTTTACTCTTACTGGGCCTCAACTATGTGCCTAGCGGAACAACTCTGGCTCACAAGCCCTGCGGAACTCTCGTAGGTCCCACACAGCTCTGGTCTCCTTTGGAAGAGTGTTCCACCAGGCCAGAGTCTGGGCCAAAAAGGCCCTGGCTCTGGTTGAAACACATTTGATCTCCTTAGGGCAGTGGTCCCCAACCTTTCCGAGGCTGGGGACCGGCAGGGCATCGGGCCGCGCGCCTGCGGACCGCGCCCGTGCGGGCCACGCCCGCGGATCGGGCCGCGCCCACGCAGCGCCCGCGGATCGGGCCGCACCCGAGCCGCGCCCGCGAGCCGCGCCCGGGCCGCGCCCACGGATCGGGCCGCGCCCACGGGCCGCGCCCGCGGATCGGGCCGAGCGGGTGTGGCCCACACAGGCGCGGCCCGGCCCTGATTCCCTCTCCCCGCCTCCCGCAGTAAGAAGCTTCCCGGGCCGCAAGCTTGCGGCCTGGGAAGTTTTTTACTGCGGGGGCGGGGCGGGGAGAGGGAGCCGCGGCCCGGTGCCATGGCCTTTGCGGCCCGGCACCGGGCCGCGGCCCGCAGGTTGGGGACCACTGCCTTAGGGCCAGGGACTCCAAGTACATCCCTTCTTCCTGACTCCTCCAGTAGTGGTTAGACTGTCAAACTAGGTCCTGGGGATGTGGGGGGGGGGGGAGGTAATCCAGATCCAAGTCCCTGCTTATCCATGAAGCTCACTCGCTTTTGGCCAATTGCTCATTCTCAAACTAACCTACCTCACAGGTGAGGACAAAATGAGGGAGAGAAATCTATGCCACCCTGAGTTCCTCAGAGGAAGGAAGAAAAAAAAATAGATTTCAATGTTATTTGACCGCTAGCTCAGCAAGGAGATGGAAACCCCCTGGGAAGTCTTTGGGCACTCAAAGACAAAGAGCAGGACCAGAGAAAGAAATGGAAGGGGAAATGCGGCATGCTGTGCAAAGAGACCAACTGTATTTGCAGAGAAAGAGACAGCCAGCATCCATGGTATCTGACAAAGGTGCTGGGTGTCTGAGCAAATGGAGCTTTGGCCCTCAAAAGCTTATATCCTGGAAATCTTCGGGGACTTTCAGGTTCTACTGTACTCAGATTTTGCTCTTCTACTGCACATCAACCTGAAACTGGCTACTATATTGTGATGCAGGTGACTGCAATCCCTCTAACTATAAGTTTATAAATCCCTCTACCTGCAATCCCTCTAACTATTAGGGAGGGGGGAGAAAGGGCTGGAAAGGGCATTAATGAGAGACCACTGAGCCAACTCCACATTTCGAACAAGGTGAAAAATGGATGGTTTGCTAAGAAAGCCCATGCGGAATCCCATCTGATATACCTGGGTTCAGATCGCACCTCAGATCGCACTGGTGAGCCAGTTTGATGTACTGGTTGAGAGCAGCAGCCTCTAATCTGGACAGACCTTGGGCTAGTCACAATCCTGTTAGACCCGTTCTCATAGAGCCGTTCTGTCAGAGTTCTCTCAGCACCACCTAACTCACAGGGTGTCTGTTGTGGGGAGAGGCAGGATTCTTTGACCGTTTACGCACTGGAGGTTTCATGCCGGGCTGCAGGCTGGAGTTTTAGTCGTGGCAAGTTGCCCCACCTCTTCCTGCACCCACATGGGGGACCATTTGGCCTGGTGCACCTCATCCGCCCCTGATTTGTGCTCCTGCATGGGAGCTGGGGCAGGGAATTTCCCAGTGCGTAAACCGTCTTTGAGGCTCTTTTGGATAGTGAAAAGTGGGGTATAAAACACCAACTCTTCTTCTAATTGGGTCCTGCGTCGCCTCAAGAGGGAACCAGGAGGTAAGTCCTCCTGACAGCTCCAGGAGCAAACGGAGCAAACTGCTGCAGGAAGCAAATGCTGGGAAAAGTCCATGAGAAGCAGAGCTGGGCTCTTATTCTGACACAATCTGAGGGGGTTGACGTTCCAGAGCTCTTTGCAGCTTCCCTGGCACATGCAGCAAAAGGTTTCTGAGCTCCCCCTGACGGGGCTTCCTACACTCAGGGCGCTTTTCACTTAAAAGCCGCCATAATGTGTGGCCGGAGGAAAGACGGGAGCATGCCTATCATGCTCCACGGAAGAGGCTCTATTGTTAATCACGCGAGCAAATGCTTCCTCTGGCTGCAGAGAACCAGGGCGGCTCCGAGTTGTAGATTTAGTGCCACTGAGTGGGGAAGAGACAAAACGGATGTGGATTTCCCACTCTACTAACTACTCCTTGAAGGAACAGGTATGTGGCTTAAGACAACCCTGGCTCTGATGGCCCCAGGGATTCTTAGCCTGAATATCTTTCTAGTCCGAAATGGCAGGATGCTGTTCCCATTGGCTGCAGGGGGGGGGACACACACAGTGATGGGTTTAAACTTCAAGTACAACGATATAGGCTAGATATCAGGAAAAAATTTTTCACAGTCAGAGTAGTTCAGCAGTGGAATAGGCTGCCTAAGGGGGTGGTGAGCTCCCCCTCACTGGCAGTCTTCAAGCAAAGGTTGGATACACACTTTTCTTGGATGCTTTAGGATGCTTTGGGCTGATCCTGCGTTGAGCAGGGGGTTGGACTAGATGGCCTGTATGGCCCCTTCCAACTCTATGATTCTATGATTCTATGAAACCAGGGGGCTTCAGCCTGCCGAAGGTCCCAGGTTCAGTCCTTGGCACCTGGCATTAAAGATCAGGCAGGAGGTGATGTGAAAGATGAGCTGCTGCCACAATACTGACCTTCATAGATCACGGGTCTGACTCCGTAAAATGCAACGAGGAAAGGCTCTATGACAGAGGTCTCCAACCCCCGGTCTGCGGCCATGGTACCGAGCCACCAGCGGCCACGCCTGCCTTCCCCTCCCCCCGCAGCGAGAGGGGGGAAGAGGCAGGGGGAAGAGGCAGGCGCGGCCGCCGGCATGCCAGCGACGCAAACGCGCACGCGCACGCGCGGAGCCGCCGCGCATGCGTGTTTGCGCCCCCTGCTGACAAAAACGCGCACGTGCGGCTGTTCTGCGCATGCGCGTTAGCACCACCTGGTGGTAACTGCGCGTGCGCGTTTACATGCAGCTGCTGTGGCCGGGCCTCCGGCTCTCTCCCACCCTCGGAGGCGGTCCCCGACTACAAGAAGGTTGGGGACCGCTGCTCTATGATACAGCATCTGCTGGGCGTGTGGAAGATCCTACATTCAGTCTCCAGCATCTCCGTTACAAAATTCAGGTGATGGGGGATAGAAAAGACCTAAGATCCGGAGAAGCTTCTGCCAGTCTAAGCAGACAGTACTTATCAATGGTCTGAAAGCATCAGGCAGCTATATATGTGCGATCAGGGGCAGAAAATGGCCCCAAACATCCCCTGTTCAGCCAATTCCAAGCAGTTAACAATCCCCGGCCCCAGGGAGGTACACCCGGTTGGGTGGAATGAGTTGCCGTTGGAAGTGCGAGCCCTCACAAAGCTATCTAAGTTCTGGAGGGCTTGAAGGTGGAGCTCTTCCCCCGGGCTTTTGGCTGAGGCCAGGGACTGCCATTACCACACACACCGCCAGACCCCCATCAGCCTCGATTCTATGTCTGGCTATTAATCGGACATCTCAATGGCTAGGTTTGCAGGGGGGCTAGAATTTGGCTAAGAATTGGTTTTAATGTCTGAGAACGTCCTTGGATGACGCTCTCCACATGAGAAACTTGATTTACTCCCTTGAGCAATTCCAGAATTGAGAGCCAGCTTGGTGTAGTGGTTAGGAGTGCGGACATCTAATCTGGCATGCCAGGTTCGATTCTGCGCTCCCCCACATGCAGCCAGCTGGGTGACCTTGGGCTCGCCACGGCACTGATAAAACTGTTCTGACCGGGCAGTGATATCAGCGCTCTCTCAGCCTCACCCACCCGACAGGGTGTCTGTTGTGGGGAGAGGAAAGGGAAGGCGAATGGAAGCTGCTTTGAGCCTCCTTCGGGTAGGGAAAAGCGGCATATAAGAACCAACTCTTCTTCTTCTTCAGAAGAAGAAGAAGGGATCCACTCTGGGCTGGGCTGTGACAACCAGGTATGTCTTTTTTTCTCTCTCTCAAGACTTCTCCTGTGTTCTATCAAGCCTGAATTGCTCTCTCCCATCTTCCCCATCCCCTTCTCAGATTTAAACTTGAGTGTTCCCAGCAGTGAATGAAACATTATGGGCAGAGGCGGCTGCTAAACCACATTGTCCCCGGCCTTTTATTAATCCACCTGCTGCCAAGATCCTTTGACTGTTCCTGCACTCAGTTGCCGAAGGAATGATAATTTGTCAGCTTAACGTGGCCCCTGTTGGTGAACAAAGCCATAAATCTGGATCACAAAGGCTGGTTTCTGTCTGCAAAAACACACCAGGTATTTCTCTGGAAATGGATTATTTCCCATTATTTCCCATTCTGTCTCAAGCTGGTCATTAGCACTTGTCTAATTGTGAGCCTGGATGACAGTAAATACACAGCCGCCTCAGGGACAAGCCAAGGACTTAAGGACGTTCATAATACCAACTCCAACAAGACAGCTATAAGAGCTCTCCTCCAGCGCTCCTGAGTCTTCAGGACAGGCAAAACCAGTGAAAATGCTCTAGCTGTTGACTTCCGGGCAGGGCTGTTTTGCTGAGAGCCACCTCTTGCAAACATATGAGTCTTGGAACAGTTACTCCACAGAACATTAAGCCAATAGGCCACTCTTGGAGTATACATTGCCAAGACCGGGTGCGGTGGGGTGGATCTTGGGAGGACGAAGTTTGGAGAGAGACTACAGTAGGGTATTATGCCATACAGTCCACCACTCCAAATGATCTGCAGGTGCCCACTTGGAGATCAGTCAGCTTAATATATGTTGTTCCATGTTGTCCTTAGAATGGGCCTTGATCAAGCAAGCAAAGTTGAGAATTTCCTAACCTCTTACTTGGAGGAGATACGGGGACCAACTAGATGCTCCAAGTCCCACGTGAGTCCCTGATTTCCCTTTTTCTTTTCAGCAGCAGGTAGACACAATCTGTTACGGTGCCATAAAGGGTGAGGGAATTTATGGTGAGACCAGACACCACACTGATGGGGACTGTAATACAGGAGGTAGAAGAGTCAATGGCAGCACCAGAAGACATCAGAGGAGACCTATATGTGGGATTTCCCTATATGGAATTTTCAGGGGTTTTGTTTGTTTAAATAGGATATGCACATGGTCTGATTTGGACTGGGACCCGAGCATAGCAGGAAAGGAGGTTTAGGTTCCCTCCATGTCCCATTGCTCCCATGGCACAAAACAACTCCATTGACCTCCAGGATTCCAGATTTCCCATACAGTGGCAGCAAACTCCAGCCCTACTTGGCTGCTTCAAGTTTTAAACAAATAGCCAAGGAGAAAAGCTGAACTACCCTAAACTACATTCCCAGTCCATCATTCCTTCATGGATGCTTTAAGCTGATCCTGCATTGAGAAGGGGTTGGACTAGATGGCCTGTATGATCCCTTCCAACTCTAGGATTCTATAATCCATATGATGTCCATTTAAAAGAGGGGGAGTATTGGCTGCAAATTCCACATACAGAACTCCAAGGTGTTCCACCTCGATCATCCCTAAGTGTAGCTTAAGGGACTCCGTTCCACATCATTCATTTGTTCAAAGGTAATTAGCCCAAAAGTCTTTGGTACAACCCATCAACAGAAGGCTTGTCGATACAATCGGCAGGATTGTTGTTCAGCCTGATTCATCACCACTGCCATGCGGCTTGGTGGCAGAATACTTGCTTTGCTGGCAGAAGGTCTCAAGTTCAGTTTGGTGCATCTCCTGTTAAAACAGGCTTTCTCAACCATGGTGTCAGGAAACGATATAGGCTAGATATCAGGAAAAAAATTTTCACAGTCAAGAGTAGTTCAGCAGTGGAATAGGCTGCCTAAGGAGGTGGTGAGCTCCCCCTCACTGGCAGTCTTCAAGCAAAGGCTGGATACACACTATTCTTGGATGCTTTAGGATGCTCTGGGCTGATCCTGCGTTGAGCAGGGGGTTGGACTAGATGGCCTGTATGGCCCCTTCCAACTCTATGATTCTATGATTCTATGAAACACTGAGGCTTCTTGACGGCCCTGGGTTTCCTGACGGCCCTGGAAGGCTTTCCCGAATGGGTGGAAGTTAATAAATTTTAATACATTGTTTAAATGTGTTAGAACATTTTTTGGGTGATGTGACTATTTATGGTCATGTCAACCCACCCACCTTTATCAAACTGGCCAATGATGGGCCTTGGAGGGGGTGGGAAGGGGATGGGCCCCTGGTGGGTGTGTATACAGCTATGCTTCTCAACTGGATTCTGCACTATCACACCACTTTAGAGGGTTCTCAAAGCCTGAAGAATGTTTCAGGGGTTTCTCTATGGTAAACAAGTTGAGAAAGGCTGAGTTAAAAGAATCTCAGGGAACAGGGATTAGAAATTATCTGTGCCTGAAAGTTTGGTGGGCTAATGTAATTCATAGGTTAAAGTAGCAAGTTAAATAAGAGGTCCTCAATCTTTTAGAGTCTATGGGCACTTTTCGAATTCTGACATAGGATACTGGGCACAACCTCAAAATGGCTGCCGCAGGAGGTGGAGCTGACCACAAAATGGCTGCAGGAGGATGTAGAGTCACACACACAATGGAAGCCCAAGTACAAGGGAGAAGAGGGATGATTTAAAACAGGGGTAGTCAACCTGTGGTCCTCCAAATGTCCATGGACTACAATTCCCATGAGCCCCTGCCAGCATTTGGGAATTATAGTCCATGAACATCTGGAGGACCGCAGGTTGACTACCCCTGATTTAAAATATACCCTGGGAAGAGGAGTGAGCGAGAGTAAAACAAAAACTTTGAGGGTAGCTGATGTCCAGATGGCATTATTTTAATCCGTGTAGCCGATTGGATCTTCAGAGGCCAATCAGAAATTCTGCTTGGATAGAGCCCCACTAAGGCTCACCTACCTTCTCAAAACATCAGAACCATTTTGAGAACCGCTGAGTGAGATGCTCTGATTTGAGGCAAGGCAAATCAGCACAATCTGTAGGTTCCACCTTCTCCTTGCCCTTTAATATGACTTCTCTGTGGTCCCAGCCACTTTGGCTGCCTATCAGCACAATCTAGATGAAGACTCAGAGCTCTGCCTCCTTAAGCTCCTTATTTCTCAAGTTAAGTGGCTTTAAGTATTGCGCAGAGGCTCGGGGCTTTCACATGACCCCTAGTCAGTGCAAGTCAGTGGAGCGCTTATCGAATCTTACTACGGAAGCAGGCTTACAAACTGACAAGGGCAGCTGTTCGTGTTAGTCGCTGCTGAGCTAGATCAATGTGCAAACTGTTCTTTGCTTCAAGCTCTTTGCTTCCCAGAGGTCTCTGCCACAGGCATTCTCGTATAAAGCTGCCGTTCTGCTTTTCCTTCTAACCTGCATCTCTCATTGGCAGCTTCCAATGTTACTGCTTACACAACTTCAGCGCTTTAAAAAAAAAGGGCAAAAAGTAGCAACTCAAAAAAGTCAAACCAAAGTCATAACATTGCCACCCTACCTAGCCTTGTGCTGTGCTGTCATGTCACAACCGACTGATGTAAACCTAAGCGAGGGAGTTTCGAGGCAAATGCAAAGGTAGCTTGCTCTTGCCTCCAGCTGCAGAATCTTGTTGGGTCATCTCCCATCAATGTACCGCATTTGACATGTTGACCATGAGTTACTGGCCCATCACCTTACTGGGGCCAGGATTCAGGGGACAGCCCTTCAGTGGCTGGGCTCCTTTTGCCAGAACTGGACAAATAGGGCAGCAGTGGGGGAGGAATTGTCATTCCCCTGTCAGCTCCCTTTTCACAGGGGGCAATACTCTCCCCTACATTGCTTAACATCTTCATGCACCCTCTTCCCAAGCTAGTCTGGAGTTATGGGCTGGGTTGTCACCAATATGAAGATGACACCCAGCTCTATCTCCTCATGGACAGCTGCCCAGACTCCCCCCCCTAGATACATTCGCCAGATGTTTGGAAGCCATGGCTGGATGGATGGAGCAGAGTCGCCTAAAACTGAACCCCTCCAAGTTGGAGGCCTAAGTCATGGGAGTAGCCTGCATGGCTTTCTTCTATCTATGCCAGGCGAGGCTACTAATGCCCTACCTGTTCTTGAATTGCTTGGCTACAATGATTCATGCAACCATCACCTCCAGACTGGACTACTGTAACTTGCTTTATGCAGGCCTACCTTTGTCCTTAATTCAGACATTGACGCTGGTGCAGATTGCAGTTGCTAGGTCCTCATAGGCACATCTTGGGGGGGGGGGCATATTCACCAGTGCTGAGGCAGCTGCATTGGTTGCCGGTTGCAGACCGGATCTAGTTCAAGGTTCTGGTATTGACCTTTAAAACCATCTGCAGTCTGGGCCCCACCTATCTGAAGGACCATCTACCTCCTTACGCCCCCTGCAGGGCTCTTAGTTCTATGGGATCTAATCTGTTGGAGGTCCCTTGTACGAAGGAGGTTCGTCTGGCCTCAACCAGGGCCAGGGCCATTTCGGTCCTGGCCCCAACCTGGTGGAATGAGCTCCCACAAGAGCTGAGATCCCTGATGGTGCTGCCATGGTACCACAGGTCCTGTAAAATGGAGCTCTTCCACCAGGTCTTTGGTTGTGGCCAAGGTGGGTAAGATCAGGGGTCCTTCCCCAAGTGGGGCAGGTCATCGAGTCACTCCTCACTATCCTAGAGGCAGGATATTGTTTGTATGGGAGAAGGGAGGGAGTGTTTTTAGCCACCAGGCATGCTGGAGTTGTACGGGCTGATTTTATGGGGGTTTTATTGGGGACTTGCCACTTGCAGGAGTGACAAGCTAAAAATCAAATAATAAATAAAATAAACTATGCTTATCTTCTGAGATCTGATGCGATCAGGCTCTACCCAGGGCTGCCTTAACACTCAGGCATGCTGGGCCGTTGCCCAGAGCCCACCCAAGCATAGAACCCCATCCTAACCTAGGTATATACTAATAGTTTGTGATGTGTCAATGGACAAGCTGTTTACATAAGATGTGAAAATTATAGAATGTAGGCCTAGAGAGAAATGAGGCTGGGCCTTGGCTCACAGTTTTGCTGGGGGTACTGATAAATATGAGTTTAATTTTATCAATGATTTACATTTTTATTCCATGAGTGGTTGTGTAGGTAGGGCCCCAGTGCCCCATGCATTCATGGCTGCCCTAGCCAAGGGCTGTCATGTCCAATGAGAAGAAGGGGTGCTTTGCCATTACTTTCCTCTACAAAGCCTTCTTTGGTGGTCTCCCATCCAAGTGACAACCCAGGTTAACTTCTGAGATATGATGAGGTTGAGCTACACCATGGATTTATGGCTTTTCTAGCCAACAGCTGTCAAGTCAAGTGAGAAGCCGGGGTGATTTGCCATTGCTTTCCTCTCCAAAGCCTTCTTTGGTGGTCTCCCATCCAAGTGACAACCCAGAGTCTGAGATATGATGAGGTTGGCCTACACCATGGATTTATGGCTTCTCTAGCCAACGGCTGTCAAGTCGTGAGAAGCAGGGGTGATTTGCCATTGCTTTCCTCTACAAAGCCTTTCTTAGTGGTCTCGCATCCAGGTGACAATCCTGATTAACTTCTGAGATCTGATGAGATCCGGCCATACCATGGATGAGGTAACCCCAGCAGAGGGTTTGAAGGCAAGTAAAAAGCAGAGGCAATCGGCCATTGCATTCCTCGGTGGTCCCCTATCCAAGTACTGACTGCCGAGCTTCTAGTATCAGACAATCTTAGGATGTACCATACCTCCTTCCCCCCATCCTAATCCCTGGGCAAAGGAATGAATACTGCTTTGCAAGCCATCTTTGTTCCATTTCAGATTTGTCCCAAACCCATTAGGTTTCTCAACCAAAGGAAGATCATTTCTTTTCAAGAGTGAGGCTGGCAATGAGAGCTCCTCCTACCTGCACACTTGGTCCTGCTGATGAGTGGAGGCCCAGGTCTGCCGGTCCCTCCATCTCCTGGCCGTGTGAGCAGGACACTGATCTCATATTCGGTGTCAGGATCCAGGTGCCACAGCTTGTAAGTCTGCATGTTCACAGCGTGCACTTCCGACCATGGGCCCGAGGTCATACGGTACTCAATTTCCTTCCTTACAATGGGGCCGTCCCCGATGATGGAGTTGGTGTTGAGCTGGATGATCAGGTAGGTGGAACCAGCCCTTAGCAGCTGTGGGGGTGCGATGGGGGTGGGGGGCTCTGTTAAGAAGGAGGGATATATGGTTAGTGGACTACAAGATGGCGCCCATGGGCTGCTTAGCAGCTGCTGACACTTTTCCTGTTGCCCAAAGATGCCCACTAAGTGTTTTTAGGAAGTACGCAAGGCTTTTGATTGGCTATGCAGATTTTCTGAAAGTTGCTTTGGCTCAGCAGCTGCCACCACAGCACACACCATGGTGCTGCATTACTAAATAAATGAATATTTTATTTCTACACCACCCTTTTCTGGTTGGCTCAGGGTGGCTGAGTTACACAAAGGAGTTACACAATCTCAACTGGAATAACAATTGTTTATATAAACTCGTTGATGATGTCAGGTTTATTTCCGTTTACTGCTCAGCTGTGCATATGTAAGAAAATATTTTATATTTTAAAGGTATCTGCCTGAAATTTTGTAGCGCTATGATTAAAGTTACGCTCTGACATCTTGGAGTTGGCTCTGCCTTCTGCTGCAGCCATGTTCTGGTTGTGCCCACCACCCTGGGTCATGACAACAAAAGTGCCCTCAGGCTGTAAAAAGTTGGCGACCCTTGTTCTGGACTCTTAGGGTCAAAGCATAGCAGATACCAGGACAGATACCATCTTACCAGTGTATTTAAAAGCTACATTTCAGGAGTGCAGGACCCCAGTTACACTGGGAGAGGACAGAGGGTTTAATGGTTCCACCTACCAAAACTGGTCTCCCTGTATCAAAATCACAATGCAATCCGAAATACAGCTCTCTAAACCAGTTTAAGTCAACAGGCTTAGACGGGTGAACTCTGTTTAGGATTGCAACCGTCTGCCTTGGAGACAGCAAAAAGATGCCCATCTTCGTTTCCTCCCAAAGCTAACAGGAATGTAGGGAGGCCACTTTCAGTGGGCAAAATAGTATGGAGACAATAGGCCTAAACTCTCCTTTCCTCTCCTTGGATGTCACTTAACAATTCCAAAATCCTGCGCACCAGAAATTTAGCTGTTGAAGATTGCAGAATCACAAGAGTTGACATGAGACACAGCCAAGCTGCCATCAGAAAATTTGCTGCTTGAAAATGAAGGTTCACTGGCAGTCTTCAAGCAAAGGTTGGATACACACTTCTCTCGCGTATCTCTGTAGGTACTACCAGTTGCAGCTAACTTAGGGCTTGTTTCCAAAGCAGAGGTGGTTGGCTATTGCCTTCCTCTGTACCAGGGGTAGTCAAACTGCATCCCTCCAGGTGTCCATGGACTACAATTCCCATGAGCCCCTGCCAGCGAATGCTGTCAGGGGCTCATGGGAATTGTAGTCCATGGACATCTGGAGGGCCGCAGTTTGTCTACCCCTGCTCTGTACAGTCTCCCTAGGGAGATGCCCACCCAAGTACTGATCTTGCTTGGCTCCCAAGATCTGATGAGGCTGGCCTACCCAATTCCACATCACACGCTCTTGCATGCTCATTTCCTTAGCAACACCAGAGAGGCTGATCGGGATCCTTCCTCGGGCCAGACCTTTCAGTCTCACCGCAGTGCAGACGCTACGTAAAGCTGCTGCAGCGTTTCATCAGCAATAATTAAGGCTCCGTTGACATATGTCAAAATAACTGAACAAAGTACTCAGTGGCAGACGTTACCCTTGCTAGTTCTTCTAAACTTCAGGGCCTCTTGGTTCCAAATTCCAAACACCTTTCTCCATGCTTCAGTTCTGTAACGCATTACAGGGCTCAGTGTGCTGACCGTGTGCGATGCTGGGCTTCCCCGATCGAAACGATTAACCACACGTAGCTTGGCGGAACCCCCTCTCTCTATTTAGGGGAAAAACAACTCGCCACCTGATTCCTTCAGCCCTCCCTCTCCCCCTCTTGCAGAATGGCAGTCATCCAATCGGCCCCAGGCATTGCCTTGTACCTTTCACAATCAACTCGGCGAAGTTGGAGACGCCGGCGCCCCTGCCCGATTGGGTGACGCAGCGGTAAAAGTCTTGCTCCTGCTTGGAGACCTTGTCCAGCTGAAAGGTCGCCAGGAATCTCCGGTGGCTGATGTGCTTCACGGAGGCAGCTGGTACAATCGCTCCATTCTGCCTCTGCCATTTGGAAAGCAAAAGGATAAAAAGATACTGATGGGTATCTGAATGATGGTAAAATGAAGATTGATTGATTGATATTGATAGGTAGTTGACACCCTCTTTTCCCGACTTCTCCCCTTGACCCCTCATGCCTTTCTACTTCAGGATCTAGCACTGGAAGACAGGATCTGCCATTCCTGTTTCTTCCCTATTTGCACAGAAAACAAGGATGGACGTGTTGTTTTGACAATGCTGGAAAGCGCCACCAAGTTGCAGTCAACTTATGGAGACCCTCTAGGATTTTCAAGGCAAAAGGCAAACAGAGGTGGCTGGCCTTTGCTTGACTCTGCACAACAACCCTGGACTTCCATGGCCAGCCCTGCTTGGTTTCCAAGTCCCATGAAGCCCTGTGCTACATGTCATGGATTCAGATGAGAAGGGAACCCAAATCCTAGGAGCCATTGGGCCCTACTTATTCAAAAAGGACGTGGACAAAATGGAGAGGGTGCAGAGGAGAGCAACAAGGATGATCCGGGGCCTGGGGACCAAGTCCTGTGAGGAAAGGCTGAGGGACTTGGGAATGTTCAGCCTGGAGAAGAGGAAGTTGAGAGGGGACAGGATTGCTGTCTTTAAGTTTCTGAATGGTTGTCACTTACAGGAAGGCAGGAAAAGATTATGTTGGCAGCAGATAGGACCCGCAGTAATGGGTTTAAACTACTTGGAGAATGATATCAGCTAGATATCAATAAATGTTCACAGTCAGAGCAGTTCAGCAATTAAATCGACTGATTAAGGAGGTGATGAACTCCCCTTCCCCTTCAAGCAGGGGCTAGACAGATACTTATCCTGGGTGCTTTAGGCTGATCTTGAATTGAGCAGGGGGTTGGACTTGATGGCCTGTATGGCCCCTTCCAACTGTAGGATTCTATGATTCGACTCCTGGTTTTCCTTTCCCTCCCCCTCATTCTCAACATCTGGCTCTTAGCACACATGCAAAACACTCTGTTCCAGGAAACAGAAACTGTCCTTCACGAACTGTTCTGCATGTAATGGCTCTCTTGAGTAGTTTTGGCCACCTTTTGGGTACTAGGTATGAAAATGTAGATTTTGCTTTGTTCTCACTCTCTTTTGAAGATAAAAACCCTTCTATCTAGCTAATGGTGGGGAAATTATGCACTGGTGGCGGAGGGGGTGTCTATGACTGGTCAATTTTGAATAAACTTTGAATAAACTTCTATCATGATGCTTCCAGATGTATCCTCTTGGACACAATAAACCATTCTGAACTCTTTTCTATGAAGAATGTCTCAGCTGTCTTGTCTCCTACAAGGGAGTGGCCTTGGACTATGACATCAAGATCCAGCCAGACTGGGCCATCCAGGTCCAGGTGCTTTAACAGCCAAGAACAAAGTTCATCCCCAGACACCCCAACAGCAGCTACACCAGTTCTATGATCTGGAGAGTCAGGGCAACATTTTCACAGATGGTCTACAAGACATTGGGAAGAGCGGGCAGGAAACTGACAGTTCTTCAGGAAGATGGTGCTCCCAGCTGTCTATGGGCACAAGGATGCTGGGGGTAATGGACAGAAAGTTTCCAGGAATGCCTGTTGAGGCCTCTTCCACTTTCCTCAATTGGTACAGCTCCATGCTTCCATACAGAACCCTAAACCAGTGGTTTTCAACCTGAGGGTCGGGACCCCTTTGGGGGTCAAATGACCCTTTCACAGGGATCGCAGCAGGGCAAGCAGCTTGGCCAGGGGGGCGCCATCCACACAACAGCCTTGCAGGTTAGATCAAAATAGTGTGTTCATCTGTCTGGAGCAGCGGAAAAGAATGAGATCGGCATGGTGGGACAAGAGGCAAAACTGAGAAACCCTGGAAAAAAACCAATCTTCACGCCATTGGTCAGTTTTGGTTTAATTTCTGTGAAAGAACCCTTGCATAAAGTTATGGTTGGGGGTCACCACAACATGAGGAACTGTATTAAAGGGTCGCGGCATTAGGAAGGTTGAGAACCACTGCCCTAGACAATCATTCTGTTTAGGTGTGGTTTCAACAGAAAAAGCCAAACGCTCTCAAACCAATCTGCATGGGTGAAGGAATCAGTTATGTCAAACCTGGAAGGATCCAGCCTGATGCTGGAGAAGTTGGCAATTCCTGCTTAATTATCCCCTGTACTTTGCCATGTTAGTTATTACCATTATATTGTTGTTATTGTTACTGTTCTTACCACATTACTATAAACTGAGTTAACTGTATTTTTCCTGTTTCTCGAAAACCTCCCCGAGCCTTTGGGGAGGGTGGTATATAAATTAATTAAATAATAAATGTTCAATAATCTCTATAATGCTCACCCCTACCTTCTCTAGCATCCACCGTTTTTTAAAAGTAGGCTGGGCTAGGTAGGGGCTTTTGCCCAGAAATGCTTCTGATTGGCTACTGAAAACTTGATAGGCTTGCACAGATTTTAGAAACACGGCTTTACTATCAGCTGCCACCAGAGCACAAATATCTTCTGTGGCTGAAGGCAAACTGTAGAAAACATTTTGTACCTGTGCCCACCATGCTGTGTTAGAATGGTAAAGGTGCCTGCAGGCTCAAAAAGACTGGAGACTATTGTCTAAAGCAGGGGTGGTCAAACTTCGGCCCTCCAGATGTCCATGGACTACAATTCCCAGGAGCCCCCTGCCAGCATTCGCTGGCAGGGGGCTCCTGGGAATTGTAGTCCATGGACATCTGAAGGGCTGCAGTTTGACTACCCCTGGTCAAAAGAGGGAATCTTCTACAATTTTTTAAAAAATAAATAGGAATTGTGTTATTCTGAAACCAAGTTCCCATCATGCCACGCCACATTCTCATAAGGACTCATTTTATTGGTACTTAAACATGTTGCAAGCTGAATTATATCTACAGTTCGCATACAGGAATCTGATGGCACTGCCAAGCCAAAAGGGCAGAGACATTATATGTATTTTGGAATCACCCCAGAACTGACCCCTTTTGGGAACACTTCTGGGTAATGGAGAGGATGATAGGTTATGAAATGCCCGAGGTGGTGCTGTTCAACTTTTAAAATAAATGTCTTGGGGTTAATGAGACAGAATTGGTTATGGCTCTCATAACAGCATAGAGGATGTTCACTATTGCCAAGTGGAAATCTGTTAATCCACCACCAAAGATGTATTTGTATAGGAGATTCAGTATGTAGTCTTGTTAATTAATTTTTTTAAAAAGGAAATCTTAGGTAGGGTACAGCCGCATTTCAAATGGGATGGTGAAAATGCAGGAATCACCTTGATTCAAGCTCAATTGGCTGATGCCTGGAGCACTGCCCTTTTGGGGAAGGGTCTCTTTTGACAGCTAACACGTTTTCCCCTCCAAAAGACAAGCTTTTGAAGTTTGAAGGGTAGGGTGATAGACACTGGTCCCTACTGGCTCTTAGGCTTTTCAGGAAATGATGTACCAGAAGGAACAAGTTGAAGGCATGATCCAAATTGCTAGAACCCAAACAACAGAGACCTCGCCCATGAACCCTGAGAAATAAATCTTCAATTTACCTGCATGAGAAACCTCTCTGCTTCAGAGGCCTTCCCGGCGGCCACACACTGAAAAGTAGCATTCTGACCTGCATTCACTTCCACGTCACCCAGGCGGGAAAAATGAGGTGCTTTGGCTGCCGGAACAGAGAGAGAGGGGGGTAAAAAGAAATCCTTAGTCATTTATGAACCAGTACTTTTTTGTTCCTCCTCTCCTAATCTTACTCAACAGGATATCTCTTAACGGGACATTCATAGTCCATCTAGTACTCATTTACCCCTTTGTTTCTCCAAGGCGTTCAGTGCAATAAATATGGTTTTCCCTTCCCCATGTTCTCCACATGTACAGGCTGTCCTGATCACATGCTCCATGCAGACAAATTTAATGAATGTGCAGGGAATGGGATCCATCAAGCATAATCCCCATAGCCTACAAAACATGTGTACCCTCAATGCATGGCTGCCAGGTCACAGCTGGTCACCTCCAGGAGAAATTGAGGGGTGGGAGGCTGGTGTGCCAACACTGAGTCAGCATACTTCTTTCACTTCCACTTAAAACTGGAAACCATAACATTTTTGTAAAATGGCTATGTCACTTCTGGTTTTAACTGGAAGTGAAGAAAGTGCAGTTCTCCCTCGCTGAGTCCTCTTCAACAGAAGTCTTCAAGCAGTGGCTAGACAAACGCTTGTCAGGAATGCTTTAGGCTGTTCCTACCTTGAGCAATGGCTTGGATTAGATTACTTGTAAGGCCACTTCCATAGAGCCTCTTGTGGCGCAGACTGGTAAGGCAGCAGAAATATTGTCTGAAAGCTCTGCCCATGAGGCTGGGAGTTCAATCCCAGCAGCTGGCTCAAGGTTGACTCAGTCTTCCATCCTTCTGAGGTCAGTAAAATGAGTACCCAGCTTGACTGGGGAAGGCACTGGCAAACCACCCCGTATTGAGTCTGCCATGAAAACGCTAGAGGGCGTCACCCCAAGGGTCAGACATGACCCAGTGCTTGCACAGGGGATACCTTTACCTTTACCTTAAGGCCACTTCCATCTCTATGATTCTATTATTCTATGCATAGAATGTACTCCTTATGTCCTCCTGCGAGCATCCAAGACGCCAACAGGCAAAGAAAGAGATTGCCAGGAGGTCCCTTGCTAAAGTATTCCCATCTGTACAATGAACTATTACATAAACAGAGTTGACTTTGTGCTTTGGAAATATCAGAAATGGTTGCCCGTAACATTTGACTTCCTTGAATATTGCCAGGTATCAAAGAGGCCACCAGGGTCAATGACTCAATTTAAGATCCTTTCGATTTGGTCATCCACATACGATTCATTCTCTTGTCTATAATTAAGACACTCGTCCCCATTATAAATCATGAAGGCTGCTTGCTAATTAAAGGTGGTTTATCTTCGATGATCAATCATCCAGCTTTTTTAAAATGGCTGAAACTGAAATAAATCTGCGTGTTAACAAACTACCTTTTTATAGGTAGTGAAGTAGGGTGGGAAGTTAACTTACAAATTAACAATAAGCTAGCTTGTCAACAACTCTTTGTTGACAAGGACAGATCATCTTTAATATTGTTTAGCAAGCTTTGTTTATGGCCATTGCTTCAGATAGCGGAGGTATTTTTATCAATAATAAATGGGATGGCGAAAACAGCTTATCGTTCATTCCTTATTAAAGTAACTCGACAAAGCCAAAATGGCTGCCAGACTCAGCAACCAAACAAGCAACTGTTGAGGAAAGGCTCTCTGTCATCCAACATATATTGGCTTGGATCCTGCATTTCCACATAGACAAAAAGGAGGGAAGTTCTTGGCCAGCATCTCCCCCATGGCAGCCCAGTTCCCCCCTCCCTCAAAATGCTGCTCATGGAAAGAAATCAGAAGTCTCCCTCAAGAAGGCTGATTAGGTGAATGATTAGGCCTTCATTTTGTCTACATAAACTCTAGGTTGGATCCAAGCCACTGCATACACACATAATTCTGTAGCCAGACAGCTGACCCAGAATAAGCACTAAGTGTCACCCTAGGCAGATATGTACCAAGGACTTCCAGAAGGTCAAAGATAAGGTCCGCAGCTCAAATTATCTGGGAATCCTAGTATGACAGGAGATGCAATGATATTTAGTCTGCTTACAATTGCAGCATTGAGATGCATTATCATGTACCAGCTACTGTAGCTGGAGGTCTCAATAGTAAGCCGAATCCCTGTGGCTCAGTTTAGAAATGGCTCAGAGGTCTCTTGTCACTAAGGCCACAGATATAGGGTTGTATCTGCTAAGGTAGGGATTCCCAAAGTGGGCAGTATGCCCCCTTGGGGGTGATGGAAGGATCCAGGGGGGCAGTGAGAAATTTTAGGACAGTTGGGGGTGGTGAGGAAATTGGGGGCAGTAGGGGACAGCAGTCTGACTCTTCCTGCTATGGCTGTGTTTTCCTAGCAAGAGGCATTCCAAGGTTGCTTGCCACTGCCTGCCTCTGAATAGTAGCAACCCTGGGCTTCCTTGGTGGTCTCCCATCCCAATGTGGACCAGGGACAACACTGCTTAGCATTCTCAAGAAAGCTAAAGCTTCAAAGGGTGCACTGGAGGGGATCATATTCCTGCTGAGCTATTTTCCCTTCTCAGATTCTATCTTTCCAACGCTCTACCCCAGATCTCGAAGAATTTCTTAACCTGACTGGAAGCCCTTCTCCTGTCTGTCTGTCTGTCTGTCTGTCTGTCTGTCTGTCTGTCTGTCTGTCTGTCCCTCCCTCCCTGTTTGTCTTTATATATATATATATATATATATATATATATATATATATATATATATATATATATATATATATATATATATATATATATATATATATATATATATATATATATATATATATATATATATATATATATATATATATATATATATATATATATATATATATATATATATATATATATATATATATATATATATATATATATATATATATATATATATATATATATATATATATTTCCAGACAACCCCAAAAGAAAGAAGTTTGGGCAATATAGTGTGTTTTGAATTTGCAGTAGACCTAACATCAGGAAAGAGGGATGTGGCCTGGGAACCAAGGGGGTTGCAGCCTGAAAAAGTTTGGGAACCACAGTGATAAGGTCCAAAACTGAGTAGCATCATGGGAGATTTACCCTCCCCCTTTGGCCTGTTCCTAACGCAAGGTCATTGGTGCTGTGAAGGGACAACCGACAGACTCTTGCCTAGCAGCTCATTAAAAACAAAAAACCTGGCTGCTGATGGTACAGTGTAATACTTACAGCAGGGATAATTTAAGAGCAGGATATCATCCAGTCCTAGGTAACCTCGGCGTTCGCTGGAGATCACAGCCTCAAACAGAACCTGTGGAGGAGTCAAGCACGGACTTTGTCAAAGCATTTTAACACTGGGGATTTGGGGGCACGTTTCGAGGGAGGTGGCACACAGGCAGACTCATGTGGGGATCCTGTAATCTAAACAGCCTGAACAATGCCGTATTAAGAACAAGCCAAATATTGCAAAATTATGATGCTGTACAAGCCACCTCCTTTTAAGTCAGTTCCTTTACTCTACCTCCCCCCGTGTAAAAGTTCACATTCCTCCATTCTGCTTTTATCTGTGCAACCCTCTTATGGGTGTTAGGTTGAGTGACTCACTTAAATTTACCCCATTAAACCTGATAGATTTCCCTTGTACTGTGAATTAGACAGGACATCCTGGCTTTGGCTATTCAGTAGAGAAAATCTTTCAGGAAGCAGGAAGCAGGAAGCAGGTTTGGAAAGGTATGAAGTCAAGTTGAAATTACACAGACACCCAAATGTACACTTCATCACCCAAAAATATAAAAGGAAGAAAAGTGAGGGTGAGTTGATACAAATTGGGGTCATGAAGCCAATGAAGGGAGTTTGGGGTCCACCCAGAAGGGTGGATACATCCTGAATATACCCAATGGAGCCTTATCTACCAGAGAGCTGTGAAGCACGGACAGGGCAAAGGTGGAACCACAAGATGGGGCCTCTAATCTGGAGAACCAGGTTTGATTCCCCACTCCTCCACATGCAGCGAGCTGCGTGATCTCAGTCCTGTTAGAGCTGTTCCCACAGAGCAGTTCTGCCAGAGCTCTGTCAGCCCCACCTATGTCACAGAGTGTCTGTTGTGGGGAGAGGAAGACGATTGTAGGCTGCTTTGAGACTCCTTTGAGTAGTGAAAAGCGGGGTATAAAAACGGACTCTTCTTTTTCTGATGAAATTGGCCGTCACCTACAAAGCCTTATCACAATAAATCTTTAGCAAGTAAATCAGTCAGACATCTACCCTTGTACCTTTAGCTAGCAGAAAAGCAGGGACAAATTTATTATGTAGTGGTGGGGAAGAAGTATAGGAATCACGCCAATTGATCTTGCTGACGTATTTTTTTTTCTTAAAAAGATTGTGTCATTTGTCATATGACATGAAGCTTAATGCCTACAGTTGCAAAGTGGCATTTACAGATGGATATTAGATGTCCCACCGATGCAACAACAACCCACAGCCTCAACGGTGCTTAAAATATAATTAAATCTAATTGGGGGGAGGAGTTCTAGTTTCTTTTCCACGTATGTTCCTACTAAATTGGATTAACATACTATTACCATACAAGCGAAGAGGGGAATATTTGCTCCCGCCCCCCACTTCTATTCAAAATACTCACAAGGGTTTGCTGCTATACGACTATTAGATATAATATCCTGGTTGCCAACCAAGATGGAGGTGAGGAATTAGGAATAAAGTTGAGAAATAAAGAGGGATTAGAAAAGGGAAGACAGAAATGAAGGCGTATCATGAAAGGAAAGGAGCAAAATTGAAAAAAACATGTGGAAAAGAGGAACAGAAATTAAGAACAGAGGCAAAGGCTACAAGGGTGCTCATATGGAAGCAGGGCTAATCCCCACTTCCACATGATGTCACCACTGGGCCGGGCCCCTTCTAGGCCTGGCGCATGTTAAGCCGTCGTTGCCCTGTTTGAAAGGAGTGAGGGTATTTTCTGCATTCCCTTAAGTCAGTACTTCTCAACATCGGGGTCAGGACCCCTTTGAGGGATAAACGACCCATTTCACAGGGGTTGCGGCAGGGCAAGCAGCTTGGCCAGGAGGGGGCGCTGCTGCCACTGTTACCGTTCCTCCTGCTGGCGGAAAAGAGCAAGATCGGCATGGTGGGGCAAGAGGCAGAACTGAACTGAGAAACCCTGGGGGGGGGGGAATTTGTATGCAATCGTGAACAATGGATCTTCATGCCACTGATCAGTTTCGGTTTAATTTCTGTGAAAGAACACTTGCATAATTTTATGGGTGGGGGTCACCACAACATGAGGAACTGTATTAAAGGGTCGCGACATTAGGAAGCTTGAGAACCACTGCCTTAAGTGCTTTGGGGGCCAACGGGCCTAGCCCATTGGTGGCCCATATGGACGGGAAAAGGCACGGGGATGCAGAAGGCAGCAGACCGGGTTCACCGCCAAAATGTGTCCCCCATGGCCAAGCATGCTGCTCAGTCACAACGCACTGGCAGTGTCCCGAAGTGGCACCGCTGGTGCGGAATCACCCTCACAAGGACAAATCAGTGCTGTCTTGGTTGGTGAGTTTAGCAGGATATGAAATTATTTGCCTCCTTGTGCGGAGCTTAGCAGAAATGTACTCCAAGCAGAAAGCAAGGCGACCGCTATTTACTGTGCTCTGACTTCCATGTGCCACAAGTGACGGCAATGCAGAATTCCCTTACAAGTTTTTAAAAAAGTAAATGCATTCAGTAACTGCAGCATGACAGTGTCTTCAGGGGCCCTCTAGCTCAGGGGTAGTCAACCTGTGGTCCTTCAGTTGTCCATGGACTACAATTCCCATAAGCCCCTGCCAGCATGGCAGGGGCTCATGGGAATTGTAGTCCATGGACATCTGAAGGACCACAGGTTGACTACCCCTGCTCTAGTTAACCTGGACCCCCTTAATTTCACCTCCTCTCCCCGCAGCCCTGATTACTGACATACTGTGCCTGTCTTTGTTTCCATCTAAAGTGTACCATAGAGTCTCAATAGACTCATGGCAATCCTGTGACATTCTACCAATTGTCATTGCCTTTCCCTGCGGAGCAGTCCTGGTCTTCTCTGAAGGTCTCCCATGCAAATATGAGTGGTAGTTGGACTTGCTTAGATTCCAAGATTTGACAAAGTCAGGCTAGGCTGGAATATACAAGCTGCTTTTTCCCAACTACCAAGTTCAGAAGTCTTGGGAGGGGGGGTGGTGATTTCTGATTAGGAAAATGGCATGGGAAGCAGGTCAAAAACCCAAGTGCAGCAGCATTAATCCTTATCTACCTCCCCACACACCACAGCTGTTTTTAGCAGCTAAATCAGACATCTGGAAATCTCACCCCTGTTCTCCACAACTGCATATAGACCAGCCCAGCAGTAATGGATTTTCAAAAAAGCGGATTTGGATTCTCATTGGCTAAGAGGGAAATTGAAGCCGGGGAGGGGGGCGGGGAGACACAGGACTGCTACCATGAAGTCTGATTGGTGTATTATTTTATGCCTCCCAGCCTGATTCTTCTTACCTGCCATGACAATATATCTCCACCATATATCAGCGTGACAAGATCTTCAAGTCATGACCTGAAAAATCTGTTTTTCCTCTCTTTTTTTATTTTAGAACATCCGGTCAGAGTTCAAGCGCTTGCCTGCTGTTAGGTACCACTGGACTGGTTCTAATAAAAGATATTGCATGGGTTGTGTTCGTGGCTTCTAAGGCAGTGGTCCCCAACCCGCGAGCCGCGGCCCAGTGCCGGGCTGCGAAGGCCTTGGCGCCGGGCCGCGGCTCCTTCTTCCCTCCCCCCCCCGAAGCGAGAAGCTCGCCAGGCCGCGAGCAAATCGGCTGCCAAAGCGCTTCGGGAGGGGAAGGAAGAGAAGCTTGCCGAGCCGCAAGCTAATTGGCCGCTTTGGCTGATTTAGCGGCTGATTTGCTCGCAGCCCGGAGGGGCCAGGAGGGGGAACCGCGGCCGCCGGCATGGCGGTGGCACAAACGTGCATGCGCAGACTGCCGCGCACACGCGTTTGTGCCCCTGCCGGGCGCAAACGCGCGTGCGCGGCAGTCCCCGCACATGCGCGTTTGCACTGGGGCTGCCGCGCGTGCACGGGCCCCCGGGCCGCCCTCTCCCCCCACTACGCTGCAGCGATCCGCAGCAAGCGAAAGCTTGCGGACCGCTGTTCTAAGGTATTGGAAACAGCGATTCAGATTACGGGTTGGCTTCCACTGAAAACAGGCGAGCCATAATTCCCAGCACCATTCTGAAGTCAGCTCCAATTATCCCTTTTCTTGTGCAGGGAAGAGTCGAACAACAGACTCATCTGTTCACTTCTTAGATTTGTGCGGTCCTGCCTGTTTCTGTCTCTCTTCTCCAGCACACCCGTGTGTCTCTCTTCTCTTTTTTTTTGCATTCTTTCTTGCTATCTCACTGACTGCCTTTCAAGCACGGCCTTTCTTCTCCTCGCACTCTGGTACTCGCCCCCACCCCACTCCACTGCCTCTGGCTATCAGACTCACATGAACAACACATGGAGCTGCCTTCTACTGTATTAGACCATCGGTCCATTGTGCCGTCAGCTGACATTACTCCATCAAAATCATATTATCTACTCAGACCGGCAGCAGCTCTCCTGGGACTCGGCTAGAGGTCTTTTATGCCATTTACTGCAGGGGTAGTCAACCTGTGGTCCTCCAGATGTCCATGGACTACAATTCCCATGAGCCCCTGCCAGCATTTGATTTACTACCTGGTGCTTGGAGCTGTTGGGGATTGAACCTGGAACCTTCCGCATGCCAAACAGATGCTCTACCACTGAGCCACAGCCACAGCCCCTCTCAAAACTCCTGCTTTCAGAACCTACATCTCCCCCGTGCTAATTCATAAGCTTCCACCAGCTGCATGCTCACCTGATACTCATTGGGCCAAAACATGCTGACGGCCAGTTCTGCTTGGTGCCACTGGCGCCCATGGGAGCCAGAAACGTTCCACACCACGCTGCCCAGCGGGCCACCATTCACCTTCACGTAGACGTTCAGCGTCCCGGGGCTGTGCCCGTCACGGCTGTACATGAAGTAGCTGAACTGAAGACAATGGGTATCGTTCTCACTTAGGGTCTGGAAGAGGATGTGGGCTTTCTGCCCCTGAAAATGCTGGGAGGAGTTGACCATCAGGTAGGATCCTACAACAGAGACAGGAAAGAAGAACACAGATGCTCAGAGTGGGATTCAGATATGCATGAGTGAAAAGGAAAATGGACATAGCACATTGGACAGCAAGGACTACCTTGGACTGCGAGGCGAACAAACAGATCAGCCCTGACTGCTCCTTAGAAGGCCAGATCCTGAAGATGAAACTCAAATACTTTGGCCACCTCATGAGAAGGAAGGACTCCCTGGACAAGAGCCTAATGCTGGGAGCGATCGAGGGCAAAAGAAGAAGGGAGACGACAGAGAATGAGGTGGCTGGATGGAGTCACTGAAGCAGTAGGTGCAAACTTAAATGGACTCTGGGGAATGGTAGAGGACAGGAAGGCCTGGAGGAGCCTTGTCCATGGGGTCGCGGTGGGTCGGACATGACTTCACAACTAACAACAATAACAAAATAGTACAGTTCTGCTTACATAAGGGAAAACACAGTGGCTGCAACAACACATAGTGCTTCAATGTGATTTTAATCATGGGCATATGAAATACTTTTAGTGCTTCTACTTGCAAGGACTATTATGCATACAGGGATCTTCTAAGGGATCCTGCCCTCAGCTCAGACGTCACATGGAAATATTGCTTCATGTAAGTAACTATGGTAAGAGAATTTGTGCAAAATCAGGCTGTCCCACCATTTTTGGTTCATTAGTCTGATACGACATATGTTGCTCATGCTCTGACCTGTCAGGTTCAGCTTGAAGCACACACCTCATTTGCAGGGGCTATCTAACAGCCCTCTTGTTCTTGTATTCATATTCTCCATACAACTTTGACCATTACATATTTATACATCCAATTCCTTGTCCACCAGATAATGATTTGCAGAGTGTAACATAAGATCACTCTTACTAAACCTACCAACACGAAAATGTAAGAAAAAAGACATCTCAATTTCTCTCAGTAACTAGAAGTGGGATGGGCTAGCAAATGGGTGAGGAATGGTTAGGTCAGGCATGGGATTCCATCCAATGAGCAACCCATGCTTCTTCCAATGGCTCTGTGACTCTCTTATCCCCCATTTTCTCTTCACAACATCAGTGTGAACCAGGTTAGCAGGACAGGGAAAGGACATGGCCACCAAATAAGCTTCATGGCTGAGCAAGGACCTGAACCAGGGTCAAACCAACCCGACCCGAGAATCCCGTAGCCAGAAGAGACCCAACCAAAAGGACCAACTTGAGTCTTCATGGAAAAGGAGGAAACAGTGAGAACCTCTGTCAAATACTCCATTCCAAACCCAAATCAAAGAATGGGTTGCTTTACAAATGCTTGTAGGATATTTGTGGTGGTGGGGGGGGGGAGTTCCTGGAATTATTTCCAAAACTGTATGTGCTAGGGAAGGGCAGGGTTCATACCCATTATTACTGACTAGGGACAAAGCCCGCTGCTTTCAGGAATACAAGGGGCGCTAGATTGGGGGTGGGGGTGGAAGAATTCTGCGGATGGATTCCCACTCTTCCCAGGACCTGGAAAGGCTGCAGGCTGGAGGCAACTCACCGGCAGGGGCAGCTGTCATGTGGCAGAGATCTGCAGCCTCCGAGCCTCGGAGGGAAGTGGAAGGAGCAGGGGGTGGTCAGGGGTGGGGGATAGAAGGCATTTGGCTGGCCATTGGACAGACAGGCAAGCCAGTTGGAGAAGGAGGCTATCAGGGGCAGGACAGCCACTCTGAATGGGTGTTAAGTGCTGAGTGGCACTTAAGCCATGAGACCAGCTCCTCCTCCAAGCCCTTACCAGAAATATTAAGTGGAAATAGATAACCATAAAATATGGGGGAGGGGAACAGGAAAAAGGATGTTTCTGAAAGCGGGTGAAGAATGTCAAACCGGGACATCCCCAAATGCCATGAATTTCCAAAAATATTGAGCAGTGAAAATATTGACTACTGTAGCAGACATCTGAGCTGTAGGTTTTCCCCCCTCCTGAGTGATGTTCTGATCATGCTCTTCTGGGCAAATGATTGTTATTTAGCATTCTGTCACCCCTCCAGGTTTAACAAGCAGCCACATCACCCAAGGAAGACAAGCTCTGATACTGCAGCCAGCTATTCTGAAATATTATCAAACAATGATGCCTACGTCACCCACAGAGTTGCACTGTGTGCCCTCGCCGCCAGAAAGATAAGATCTAAACTGCATGATTAGTTTGGAGCTTTTAATTATTATGATTTACTGTACTGTGTTTATATTATCGTGTAGGAATGTCTTTGATAATGTTTACACCTCTTTCCTCCCTAAGATTTCATGTGCCTTATCTTCGAATCATGCTTGTGCGCATTTTACATTTGATGGAAATGGCCTGTGAACGATCAATAAACTGAATACTGAATATTCTGAAATATAAGCTCCTTTATCCAAGCTACTGGATTAGTCAACATCCCTTCCAACATCAAGGAGATGCAGCTGGGTTGAGGGAAGCTTGATTTTTGCAGGGTGATTTGCTGCTTTCAGGGCGGGCCCTGCTTAGCTTCTGAGGAGATCAGGTTTTCCTGGGCCAGCCAGATCAGGTAAGGAGAAAGCTCTGAGCTCCTTGTCAGAAGAGTAGTGTTAAAAAAAAATGCGCTCAGGGCTGTGAATACCGTTCTCCCGGGACAACCAGCAAATTCACACCCGCAGAGGAGAGGGCCCTGTGGGGGGCATAAGCAGGTAAGCAGTCCCTCAGATAGGTGGGACCCAGGCCATGTATAGCCTTCAAGGTTAAAACCAGGACCTTGAACGTGATCCGGAAGCAGGCCGGTAAACAATGCAGCTGGCGCAGCACCGGATGGATATGAGCCCTCCAAGGTGTTCTAGTGAGGACCTTCACAAATGTATTTTGCACCAGTTGAAGTTTCCGGATCAAAGACAAGGGCAGGCCCACATAAAGCGAGTTACAGAAGTCTAATCTGGAAGTGACCATTGCATGGATCGCTGTGGCCAAGTGTTCCGAGGACAGGTAGGGTGTTAGTAGCCAAGCTTGGTGAAGATGGAAAAATGCCACTTGGGCTACTTTTGTGATCTGAGCCTCCATTAACATAGAGGCATCAAAAGTCACCCCCAAGTTCCTGGTGGCTGGTGCAGGTGTTAATTGCACCTTACCCCCTACCCCAATACATCAAATGTAAATATTGACTGGCTTTACTGGGTAAGAT